>NC_090023.1:245442505-246042505 GCF_037176765.1 Anolis sagrei
CTTTTTCTTCTCTTTTCTTTCCCTTCAATCTTCTAAGCCAGGGACAAGTATAAGGCAAAGGCCCCATACAAGCATCCAACACATCCTTCCCACATTACAGTTGTTTAAAGCTATCCTCCCTCATCCCCCACCCCATTCTAAAAGGTGCTGATGCTTCTCCCAAGGCTGAGTGACAGTTTAAGTAAAAGCCTTAGGATAAATTGTGGCAAGCAGTTAGGGGCTAAATACTCTAAATCAGGGGTTCTCAAACATTTTCAGCTGCAGAGCTCTTTTTGAAGCAAAAGTTTCTTGTGGAGCTCCAAGAAATATTTATATATTGTAATATAATAGTGTGTGTGTGTGTGTGTGTGTGTGTGTGTATAATATATATATGATGTGTGTGTATGGCATGGTGTTTTGATGCATTGTGTTTTAAAATTTGACAGACAGGCTGGGCCAGTGGCAGATGGATGGAGAGTGTTTGTGTGAAGTAATTAAAAATGAATAAATTCCTATGGACACTTCACATATCTCATTTGTAGTGCAAAGGAAAGGACAAGAAGAACAATGCAGTATTGGAAATGAACAATTTTAATCAGCATAAACTTAACAGTATTTCATTGGAAGACCCCAGGGGCCACCCAGTCCACCACCCTTCTCCCATGCAGGAAAGCAGCCTTAGTAGTAGTAGTAGTAGTAGTTGTTGTTGTTGTTGTTGTTGTTGTTATAGGAGTAACCCCAGGGGTCATCCAGTTCAACTCCCTTCGACCATGCAGCAAAAACACAATCAAAGCACCCCCTGAGCGGTGGGAGGGAAATAGGAATTTGGCAGCAAGGGAGGCTAAGGGGAGGGAGAGGAGCAGGAAAGAGGAGGGAAAGCTTGGAGGAGGAAACCGTGAAGCCCCTTAGTATACTTTGTGAAGCCCCAAGGGAGCACACTTCGTGGAGCACACTTTGAGAACCTGTGCTCTAAAGGCACCAAATTCTCTCTGATCTGGGAGGTTAAAAAAAGTCACCCCTAGTTATATTTGGATGGGAAATTGCCGATAAAGTTTGAGTTGGGGGGGGGGGGGGGTTAAACAGGCTATAAACCAGTAAAACATCTTTAAAAATTAGATATACACACTGCCTTTCGTGGGTTTAACTTTGACCATGGACTCACACTGAAGGACCTAAAGATTCCAGAAGGAACACTTTGGGAGAGTTTAGGTCTTTCTTCCAGGGCAATTCTGTTATCAAGATGGAAATTCCTATGGACACTGCACATATCTCATTTGTAGTGCAAAGGAAAGGGCATAGAGATTCTTAGGGAGGTGTTTTCTCAGGTTGAAAAATTAGCATTTTTAAAATTTAGTTTTCCCACTTAGGGTGAGATCTACACCCCCTAACTCCAGCAAAAGTGGAGGGCCTACTATAGTTTCATGGTATTTCCCAGTAATTGGATACCATTATAATTACTGTTCTTTTTCAGTGTCCTAAATGTAACTAGAATAGTTGCTTTTAGTTACTTAAACACACAACTAAATAATTCAAACCACCTGCCTGTGGTACAATAAACACATTCTCCTCCTATGCACGTCATTTGTCACTTCAGCCATAACAGAACAGTGTTACTAATCACAAAATGTAGGGATGATGGGAGATGTACTCCAAAATATCTGGATGGTAACAAATTGTTGTAGACTGTTATAAACTGTTAAGAAGTAGAATGTGTTCCCCATCCTTGTAAATAACAATTAGTTCACATTTGTAATTTTCTAGTAGATAAGATATTAATATTGTAAGTATGAAATCTGTATAATATGATTTTTTTTTTGTAATTGATGTTTTCAGTATAACAGCTGGTTTTGAAGTGCACTGTAGATCAGAACAGCTAGATGTTAGCTATTCTGCTGAAGAGAAACTAGGCTGAACTTAGAATACAAACATGTGGAACACCTGGACTTGTGGATTAGTTAAGATTGTCTTAAAATTAGATATGCAAATAATAACCACATCTGAAAGCATTTTAAATATTTTAAACAGATGTATTAATACTTTCATATTAGCATTGTAACAATTTGAAAATAGTGTTAGTGGATTGATTTAGTGAAAAAACACAACTAGTAATAAACAAACTTGTATAAACCAGATGTTATCTAACCACTGGGTTGGACTGTAGCTATGACCACTTGGCAGAGAATGTAAATATGGAAAAGCAAAAGGAAAATACAATCAATGGAATACTTGTTAAAATAATTAGGATTTAATAGGGGGGAAAAACTTGGTAGAGCCATTTCTGTGTATCCCTAAAAGCTTTATTTAGGGTTTATTGGTGTGTGTGTGTGTGTGTGTGTACTATATCCTTAGCAGTGATAGTGATTCCCTACAATAGCTCTGAAGAAAAGTTTACCATGACCAACATAAAATAAATTTGCCTACACATTTAGTCCACTAAATGTAACCTACACAATACATATAATAAATGTAAGAAAATGAATAAGATGATTGTGTATCAGCACAGTTATTTTTCAGTAATTAATTATGCTTTTAAAATGTGAACACTGAGTGTTGGAATTCTGAGGGGAAAGGTTTGAATTATGTTGTTACGCAAGTATGCAAGAGACTACTACCTTCCGCACAGGTCTTGGGAAATATTTTAATTATAGTTTTCTACAGAATGTACAATCCATCTAAAGAATGTCAATCACATTGCCATGAAAGATATGGTACTTGGAAGCTGTCATTCATGTCTGCTATGAGAGGAGAAGGTTTTCAGAATTGCTGCCCAGTATTTATCAAATGCACATTCAGGAAACTTGAATTAAACAGGGACTCATGAATCACACAATTCATTTTCAGTATTGGATATAGTTGCATTTTGAAGACCCAAAAATAATATTTTTGACTTGTTTGGTCCAGAAACCTGTTATTCCTGAAGCAAAATAAATATCACACCCTAGCGTTAACCTCCTTAATTGTAGAAAACTGTAGTACTGTAATAAAGGTCAACAAAAACAGTGACTGTGTAGCAAAATAGTAGTAACTGAACTGACTGGGTTATATTACCATTTTCAATATGTAAATGTAATGAACTTGTGAAAATGGCTCATTGGGGGTATGTTGCTTTTTATCAGTTTGGAAATACATTCTATTCCACTTGCTTAATTTCTATCACTCTTCTATTCCAGATTTTCTTAACAATACTACATTAAAAATGATTATCTCAACTGAATGAGATCTAACGTTTAGTCCTACATTTATTTTGTTATCATAGTTACCAAACTCTAGGATGATGCTTATATGAAATAGCAAGAATTATAACAGAGCTTATTAGTAAATTGATGTCTTCCTTTTTTCCCCCCAGGGTCTATTTTCTTTACAACTTTGTGTCTTACCAGGATATGCTGCACTATTATTTTGGAAATAATTTAGATTAAAGACTTTCTCTCTCTCCTGTGAATGCTAACGTCCATTGAGAAGTTTTCTGTTGATTTCTGATATTTTGATGTTCTGTTTGATAAATCACATCATTTTGAGTTCTTCAAAGTATTTTCAGCGCAGTATAAAAAATTATAAATTTATTTATTTATTTGGAACATTTATATCTCGTTCTTCTCAACCTCCGAAGAGGGACTCAGGACTGCTACCAACAGGCACTATTCAATGCCAATACAAAATAAAACATAGCATAAAATACAGTTCGTACAAATTAAGACAGTTATAAATATACGAGGGGTATTTTTTAAGTAAGGTCCATTGGAACATAAGTACACAACGAAAGTTTATTTCAAAAAAGTAAATTTATTTTCAGAAAGTACATACTTCACTCTATTTTTCGACATAGTTGCCAAGTTTGTTCAAACACTTATCATACCTCTAAACCAATTTTAAAATACCCTCTTCATAAAAACTTGCCACCTGCTCCGATAACCAAGAGTTCACTGCCGTTTTCATGTCGTCATCAAAGAAGGGCGACCAGAGCGTTCCTCATCATGGACTTTGTCACGGCCATCTTTGAATTGTCGTACCCACTTACGCACTTCGCTTTCACTCATAACAGTATCACCGTACACTTCACAAATCTGTCGATGAATTTTGTCAGGTTCCTTGCTGACAAAAACCATATCACTGAGCGAACCTCACATGCGGCAGGTGAGTTGATAGTCTTAAACATTTTTAAAGCACAGAACAGAACCATATAGGTTAGCTACAGAGCGGCAACTGAGCACAGTTGTTCCCGAGGCATGCTGGTACACAACGCACACGCTCGTTGCCGTATGCGCGCAAACTACTAGTGTCTACAACAAAACGGACCTTACTTAAAAAATACCCCTCGTACATTGCATTAAAACAGTTTGCCAGTTAGAAGGCACCAAAAAGGCCATTTAGTCCATACACACCCATCCAAGTGGTACAGCAAAGGCACTCCTGAGAGATGGCCAACTGACCTCTCTTTAAAGACCTTCAAGGAAGGCAAGCCCATTTCCAAGTTATTCCGTTCCATCATTTAATTGTACTTACCATCAAGAACTTCTTCCTAATATTTACATGAGATACCTTATAATTTTTTATTATTTCAGTAAACATTAAAATATTTTCATCTGTTTATTAAAAAATCGCCCCTATTTCAACATGAGAGAAGTAGGAGTTCCTTTTGGGAAAAATTCTATCCTCCTTTCTGTACTACATTTCTCTGGCTCATTGCAACTGTAATGGAGTGTTCATCTCTGTCTCTGTCACTGCCCTTCTGTTTCTCTTTCTCTCTCTCTCTCTCTCTCTCTCTCTCTATCTCTCTCTGTGTGTGTTTTCTGACAGGCATATTGAGTAGACTGTATTGACAATAAGGATAGAAACAGGATGAGTATTTGGAACCATAGGGACACAGAAGAGATATCAGAAAGGCAGCTTATGGCTACCATTATAGTCTACTTGCCACCTGATAATACTAGTACAGTAGAATCATAGAATCAGAGAGTTGGAAGAGACCTCATGGGCCATCCAGTCCAACCCCCTGCCAAGAAGCTTAAGCAATTTGATTTCTTCAATGTTAAATCCATCTTAGAAAAAATTAGCAGGTTTCTACTACTCAGAATCATAGAGTTGGAAGAGACCTTGTGGGCCATCCAGTCCAACCCCCTGCCAAGAAGCAGGAAAATTGCATTTAAAGCACTTAGAATTATCCCAACATGTTTTTCAGTTCCTGACTATTTCAAAGTTCTTCATACAGTCTAGTCAAAGGACTGTGTTGAGTTCTTATGCATTGCAGCTGAAGACTTCCTTTTTTTTTTAGCTAAGAAAAATTATATTTGTGTTGAGCCCTGCTGTCATGCCTTGCTGTATTCCAGTGCCATACATTGTTTTGAATGATGTCCTCAAACAAGGCAATCATATTTCTGCTTATTAAAGTTTCAATTCAATGTAATTAATTTCTTGTAAGTTGAGAAGACAAAACCCTAATGAATCACAGCAATCTTTGGCTTATTCTTCATAATTACTTTTCTTTGACACTTAATACTCCTAAATCTAATTGCATAATATTAATTGTGCTTGCAAAATTAGTTGCAGGATAATGCAAAGCAGATTTGTTCTTAGCCTCCTTCATAAACTTCTGTGTCAAAAACTATAACAATAAAATTATAATAGCCACAAGTTGTCTATTCATCCATCTGGAAGGAGAGAGAGAAGGAGGGAGGAAGTGTAATTGTGAGCATGAGAGAGTTTGAAAGTGCTCCAGTGCTTTGTGTTTTCATCTATGTACTATATTCATCACAGCCTCTTTGGAATAGTTAGCCAATGCTTATATACCCGTATTTACTTGAGTGTAATGCGGCATCAATCTAATGCACACCTCAATTTTCAAAACACTGACACCAAAACAAGTACTTGCTGGCGAAGGTGATAGGCAGTGGCAAAGAGTGCACTTTTTATCATTTGGCACAAAAAGTTGTGCAGTACAGTTGCAGCCTACTTAGAATTACTTCTTTTAAAAACAAAAGTGTTAGAACACCACAGCTTTCAGCAACGGAAAAGAAAACCTTGGGGTGCATCTGTTCTGTAGAATGAATTCACCTGGCTCAGTTCTGTGGGGTCATAGGGGCTGCCAAAGAAGGTAGGTGCCTCACCAAACTACAAATCCTAGCATTGCATAGCATTGAGCCATGGGAATTAAGTTAGAGATGACATCCCTCAAAGAGGAGCATCAGATGCTCCTGAAGTAACTTCCCCTATTATTTTGGCTCAGCATTAAGATCACCATAGTACGTGAATATAATGCACACACTTATTTTGGGAAGTTAATTTAGCCAAAAAGAGTGAGTATTAGATTTGAGTAAATATGGCAATATGTGTAGATTGAAAATATTACTTTTATCATCCTATGTATAACAGCAGTTGAGTATTTCCATTTATTTAAATTTATAATTGCATAATCTAATGTGTTCCAGGATTGTTTGCAGTGCTTGGAATTTGAAAAAGATTTTTTAAATGATCAGAGCTCAGTAGGTTGTGATTTCTTAAAGAATGTTTTCTACTTTAACTTAGTGAAAAAACTAATTTTGTAACTTTCCTTAGCTGTCCATTGATCAAATAGACCCATTTGGATGAAATATTCAGCATAGTTTCGGTCCTTGAAAAGAGTATCAAGGACAGAACTACATTTGCGGGTAGAAGGGAACAATACTGAAGCCCTGCAAAGGATGTGCTATTTAGTCTGTGAGAGAAGTTTTAATAGCTACTTGTTAGAAATAGTTAATATTATAGGTTAATAGTCAGCTGCTTCATTGATTCAAAGCTCTGTTGAAATATGGCTTGTATAACTATTGTGATTTTATCCTGAAAACATATGATATAGTTAATGCAAGTAAATGAATAATAAATGCAAGAGTTTTGTGCTGAGACTAATTCACCCAAACTTAGATTTCAGTTTGTAATATTTTCTTTTGTTTCCCTCCCTTTAGTCTGCTGCAGAACAGGCCAAAGCTAGATTACAGTTGGTTCTTGAAGCTGCTGGTAAGTATAAGAAATATAAAATTGTTCTAGTATTTGTTTTGACAGCATTGTAAATAAATTAGCAGATCTGTCACAGAAATATGGAATTTAATATAGATATTAGGCTTGTAATTTTGTTTTAAAATCGTATTTTATTTTAAAAAAATCATTCGAAACATGCAGGAAAGGTGGGGATTTAGAAATTGAAACACCAATAATTTTCGTTAATGTTCTGTAAGATTAGGATGTCTCCCAAGGTCAGTTTAATTTTCAGTATAACCATTAGGCAATTTTGGTAAAGCCAAGAGAACATAACTTAAAAACCCATTCTTTTACTTTGGAGTTTGGCCCGATGTCACCATAAGGAAGGTGTTGTGGGTGGGATTAAATTTAATGGAGATTGAGAACACAGCCATCTTAAATGTAGCTTTGGAAAGCGAGGCCCCCAGTGGCAGAGAATGCAAAAGGCCAAGCCAGAAACAACATTTCCCAGAATGCAATTCTGCTCAGGACCCAAATGAGGGCTGAAGGACCCAAATGATAGCTGACTGCAACAGTCATTCTTTAGAGTTAGTCTAATAATAATAATAATAATAATAATAATAATAATAATAATAGATAATTATTGAATCAGAAAAGAGTACTAAAGTAAGTAAGCATTAAGCAAAGCCAAGAAAATATAAAGTTCTTTGAAAAAAACATCCCTTTTAATTTTGGCCCTTTGCCATAAGGAAGGCACTGTGTGAGTGTGGGTGGGTAGGTGGGGGGAGAAAGCCAGCCAGTCTTTTTGTGTGTGTCAGGAACAACTTAAGAAACTGCAAGTTGATTCTGGTGTGAGAGAATTGGCTGTCTGCAAGGACATAGCCCAGGGGATGCCCAGATGTGTTACCATCCTGTGGGAGGTTTCTCTCACATCCCTGCATGAGAAGCTAGAGCTGACAGACAGGAGCTCACCCTGCTCCTCAGATTCAAGCCACCGACCTTTCGGTCAGCAGTCCTGCCTGCACAAGAGTTTAACTCATTGCACCACTGGGGGCTCCATTTAGAGTCAGTCTAACAATAAATAATTTTTTAACCTGCAAATAGGACTAAAGTAAGTAAGTAATAGTATAAATCTGTGCCAAGTTGAAGTTATGTGGTTGTGTGTCATAAAGACAGATGGACATTCAAGAGGATTGCTGATGTCGCTTTTTGGAGGAATAAATTGTTTTGGTCAACACTTTTAAAAATCCCCCAAAATCTGTAGATGTGTGAATCTTTCTGAAACTTTTGAAGATAGCAAGTTTCACCCCACTAGTTTTAAAATGAGGGAGATACCAGCCCCTGAAGTTTCCCCAATAGTAGTAATTATTGCATTAATGTGCATGCATAATTACTGTAATGAAATAATTATGAAATTTCGTTAGTCTCATTATAGTAACGTGTTTTTACTAAGAATACTTTAGAAACACTTTGGAAATGAAGCGCCAGCTCCCCCCCCCCCCATTTTTGTAAGTAATTTTAAACCATTTTTTAAATTGATTGCACATGCCTAATAGATATCCTCAATTATTAATCAGTAGTTGTTACTTTATATTGGCTGGTACTCTGATAACAATGGCTATGCTTTTTTTTAGTTGTGTAGAAACAATTTTCTATTCATAACTAAAAAGCACTGTGCATTTCATAATGTTAATAGGTGATTAAAATTTACCAAATTACATAGTGCAACACATTAATACTGTGTTCACCTGTCCTATTGAATCTCTTTACATACTTTAACCGAAGAGTTGACAGACACCTTTTTTTTCTCTTTTATTATATATACTGATTGTGTTTTTATTTTCTTACTTAAGTTTCACAATTAAACCTGATAAAATAAAATAATCAGAATATAGTTAGGGAACTTCTACTCCACTTCAGACTTTTGTCCAAACCCATACTTTGTATTCTTATTTCCAGTAAATGTCCATATTTTCCGGCATCATGTCAGTTATGTCCTAGTTTCAAATGTATACATTGTTCTCCCCTTCTTTTAATATATCTCTGAAGCATATAATTATAAAGTAGATGTGACAGTACAGACCTTGAAAAGCACAATTTGTTTATACTGCTCTGAGCTGTCATCCCTCATTTTTTAAAATTTAACACCTAGAAAATGTATTAAAGTTACTATGAGTTTTATGTCATTGTGATCAGTAGTCGATAGATTTCAAAACACATTTGAAGTTCTTGTGACACTTTTTAATCTAAAAAACATAAAATTAGAGTTAAACTTTGAGATCCCAATTACGCTTGAATGAATTATGGGATTAGAAAATATGTTTTATTTATACAATGTTAAAATATTTTATTTATATATTTATTAATAGCTGCACATTAACAGTTATTCTCGGAGCATTTTATTGGACAAACAAAACAGATAAAATATTCAGAATAATACATACAATAATTAAAAGTATCAGAAAAACTATAGAAACACTGCCTAAAACATTTCTTCTAGCGTGATCTGGCTAAACCAATTAAATGTACACACTAAAAGAGTAAGACCTTGTGCTGTTGCACCCAAGCTACTTTAAGTGACTTCAGCACTAACTTGTCTTAACTTTCTATCAGCTTGGGGGATGCTGGTTTGCCTTCCTGTTTGAGCAAGGAACTCCAAAGAGTCAATGTCCACGCTATTACTTAAAAAAAAAAAACGGTAACTTTTTGTAATTGGTCTTGGGCCTATCTCCACCCCATTACTATCTCTATCCCGTTACTATTTCCCAGCAACAAAGTCTATTTTCTTACTTAAGTTCCATAATTAAGCATGATAAAATAGTTTGAAGATAACTGGTTAGTCGCTGCTTGTGAATGATTCTGTAGACAAAGGGCAGAGGAAAGATTCCCTTGCTCACTTTCTCCAGTAAAGGGGCCTATGGGCTGCCCAATGCCCAAGGTGATCAGGCTGGAGGCTGAGAGAGCAGGTCTCTCCTATTGAGGCCTGGCACCTTGCTGAAAGTGCTGGAAACTCTACAGGCCATCACTGACCAGCGGTAGATCAGTACAGCCACATGAGCTGCCAGAATGGTAATAGTAGTAGTATTGGCTTGAAATGGTTTGTCCAAGCCTGGATCTCGCTGGGACGCTTTTTGCTTCCAAAATTCCCTGGTGGTAATAACCTTAAACTAAAGATGGCTCCCTATCCCTGGACAAAGAGGTGGGCCAACTTACTACTCCAAACCAGAAAGGGTTTCCTTAAGCTCCACCCTTGTAAAACTAATAGAAAAATGGCTGTTCTCAAGCTGTGGGTGAGACATCCTAACAAAATGAGGTGCGATCTATACAGTTCCATCACAGAGATCGAGGCTTATTTGAAAGCTAGGTTTATTTTAGATATTACCAAATTAAAATGGCTTCTCTCAGCACCAAATAGATGAGAATAAAAATGCCAAATGACTCTGCTTGAGCTTTTCATGTATACATTGAAAAAATGTATAGATGAGTTTAGAGTTCACTTAGGAACTCTAATTAGGAGTGTTTTGAAACTTTAAAAATACAGTGCATAATTAAGAGTTATTGTAAATCATGTCTTGGAACAGAAATGGGGATTGATAATCTTTGGTACCACTTTCTTTATGTTTATTCTTTTGTGTGAAACAAAAAATTCTCTTTGTATTTCAGTGTATTCACTTTTTAGGTATGATTACAACACAATTTAAGATCTGTATTTTACTTTTCAAGTTTTCTTTTTTAAGCCAATAAGGCATTCCAGGGTTTATGCAGTAACATACTAGGATTGCATTCCAATTCATACTTTACCCTGGCATTTTTTTTTACAGTTGACAAACTTTTGTCACTGATTTCTTTAGCCTTTGATAAACCTTACAGGTGTTGGTTGTTGCTGGTAGTCGTTTGTGGTACCATTAATATCTCTGAATGCCCAGAAAAAATAAACTTTAGAAGTCCATAAAGCATTCAGTTTTTTAAAGTCCATGCCAGTATTTTAAGGAACATTAAACAGTGTTGTGGATAGGGATTTGCATGCACTCTTTTTCTTGATGCATTCAAGTAATATTACATTTTTTCTATATTACTTAGCTGGTATGGAATTCTCATAGGACATAGCTTCAGGAAGTCTGAACTACTAATATTGTGTTAACACAGTTTGTATTATATTTATTATGATTCTATGTTGCTCAAATATCGGCTGTAGATTTTGTGTTAATGATAGATTGTAGTTAGGCTTGCACAGCTTAGGCAATAACTAAACTAACATGAACATTCTTTCTGTGAATTGTTTAAGGAAACTTTTTGTGCACACAAATACTGTGACTCAGTAAGGATTATTACAACCAGCTATAATTTTATATTTGAACCATTGTATTTCCTTGTTTTCTCAGTTGATCTATAGAAGAAAAAAAGCCATGTTAGAACAGAATAACAATATCACAGCAACTTGCTACGTCTGAGCAGATGTTAAGCAGGCAGTGACTGAATGTTAATTCTGAGAGGGTGGCATGTTTAAGCCTATCTGAAGTATGTTGCATGTGGGGTTTCCAGGCTTATTTACAATGCTGCCTCTCTTGGGAGAATTTTAACGCTAAACCTCTTTCTTTTTGTCACTCTATATGGACTCTCTCAAGTCAGTATAAAGCAGATCATCCCTAGGCTAAAGCTCTTCAGCTTTTGTTATTGGGCTCTGTAGACCTGTAATTAGGCCTCCTGGCAAGCCTTGCAGCCCAGTTAATGGTCATATGGAGTTTCTATGAAGCAGACTGGCTTTGTATAAATCCTTCGTTGGAATATGTTTATGGGTCACTTCCTACCAGGACCATGTTTTGTCCTTGTGCCCTGTGGACTGACAAGGAACAGGTTCCCTTGACCATGGACAGCTCAGTTTGCTACTCACAATCTACTCAGCTAATCCCCAGTGTAAACAGAGGATTTAGCATCGCTTCTGTCACTTACAGTTGCCAAACCACTTGGGTGTCTGTGATTTCTTTTCCAGAATTCATTACTGAATGACAGGGAACTGTAAAAGGTTTCATGCTTATTTGTCATTAAAAGCATCCTTATTTTCTTAAATATTATAGAGATATCAATATGCAAAGATATCTCACCACAACACAAATTATAGATACTGTAACAAATTAAACTTATTATTTTGAGTTATCTATATTTTCATTTAATAGAATTTAATAAAAACCAGTTTAAAAACATACCTTAAGTAGATATGAATATTTTGGAATGATTAATTTCTGCTTCTCATCTAATAATGTAGCAAAAATCTGCTATACTAGTAACATTTTCTTCTCTTGCTTATGAAGACAATTACAAAAGTTGATTGATGTGTGCTTTCAAAGGTCCGGAGTTGAAATGGCTGTCTGATCTGCATGAGGAATCTGCATTTCAAATCTGTTTCTAAAAGAGCATGCAAAATACTGTATTTTAAAGACAGAATTGTTGATAGTTTAAAGCAGACTTGAGAATAAAGATGTTAATATGACAGTAGCAATATGTGGTAGAAATGACAGAAGAATAATGAATGTTTTATATTTAATGGTGCTGTTTGACAGCTTATCTGGATGTTTGGCTGTTTAACTCATTATCCTGTGATTATATACTCAGTTTGTTCTGTTAATTTTCCATCACCATCTTTAAAAAAATCGTCACACAAATTAAGTGGACATAAAAATACAAATGTATTCATATTAGCTTCTCTAAATGTAGTAAGACATTTCTTGTATTGTTGACTCTGTCTTTCATGAAATATTTCTCAAGAATGACAAATTTGTAATGGTTCAGTCTTTCCTCATAAGTGGTCTACAATCTGTGGTTCTAAAATCGCTCATGACAGATGTGGCAGAAAAGACCACATACGTAGAATGTATGATTTTAGTCTGGTGGAACTAATAGGATCACTCATTACTTCAGAGATTTTTGCTCTCCCCTTTTAATGAAAATTACTTGCTTAAATAGTATGTCCTTTTGTTTCCCATGGTCAGTGGCTTTGCAAGTTCATGTTAAAGACCAGGTGGGAACAAAGAGAAAAATCTTTGTATTTTTCTCTGAATCTGAAAATCTACATTAAAAAGGAATAGTATATGATAATTTAGACTTGGTTTTGTTATTTTGAAGGTTCGTGGATACTTCTTACTTTTTTCTCAGTCTGAAAATATAATAAACAGTAGGAGAGATTCCTCTAATTTATGGCAGGCTATAGAAATAATGGAAACCCAATGGGTAACCTTGAGTAAGTCATGCACACTCAACCTTGGAGGAAAGCAATGGCAATCCCCCTCTGAACAAATCTTGCCAACAAAACCCTGTGATAGGTTCATCTAATATTTGCCATATATTAAAATGACTAGAAGATGACAAACAACAAACAAGTAATAACAAATAAGATATAGTAGCAAATAATGCACCCTGTCATCAACAAATGAGCCATTTACTGTGCCCATTCCCTACATCAATTTTGTACTTTATGGGACTTTGCCTATGTTTCCACTGAGGTCTCATGCTCCACCAGGGTTCCCCCAGAACTCCACTAGAAAGCTACCCTAAATGCTTAGAGATCCTTTGGAATAACACTGTTGAAAAGTGGAAATATATTTATTAATATATTTTTATCCTGTCCATCAAGGCAGGTTTACCTTGCATGGAAGGAAACTATGCTATCCTTGGTAAGGATTAGATTCACTTTATTATCTTGCTTCTTGTGATCATTTTTTTTTAAGCTGGTGAATGATTCAGTGAACAAACAAGGTCACAGTGTGCCTTGTTTTTCATCCACCCCATTTCCTGGCATACATAATCCGTCGGGGTGATTATGGTAGTTTGTTCAAAGTCCAGGGCAGAATCCAAACCAGAATGAATAGGTGATGTTAGGAACTTGGTCTAATTGGCCTTACTCATATCACAGGAAGTTCCAGAGAAGGCCTTAACTTTCCCAAATAGAAGATCAGTTGGTTAGCTGTTAGATTAGTTGAAGGTTAGTTGTTGCAGAGGTTCTCAGTTGTTGATTTATTTCTTTATTTACATATACTTCTATAACACTTATACCCAAAGGCATTCAAAGCCATAAAGCATATTCATAGTACACAAATAAACAATGTACAAGTTAACAAACATTTGTTATCATGTCCAAAAATAACTATTTGGTTGGGTTACTCAGGGAGGACTTGAGAAATAAATAGTTATTTAACAAGATTGAAGACAAAGTATAGTTGGAACCTATCAAATTTCAAGAGGAACAGCTTTCCATATGGAAGATGCCACCATGCTCAGTTCCCTGCTTCATGTAATTGCTGGATGAACTTCAGGAGCATGTGCCCTTACCAGAAAGACCTCTCTGAATAACTTCAAATGGGAATGTGTAAGAGTGTTAAAATAAAATAGTCCCCATTTGTACTGAGTATCTAAGCATTTCACAATCTGAGGCTTGAGATGCTGTTTTTTTCCATTTCAGTAGAGGGTTATCATAAAGGTACAAAAAATGTTGTCCTGCATAGCTGTCTTTTGCCTAATGTTACTTGCAAAGTTAGGATAAATAACCAAGGATGATAGTTTGAGGATGAAATGGAGGTGAGTGCACTCTGCAATAATATAATCATATGTGTTATGTCTACATAATTCTATTACGTAGCGGTATATCAATGGCTAAATAACAGAATGAAAAAGTTTTTTTATTTTTCTTTGTTATAGTGAATTTTAGGCTTTGTTACAAGTTATTTTACACATCTGTTAGAATCAAGAAAAGAGATACCTGTTGTAGTGTATGTGATATAAACATTTATTTCCATCTAATTCATTCGTTAAACTTAATGAGTAACACCCTATAAATCTTTCAGTTGGTAAGCAGTGAGGATCTAAAATTCCTCTGCTATATATTTATATACATTTTATTGTGCGGTGCTGTAATAGTTTTGAGTGCTGTGTAGGGCTCTTGACTTGCTTAGTTCTAGCAGAGACACTGGGCATTGACAACTTGCTCAGTTCCAGGAAGATTACTATATTATATGTCCTCAGACCATGTTTTTGGATCTATATAGTATAGATTTGCAAACCTTAACAATAATAACTCTCATTTACTTCGATTTAATCTTGTTCTTCAGATATCAACGTATGCTAGTCTTCTGGCTAGAGACAGGATGTCTATTATTACCTAATGCTGGGTAATTTTGGTATAAGCACTGGTATTTTTGTGGGCTACCAGTGGATATGTGGCTGGCCAGTATGGGACATCATGCTAGACTAGATGTGTCTCATATATTGTAGATCGTTCTGTGTTCATAGTCTTGATGTCAGCCAGAGTAGTGAGATCTCATTGTTGTCTGTCTTCAGTGCTGTGCTCATATTGTGTGTGTGTGTTTCAAAGATTATATTCATGCTATTTTGCCTGAGCTTCTACATAGTTTAAATATTAAAATGCCTTGCATCATGTACCAATAAGTCGTCTTAAAAACAGTCTTAAGAATAAAAATACAGATTGATACAGTAGACTTTGTGAGGCGTGCATGTTGATAAACATTAGAGTAGACTTCCCACCCTTGTGGGAAAGCTTGACTGCACAACCCCTGCCATGATGAGTATCACGCATATTATCTGCTTCTCTCTTTTATCTTGTCTGAGTTTTTAATTAATTTTAATTAGTTGTTTTTTAATAATTACATGTAGCTGGCCCGTTGTCTCTGCCTGTGTCTATTGTAATTCTTATATTGTTATGTATTCATATGTTTTATGTAATTATGATGTTGTTTATTGTTTATGTTTTCAATTGTGTTTTGGTTTTCTTTATTGTAATTGTTGTTCGGGCCTGGCCCCCATGTAAGCTGCTCCGAGTCCCCATTGGGGTGATGGCGGCGGGATACAAATAAAGTTGATTATTATTATTATTATTATTATTATTATTATTATTATTATAAATTGTGTGCCATCCATATACACACAGAGATACACACTTTGGCATGCATGCCCCCTCTTTATCAATAAAAGCAAGATACTTCTTCCTTGCAGTCTGAAATGATAGAACAAAAAGGAAAAGAGAATGGGGTGTATAGAAAGAAAATTAGAATAGTCAGGCATCAGTTCTGCAAGGTCACATGGATCTTATAAGTGACTATAATGCTGCTGCAGATTGTTGTACTTCTTATCATGACAAACTGGGATATAACCAAAAAGGTGTTCTAGTATATTAGGAGTTGGAAAGACGGAATTGATGGTGAGGAGTCTACAAGGAGAATTCAGGAAAACTGTAAAGCAGAAACAATTTGTTATGTTGAAATAAGTCTGCTTATAAGTCACTTGATGTTTAAAATAGATTTTGAGCCAATAAACGTTTGTTATTGCTGTTTACATCTCTGAGTGTCATTCATTTGGGGGCTCTTAAGGGAAATCAGTTGTACACATATAAAACTACCCCCCCCCCAATTCTCTCTTTGTGTGTTTAGTGACCCCAAATAATCAACCTGTAGAGTGGTTTAAAGGTGTTAGAGGCAAGGTGATTGACAGGAGCCTGTCGCTGTTTGTGTAAGCAACAGGGATGATCCATTATAAAAGTGCACTGTAAGAATCTGCTATTTTTAACACAGGTAAGCAAATGAACACACTGGGTAGCTGACAATTTGTAGGTGATGAGGACTCATTCGGACAGCTGAGCATTTGGGTATGTCATCTTCCTTTTCTTCTCAGAGCAGTCCCCTGACCATGCTAATTGTTGAATTCATATTGAGTGAACTGTTTATTATTATGGGAAATGTCACCTGGTATTGCCTCAAAGCGCATGAATGCAGTCACACATGTTCTCTGTACACATGTTTACAAGAAATCTTGTGATCTTGAAAAACAGTGCAGCCTTGGCAAATTGGAATCAATATCCACATTCACACAGGGCTCTCTAAAACTGACATTTTAGTGAACACATGGCAATAAAGATATAATGATGATATACTGTGATAAAGCTTCATAAATGACAAAACAAGTATTTAGTAGTTTCTTTAGGATGGGAAAATATTAACCCAGCTGAGCAAACGTCCAAGAATGAAAGCAGGTTGATGATGCTTTGGAATTTGGAGAAATGAGATAAATGTGTCTTTTTTAAAAGTACCATGTAAAACTTTGCATAACCCACACACAAATTAGAAAAAAGGGAAGCAGTCTTGGGAAGCTTCCGTGTACAGGGAAAGTCTTCTGTAAAAGACACTTTTTAGAGACCTTAAAATACTATTTGGTCTTGATGGATCCTTCTTGTAAGAAGTTAGGGAGTGTTGGCACTGCTGACTGGAATAGTGCAAAGACAAGGAGATCCAGTAGCCCATGGAGCCAGGAGCAGAAAATTAACTGATAGGTTTCTCTGGCCAAAGTCCCAGGTTCTGGGTCTGAAAAACTGATTCCAGTTTCAAAGGAGCAAAACCTAGACCCGTGATGGCGAACCTATGACATGCGTGTCAGCACTGACACACATAGCCATTTTTGATGACACGTGGCTGCATACAGAGAAGCATGGGGCCTCATGCCAAGAAGGATGTTTCATCTTCGGCACCTGCACAGCTAGATGTAATAGCCGAGGATGCAACATTTGCTGTAGTGTAGTATAGACACTCTGTGACGGAGGTTTGTAGGCCAAAATAACAGAGTTCTGGTACAGAGCATCTATTTCTGGGACTTCTGGTTAGGCCGTTAGAGGATCTTTGAATTCACTTCCAGCCAGGGGAGCAGAGGAATGCCGCGGGGATGCATTTATTTATTTATTTATTAGATGCACTTATTGACCGCCATTCTCAGCCCTTACGGGGCCCCTGTGATCACCATTACCAGCAACGACATAACCACAGCAACCATCATCCAATCTACTGTTCTGGGGTGTCGTGGATTTCTAATTGCCCATCATTAGTGAAATAAGTGAGGGGAAGGCTGGGAGAGACGAGGGCCTGTCCTATGTGTGCCATTTCCCGCCATTAGAAATAGTGGGAGCCATCTTAATTTACACTAAGCAGGTAAGTTAAATAAGTAGTTTTTGGTTTATTAAATATAGTTATATATTACAATTATACTTTATACTTTTTTGTTATTTAAACTATCAATATCACAAATCTAAGGTTTTTTTCTCGAAGTAACAACCCACCTGAGTTATGCTCGGGTTTTTTTTTGGCAAATTTTGACACATTTAGCTCAAAAGGTTGCCCATCACTGACCTAGACTACACAAGTATTTCAACAAGAGCCTTTCTGAAGGAGGAGATAACTGGGGGTTCTTGCTTGATGCCCACCCCTAGAACAAACTACCATTGAAATCAGAATCATTTTAAAGCATCTGAAGCATGATGTCAGGAAGTTCTCTAAAACAAAGGAACTTCTTACAAACAAAAGATAGTTGTCTCAACTTGTGAAGTATCTATTAGTGATGTCTCAGGCAAGCATCTGCTTAAGGAAAATATCACCGAAGCGTCAACCTGAACATCCTTGATAATAACATTTCCCATATTACCAACTGCAGGGCCATGTGCTAGGAGAAATGTGCTGGTGGGGAAACTGTGTCCCAGTAGATTAAGCAGGAATCTTTACAAAACTTGGTTATGGAGTTCAGAATAGGTGCTAGCTATAGAATTTGATCAGAGAACTTTTCAGCTAATCCTTGCTCTCTTAGGCTAGGGAATGAAAGAAATTCCATTATAATACACACACATATACATCATATCAAGTGTGTTGTACAGAAAATGGCAACACATGATCTATCACTGTATATGTGGAGTAAGTACCGGTATTTTGTACTTTGCATACAGGGCTGACACTCAGTTTAGACTTTGCTGATTCATTTGCTTTGTATCTGTAAGCACCTGGATTGAATCACAACTAATGTTTAAAAAAGAGATAAATCAGCAAGTGATTTGAAGACTTACCTGGTAATTTGGGGACCTGCTTTTAGTCAGAGTGAAGAGAGCTAGGGGTACCATTGATCTGACCATGTAATGCAGTATCGTATACTGAAATAGAAATACAATTTTAAAATGTATCATTTTTTAAAAAATTGAACGTGTATTGATCAGCCCTGTAGATATGCTTTAGCCATATTTTTCTGACAGGAGAATGAGCTGTAGTATCTAAAATTGAAGAGGGGAGTTGTAGTGATGGTAGTTCATTCAGGGAACTGTTTCATCATATATGTGTCTGAGTTTTATCTGAATGCAATAGACTCAGTATAAATCTGTTGGGCTGGCAAAATAATTATAAATCAAAATCCTGATACTCGGAAATCTAATACAAATTCAAAGTTATTAATAAAATATATCTGAATATTAATTTGTGTATATCAGTATGTAGATTCTAAAGTGTTATTTTCCAAAAAGTAGCAGTAGAAGGGCTGGGTTATTGTATAGTATATTTTAAATTATTAATTGGTTTCAGAAATAGTCTCAAATGTTTCAGGATTGCTGTTTGGAAGGTAATTTTCCATACTAACTCTTAAGTAAATATACCTCATGTTTACATTATAACTAGCAGAATTTTTGCTAATGTAGCATATGGTATGAATGATTCTGATGCAAATGTGTGCTAATTATGTGCAGCTGAATCTTGCATGCTTGTCATTGATCTCAAGTCAAAGACAAATTTGTGTTTACCTTAACTTATTTATATTTATTTGTATTTAGCAAAGTTTTCCAAGAAAATTAATTAAATATATGTATTGGTTGTAAAACCAGCGCACAGGAACAGTAACATTGTTGATTTTTAAAAATCTCATAATTTGTGAAAAAATGAATTGCTTTCCTGTGGGAAATACATTTTGCGTTACTCCAGATATTATATTAAATATAATCTGTTCTGTCATTTTGACCAGGTGCTTACTTCTACAGTAGTTGAAATTGTTGTTTTATAGTTAAACAAACCACATTCTTGTTAGCAGCAAAATCCAAAGAATGATTCTTCAGAAATAAGTTCTTCTGAGACCTATACATCTTGCTTCCAACTTTAGTGTACAGAGATTATAATTTCAATTTGAATGTGTTTCCCAAAAGGATTGAAATGATAACTTTTGTTTCTATCCCTAGATACCTATTAGTTTTCAGTTTCACCGTCCTAGGAAGCTATAATTAATAGATTTGACTGACCATTCATAGTATCTTTGTCCATAAAATGCTTTTAATATGCTTAGTCCTATTAACTACAATTTCCCCCCCACAGGTATACAGTTATTTATAAATATTTAGGAACTGTTGCCTTTTGTATCCACAAAATATCAAAATTAGTGTCTTAAAATCCAAGAAGAAAGCAAATAGGTGTGTATGTGTGTCAAAGCCATGCTCACTTTTCTTATGTAACACATCTTAAGAATTCTTTCTTTTTATGACTGTTTAGGGTTGGCTGAAGCTATTTTGAGCTAGAACCTTTATATGTCAAAAAACCGTAAGAACTTTACCTTTCGTTTTTAGAAGTTTATTTTACGTGCAATTCTTTTAACTATCTATACATTCTGAATATGCCACATAGAGAACCATTCTTATGGCCATACATAATAGTGGGATTGGTGTAGTCTGTGTTGTGTGCTAAAATCTGAAAATTAACCTGTGGAGTGCTACTTCTGTTTAAAAAGAATCTCAATGGGCTGAGTAGAGAACGGTGAAAAATGCAGTCCAGTGACACCCAGAGAACTGCATTATACTCCTCCCTCCCATTAATCCTCATAATTACAATAGACACATTGAATTAATTGTTGAATGGTGAAACAACACTTAGATGTATCCCATTTATTTAGTGTGTATATTCTAGTAGGGACTAGCAATATAATTGTAGCTCCCTTAATTTTGGTCATCACTATTCAGGAATCTTTAGTTCCCTCAATGCAACTTCTGCTGGAAGTTGACCGTAGACTTTTGCTGGAGAATCTACAGATTCATAGAAAGGTGTTTTTGTTAGGAATGTCTAGGTCCTCCAGAACAACTGCAGTCAGCCCTCCATGCTTGCTGGATACACAATGTAATGTGAAAAACGATGAATATCTGAAAGAAGATCTCTCTAGGTGATTTCCAGTATGACTCTATGGTCAACCTCTGCCAGATAGAATTGTGCTGGAGGGCCTAGAGATTCCTAATCAAACTGTGAATAATCATATTCTCATAAGACAAACCTGCAAATGTGAAGGGTTGACTATACAGGAACTGTTTCATTATGATCTTTTATCATGCTTAGCACTTGCATTTTTAAATTTGTTTTGCAGACTTGGCTGAATATTCTGATAAACATATTAACATTAGTGATCCTTTTATTGTGTTTGGAATACAGAACTAAATTTCTGATAACCTGCTATACTTGGAACGTTCTTTGTCAATATGACGTAGGAAAGGATCTGTTGATGCATTCCTACGGTTGACTTTTGGAGTAGGGATACCTCATTCTGTTTTGCCTAATTATCATTTCTGTATCCACAAGTCTCATTAAGGATAGGTAGGACATCCTTTGGCACACTCTACTATGGCTGTCTTGGTTAAAAACAGGAAAAATGCATGGTGAAATAATGCACCATTGATACCAATCTTAATAACCCCTTCAGGTAATAAAGCCAACAGTGCCATCATTGGAGGATACCAAGACGCTACCCTTGCATGCACAGCTCTGTTTGATGATACCAATGGCCCTGGATGCTCAGAGGCTAGGAAAAATCAACTTTAGCTTACTAACAACAGCTCAACAGTAATCCACTCCACCAAGCTTAATGTGAGCAATGTTCAGAAAAGAAAGATAATGGTTTCCTTTGATTCTTTTATATCATTCTTCTACTCTCATTTTTGGGAGTTTATGGTGGAAAAATATAGCACTTTCAAGTGGGAGGGAGAATTGGGGCATTGTCTACACTAGCAAAAAATTATATTAATATCCAATCCTATTTTGGTGCTGTAGAAACACACAATATACAACCGTTTCAGCAGTAAAAGCACTAAAGACCTTAATATTATTTATTGAAGCTTCTTGCTTTGCACTTTCCTGGAAAGAAAGTCTGTTGCTGCAAGTATCCATTGGGATCAGAGTCGTATTGCTCTCTGTGTGAGAAGGATTGGCGGGTGGCCACTGTCAACATTTTCCCATAATGTTCAAGGCTGTTACCCTGATCCTTGCCACATCTAAGCATGAGATCAGTGGTGAGGGGTAGATCGAGACCCTTGCCGCTGAAAAGGGAAAAATAGTTTCATTCTCCTTGGGACTACTCTAACCCCCCTTCCAGCTTTTAAAAATATTTATTTAAATCAAAACAGAATGCTTGAAAAGATGGAATTGCTACTCCTGGAGAAATACTCCTGAATGCAATAAAATAACTCTAAATTCCTTGTCCTCTAAACACCAAGGTGTCAGAACAGTGGTTATACTTGGTTCTAATTTATAATTCAAAATGGATTTCTGTAACCTACAATAGAAATTGTAGGCCACTGGGCAAAAACTGACCTCTAGTCCATCACAGTTCTGCGCCCCTGTGCTACAGTTATTGGAAGGAGTAAAAGTGATTGTGTTGAAGAAACAGCATTTGGCCACAGAATCTGTAGCAGGAAGCAGCTGGCTTCACTAAAGGAGTGTTTATCTGAAATGTTGGGCTTCCACAAAAATATACAAGCACTTTGCAGTTTCTTTTGAGAGATAGTTGTGTTAGCATTTTTATCATAAAAAGGCACTAGCATCTTTGAGAATAGCTGGGGGTGGGGGAGGAGGGAGAGGATTCCTGTATTAGCTTTTAGGAACTCAGTTCACTTCATCAGATAAAGCAGATCAAGTGGACAGAATCCATAAAAATGTTTGCTAGAAATTTCCTCCTCCCAATTTGTCTCAAAGGTGTCATTATCATATACAGTATACTCATGTATAAGTCAACCATGTGTGTAAATGGACAACGGGTTTGAGGGCCAAAATTAAAGGTTTTTATATGACTTATGGATAAGTCGATGGCCATTCTTCAGAGAGAGGAAGCCACATAAGGACTTGTCAGCACTGACTCATTTTTCTACTTAGCCATTCAAAAAGGCCAGGAATGGCACCACATTGGTGAGAATAGAGAGGGTCAGTAATTCTTTTAGATTCTCCTGAGATGGAGTAAGTTCTTGGTTCTCTGCAGTCAGTGTATGATGAAAAGCCAGTCTTCATTTTTAGAACATATGTTATTATACAGTTATACACTTATTCTGCATTTTAAGGAACCTTTGTCTTTATGTCTAAATACTTCCATTATAAATCATCTGTATTAATTACTCAGTTGAACAATGATGCTTATAACTCAAGCAATAAAATCATTGTGTAACTGTTACTGAAACTGTATTTATCACTACCTTATTAAATACTGAGGAATAAGTGCCATTTCCCCCAAATAGTTTCATTTGCTCATATTTTCTTTGTTGACCCAAATGAATGAAATTAGAATAAACAATCTTGGAGTCATTTGTAATCACGAGCTGATTAATGGAGTTTCGTTTCCTAGCCATTATTCATTCATGAACACCTGATATCTTTCCCATAAACAAATTGTGTTTGTCCAAATTAAGAAATTAAATGAAGCATTTGATGAGTTTATGATTGACCCTTCTAAGTTGGAGCCCATTAGTCAATGTCGTTATCATACAAAACTGTTTGACTAATGTGCTGTCTAAGAAGCATGTGGATTTATTATGATTTCTGATTAATGCATGCTGCAAGCCAAATTACTAGATTGTAATAATTTTTGATTCTCATTTTAGCAGTCAGTGAAGATTTTCATCTCTGATGAAATGCATTTATGTCCCTTCAGATTTAGAGTTGATTATAAAGAGTTGGCTGAATAAATCTTTAAATATTACACTGCACATTTTTCAAAGGCATATTTTCTCAAAACTCATATTGCTCGTTGAAATTTTTACATTAAAAATGAAACACTGGGAAGAGACTTAATGTCTAAGCCACTAGCTTAAATATATTCTAAAGCCTTCATATACATGGGTATCTTTCAAAATATATCTTTCAGTGCTTATTCTTATCAACCATACTTACATTTTATAAACCATGGTGGCAAGTTCAATCAATGTATAGTTTCTGTTTTTGTGATATCAGTGAAATCCCCTGCATGTCTACTCAAAAGTAGGTTCCTTCAAGTAAACAAATACTCAATTGTATCTGTATTCTCTTAAATAGAAACAGGTCACAAGTGAACTTGGGATTGATGCTGTTGAAATGAATATGCTTAGGTTGAAATTCTGTCCTTGCATCTGACACAATAGCCATTGGACTTCTCTGCTTAGCATCTAATTGTGCCAGATTGTGGCTGCTGTTCCTTTATATTATTACATTATGCATATTGAAATAAGAATTATGGTGCGATTTTACAATGACAGTCAGGCTTTTTGATAATTCGGTACAAAAAGTAAATTTTCTTTTACAGAGATAGCATTTTCATAAAAATCATTCTTTCTGAAGACACCATTTTTTGTTCGTCACATTTTCAGTTTTATAGTTGGGTGAAGGTGCATACGTTGCATCTTAAATAGATGTCTCAGGGCTTGAACAAAAATGTACTTGAGTAGGCTTTGATCCAAAGGGGGTAAGAGGAGCAAGTTTTAGCATTATGTTTGGGTCTATTATCCCTTTTGTCTTGGATAAAGAATGACAAATTCAAATAAAAATTGAACAATGGCATAATTTATTAGGTCATCTATATAGTTATTTGGTTGGATAAAAGGTAAAGGTTTTCCCCAGACATTAAATTCAGTCATGTCTGACTCTGGGGGTTGGTGCTCATCTCCATTTCTAAGCTGAAGAGCCGGTGTTGTCCATAGACCTCTCCAAGGTCATGTGGTTGGCATGACTGCATGGAGTGCCGTTACCTTCTGTCGGAGCGATACCTATTGATCTACTTACATTTGCATGTTTTCAAACTGCTAGGTTGGCAGAAGCTGTGGCTAACAGCAGGAGCTCACGCTGCTCCCTAGATTCAAACCTGCGACCTTTCGGTCAGCAAATTCAGCAGCTCAGCACAGTCACCGGGGGGTCCAGTTATTAGGTCATCTATGTAGTTACACAAAAGTAGAAAATAGCCTTTTCCAAACAGAATATTTGGCAGAAAAAATGAAATGCAAAGATACAGAATGGGTGACGCCTGGCTTGAGAGCAGTACGTGTGAAAAAGATCTTGGAGTCCTCGTGGACAACAAGTTAAACATGAGCCAACAATGTGATGTGGCGGCAAAAAAAGCCAATGGGATTTTGGCCTGCATCAATAGGAGCATAGTGTCTAGATCTAAGGAAGTAATGCTACCCCTCTATTCTGCTTTGGTTAGACCACATCTGGAATATTGTGTCCAATTCTGGGCACCACAATTCAAGGGAGATATTGACAAGCTGGAATGTGTCCAGAGGAGGGCGACTAAAATGATCAAGGGTCTGGAGAACAAGCCCTATGAGGAGCGGCTTGGGGAGCTGGGCATGTTTAGCCTGAAGAAGAGAAGGCTGAGAGGAGATATGATAGCCATGTATAAATATGTGAGAGGAAGCCACAGGGAGGAGGGAGCAAGCTTGTTTTCTGCTTCCTTGGAGACTAGGACGCGGAACAATGGCTTCAAACTACAAGAGAGGAGATTCCATCTGAACATTAGGAAGAACTTCCTGACTGTGAGAGCCGTTCAGCAGTGGAACTCTCTGCCCCGGAGTGTGGTGGAGGCTCCTTCTTTGGAAGCTTTTAAGCAGAGGCTGGATGGCCATTTGTCAGGGGTGATTTGAATGCAATATTCCTGCTTCTTGGCAGGGGGTTGGACTGGATGGCCCATGAGGTCTCTTCCAACTCTGATTCTATGATTCTATGATTCTATGAAAGGTATTATCAAAAACAGGTACATTATTTTGAATGATATTTTTCAGATGCATATAAATCATGGGAAAGGATTAAAATATCCTCCTGGACTTTGGTGGTACTTTCAGGATTCATTTGTGATGTACTACTATGTGTTTTGTGACTTGCCTCATGGAATCCAGATATATTGCTGCTATTGCCAAATAATGTTAATAGCGCCAACCTCTTGAATTGCAGTGTCTTTGCAACAAATAATAAAATGCCTCTTAAATTCTGACTTCAAAACTGTAGGAGGGGACATTTGTGCATTGCTGTTGTGTGCCTTCAAGTCATTTCCAACTTAAATCAACCTTAAGACAGCCCTATTCTGGAGTTTTCTTGGGAAGATTTGTTTAGGCAGGTTTGCCTTTGCCTTCCACTAGGGATGAGAAAGTGTGATTTGCCCAAGGTCACTCATGGGTTTCCTTAACCATGCAGGGATTTGAACTGTGTTCTCTTGAATTGTAATCTAGTGATCAAACCACTACACCACATTGCATGTCTTGTTCACATTGCACTGTAAAAGTCTCCTGACTCCGCCTTGTCCTCGGAAGACCCTATGGACAGATATCCCACGTCTTCTTTGGTTTACTAGAAATCTATGAAACAAGATGATACTTTAGACCAGTGTTTCTCAAACTCTGCTCCCACAGATGTTTTGGACTTCGGCTCCCACAATTCCTAACCACTGGTAAACTGGCTGAGTTTCTGGGAGCTGAAATCCAAAATACCTGGAGGAGCAGTTTAAGAAACATTGTTTTAGACCAGGGGTCCTCAAACTTTTTAAACAGAGGGCCAGGTCACAGTCCTTCAAACTGTTGGAGGGCCGGATTAGAATTTGAAAAAAAGCATGAATGAAGTCCTATGCACACTGCACATATCTTATTTGTAGTTCAAACACTTAAAATAATACAATAATGAAAATGAAGAACAATTTTAACAAATATAAACTTATTAGTATTTCAATGGGAAGTGTGGGCCTGCTTTTGGTTGATGAGCTAGGATTGTTGTTATTGTGTGCTTTCAAGACTTAGGTTGACCCTGAACGAGGGCCGGGTAAATGACCTTGGAGGGCCATATTTGGCCCTCGGGCCTTAGTTTGAGAACCCCTGTTTTAGACAGTGGTATGCCTGGGATCTTAGCATTATTTTTTCTGCATTGCTTGGAGTAGATACCATCTGATATGAAGTGTTACTGCTATTTTTCTCCTGCTCCCCTAGGTCCTGTGAAAATGGAAGGCCAACTATAATTTCTTTGTGCCAGTGCATTTACATAAAAATACAATGTATGCTCTGAAGCAAACATAGACATAGGTTGCAGCATAGTGTACAACCCATGTCTCTGTCATAGCGATCCATCCATTGATACTAAACTAGTTTTGCAACGCTACAGCATTATTTCTTTCTTTATTTATGACATTTATATGCCACCCTTCTCACCCCCAAGGGGACTCAGAGCAGCTTACAAGGTATATATACATACAATATATTATATTATTAGCATAGTACAATATCAGTATTAAATATTACTATATTGTACTATACCATTACATTGTAATATTATTAGTAATATTACATTTAATATAAATATATAATTATAATATCATATTATTATTAGTATTATATTCCATTCCATTATAATATTATAAATATTATATGTATACACAATATATTATATTATATTATATTATATTATATTATATTATATTATATTACATTACATTATATTATTAGAATAGCACAGAAGACAAGATGGAACTGTCCCCTGGCCCCCCTCTCTTCACTCTGGCCCAAAGTGGCAGTTGGTGCTGGGGGAGGGGTCCCCAACTGATGTCATATGCAGGTGACAAGATGGAACTTTCCCTTGCCCCCCCCCCTCACTCTGGCTCAAAGTGGCAGTTGGTGCTGGGGGGAGGGGTCCCCAGCCGATGACATACGCAGGAGACAAGATGGAAATGTCCCCTGTCCCCCCTTCACTCTTGCCCAGAGCAGCAGTTGGTGCTGGGGGGAAGGGACCCCAACTGATGACATATGTAGGAGACAAGATGGAACTGTCCCCTCGCACCCCCCCCCCTTCACTCTAGCCCAGAGTGGCAGTTGGTGCTGGGGTGGGGGTGGGGGTACGTGCTTAGATTTTACCTCCATACTGTAGCATTTTTAATTCATTGACTTAATTTGCATTTTAACATTTGTAAATTATCCTTTATCCTAAACATACCTGAGTGGTATCCAAATTTAATTAAAACAACAAAAACACCAAAACATGTCAGAATGAAGGGATAAATAATTAGCAAATATAATACATTTGATGGGAGCAGCCAATGAGAACAGGCACAACCAGTCTTAGTAAACAAAAGGTATAAAACTTGAAATGCTTGGGCAGTTGCATCTCCATTGGTGAGAGTGTTGCACAGTTGAGGTATCACAACTGAGAAGGCTCGCCTTTATTGGCACATAATGCAGTTGAGTACACAAAGAAGAGGCTGCCCAAAGGTCTTGTTCATGTCTACAATTTTTCCCCACCTTATTTGGGATGGTGATAAAATAATACTTCTGTCATTGATGCAAACACATCTTCCCCCATAATTGCAGAGGAGATGAGCACTGTTTAGACAAATTAGTTTATTTTAAAATTTTGCATTTTGAAACTTTTGCCTGTAAGCCATATGCTATTGACATTTTTTACAAAAGCTCCACTGAGAAGCAGATGATAAAATCAGATGTTGTCTCCAGCAGATAAATTTACAGTATTCAGCTGTTGTAGGTGATTAGGCCAGGTCCAACAAAATAAAGCCTAAAGCATCATATTAACAGTGCCATTTATATGGGTCTTAATACACTGTGAATAAAAGCCTCAATTACTAAGCACTTTTGAGTCCTGACAAGGCGATCTCATGATGTTAATGGTATCTTTATAACCTTTTTAACTTCTTATTTTCTCAAACAGAGCTCTACAATAATAGCAGTGAGTTTGCCCTTGGCAAACAAACTCATTTTGAGACAATAATAATTATTTACTATTTAGATAGATGGCAGTAAAATTTCTTTGAATGAGATTTTCCTGAGAAAATACAAATTGATTAAATTACTTACTTTAATGGAGTGGTGAAGCATGTAGTACTTGAAGCAATGAGCTTAATGTTTTTCTTTCTTTGTCAATTGAACCATAGAGAGTTTTTAAGGTAATCTGAGTGACAGCTTTTTGTTTAAAATCACATCCTTGTCCTTCTTTAATAGATTAGAATAATTGTGAAATGCATAATCTTTGTCCTCAGTTGTTTCAGATTAATTCTTACCAGGGTTTTTCTCTTGAAAATTTCTAGTGAAAAGTGGTATCATATTTTTATTCTGTGAGTAGTATCTGCTTGTGTTTGCAGTGGAGTCTTAGAGTAGGAAAATGAAGCCCACCTGGATATTTTGTTTTATACTGAAAGATATTATAGGAACTTCTGTAAATCCCATATAGTATGCGGTAAAATCCAGCCAAGACTATGTTTCCCACAACTTTCTCCTCTTAATACCAAAATGTTGACCATGACTCAAGTCAAGGCAATCATAATTAGTTAAATCTCTTCATTGAAAATATTTCACATATCTTCTTCCTTGTAGCCACCCAAATTGCCTCATTTTGTGGGGATATCTTAATGCAGTGGTTCTCAGCCTGTAGGTCCCCAGGTATTTTGGGTACAACTCACAGAAATCCCAACCAGTTTACCAGCTATTAGAATTTCTGGGCTTGTATTGATATATGGTTTTACTGTATGTATGGGCAAGAGTGTAAGTTTTGTATGTTTTGCATGTTTGAAATGGTCAAAATTGACTAATCAATAAAGAATTGTTGTTGAATTTCTGGGAGTTGAAGGCAAAACATCTTGAAAACCCACAGGTTGAGACCCACTGCTTTAAAGAATATTGTTTCACACCATTCTTACACTTTACCAAAAGAGGTTCAGTTAATGCTTAGTTTATTTAGTAGCAGTATATTTTCCCAAGGCCTAAATACTCTAAAGGCAACAGATTGTGCCTGATCTTGGAAGCTAAGCTAAGTCATCCCTGGTTAGCACTTGAATGGTAGACTGCCAGTGAATACCAGGTGTTTTAGGTTATATTTCCAAGTAACAAACTGGAAAAGCCATCTCTGAGCATTCCTTGCCTAAGAAAACCTTATGAAATGTATGGCTTTATCCTAAGCCAACAGTTATGTTTTACATAAAACAAATTTCAACTGATTACACTTGAAATAACAATAGCAGCAGCAGCAACAACAACAACTTTATTCTTTTATCCCGCCACCATCTCCCCGAAGGGACTTGGGCCAGCTTACATATGGGACAGAATGTCCACAAGACATAAAAACAGAACATTAATAAAACTCAATTAAAATAAGATCATGGTAAAATATAACAATCCAGATAAAAACACAATTAAATAAAACATCATAAGAGTATAAAACAGCAGCATTGAAACAAAAACAATTATTAGAATTTGTTTCACAGCAGATTCTATGAACAATGGAGGAACATCAATATTTTTGGAGGAAAAAAATATGCAGTTTGTTTTTAAATATGCTCAAAGATAGCTGTGTTTTAAAATGATTATAAACATGGATTCTTAAATATGCATTCTAGATCAATACAGGACTCTGGAAACACAGAAGTCTGAAATGTTTCTTTGGGAGACTAAATGGCCAACTAATCATGAACAAAACCTTCCTACATTTTTTGTGGATCCAATTAAATAATACACCCAGTTGGTGATCAAACATGGGCTGATATATTGTAACAGACAAACACTTCAGATTATCTAGATTTAAGTATAATGGAAGAAGGCACATAATTTGGCCTTCTTTACATCAAGGCTACATTGCAGGGCTTGCTATTAAAGCCAGTTTTTAAGATGCTAGTGCTTACTCGATAGCAATAGAATATTTTACATGTGTCTAAAAAGAAATAAAATATAAAACCTAAATAAATGTAGCTGAATACATTTTTACATCTAATACTTTTTACAACTCAGAAGTCAGGCATATTCTTAGGTAAATGCGTGCTGGATTTCAGCATGATTAACACATGAAGTTGGGATGCATGCAATGAATAAGAATAAATAACACAACCTTAATTCTATGGTATAAAAATATTGAAAATGCAATGCAAAGGCAAAATATACAGAGTTGAAACAACTCACAATAGAATAGAAATATATGTGGTATATTATACTGTCGCAATAAGATTGCTATGCAAGAAAGATAATACGTTTCCAGATGTTTTGAAATAGGATGGGAACTGTTTTTCCTGTTTTCCACACAAACCTTTTTGGATTTATCTGATTTTCTAAAAATGCAGTATTAGCAGTCTTTTCTGATTGAAGTGCATTATGTCTAAGTTGGTTTGGATCATAATATCATTACTTGAATCTACTACACCATCAAATGTCATGCACACCTCAATTTTCAAAACCCTGAAACCAAAAAAAAAAATGCTTCCAAATGTAATGCGCAGCTGCAAAAAGTTGGCTCTTTTAAAATTTTTGAACAAAAAAATGTGTGCATTACAGTTGCTGCCAGCTTAGAGCTGCTTCTTTAAAACACAAAGTGTTAGGATAGCAAATCTTCCACCAATTGAAAAGAAAATCAGAGAAAATGGTAACACTTATCTTAAGGAGCCTCTCCTGTTTATCCTGCCTCATCTTCCTTAGGTGAATCTATGCTATATAATGAATACATCTTGATACTGCTTTAATGGCTCTAACTCAACGCTATGGAATTCTGGGAGTTGTAGTTCTACAAGCCCTTTAGCCTTCTCTTTCAAAGAGGGCTGGTGCCTCTACAAATCTCAGGATTGCATTCACTGAATAACGGTATTCTCGATGTTATCAGACAGTAGACATGCTTACAGTAGATGCATCCTAGGTAATTCCAAAGTCCTTGGGTGAATCTGCACTGCAATTAATGCAGTCTGACTCCACTTTCACTGCTATGGTTCAATACTATGGAATCATGGGACAGTAGTTTACACAGTCTTCAGCCTTTTCTGCCAAAGAATGCTGGTGCCTCACCAAACCAGAACTCCCAGGATTGCATAGTACTGAGCCATGGCAATTAACAGTGGTGTCAAACTGCATTAATTCTTTGGTGTAGATGCATTCTAGGAGGGCTATGTTGGAGTCCTAGACATTAACCCCCAAATCTCCTCGGAGCTGCAAAAGGGAACCACAAGCCAATCTTATGGAAACCTCCCCTGACTTACTGAAAGGATTTGCACACATGCAAATCACCCCAAAGAATAGGATTTAGAGTCTGTGCTGCAGAATTCTTGGGAAGAGGTTTCTCATTCTAAGTCCTGAACTCACTGAACTACAAGCCCTAGAACACTGCAGGTTTTAAAGTGGGGCAGGAAAGTCCTGTCTGAAGTTGGGAAGGTCAATATTAGCTAATGTTTGAAATGGAGACCCTCAATGTTAGGTTATATTTCAGGGGAAGGAGTAGGAAAAAATCCCTTTGTGGGCCCCCTTTGGGCAACAGCTTCTCCCTCTCTCATTCTCCCTCCCTCACAGCTGGGAAAGAAAGCTGGGCTTCAGAAGTTTCCCCAAGCCAAGTCTTCTTTGTGGTAGAGGCTCCTTCTTTGGAAGCTTTTAAACAGAGGCTGGATGGCCATGTGTCAGGGGTGATTTGAATGCAATATTCCTGCTTCTTGGCAGGGGGTTGGACTGGATGGCCCATGAGGTCTCTTCCAACTCTATGAATCAATGATTCTATGATTCTATGATTCTGATTCTCCTTTCTCCATCTCTCCCCCTCCCCCTCCCAGCAGGGGAAGAAGGCTGGCCTTCGGGAGGACTGCTTCAGAAATGACTTGGGGAAGGAAAGAGGTGCAGTTTCTTCCTCCATCCCCAACTTGGGGGACAAAGGAAGAAATGGTGTGGAGAAGGTGCAATTTCTGCTCTGTTTCCCAAGTTGGGAAGTAGAGGAGAAATAGCTTGGGGCAGGAAAGGGTTTTTTCCTCCATCCCCAACTTGGGGGACAAAGGAAAAATGGCTTGAAGAGGGTGTCATTTCTCCTTGTTTCCCAAGTTGGGAAGTAGAGGACAAATGGCTTGGGGAGTGTGCCGTTTCTTCTCTGTTTTCCAAGTTGGGAAGCAGTAGAGAAATGGCCAGGGAGGGAAATGGGCACAATTTCTCCTCTTTCCCCAATTTGGGAGACAAAGGAGAAATTACTTGGGGAGGGAAACAGGTGCCACAGGCGGTGTTCTCCTAGTCATAAAAACAGAAGAAACCATCAATACAGCACCTAAAACACGGAAGTTACCAGGTTAAAACGGGGGTGGCAACATTACGTTAGCAGTAAATCTGTGCTGATTCCTTCAATGGATAAAAAACACAGTGTAAAAGGGTCCCCTTTTATCCGGGTTCCTTCAAGTAATTCAAGTAATTTCCAACTTGTGTTGATCCTAAGATAAACCTATCACGCGGTTTTCTTGGCAAGATTTATTCAGAGGAGGTTTGCCTTTGCCTTCCCCTGAAACTAAGATAATATGGGTGCATCTGCACTGTAGAATTAATGCAGTTTGATGCCATTTGATCCCATGGCTCAATGCTATGGAATACTATAGAATCCTGGTGTTTGTAGTTTGGTGAGGCACCAACACTTTTTTGCAGGGGAGGAAAAATACCTTGTAAAACCACAACTCCTGTGATTCCATAGCATTGATCCCTGGCAGTCCAAGTAGTGCCAACTACATTCATTCTACAGTTCAAATGGATCTTTGGACTTGCCCATGGCCACCTAGTAGATTTTCATGGCCAAGTGGGGATTTGAACCCTGGTCTTTAGAGTTATAGTCTAACGTTTAAATCAATATACCATGTTGGTGCTGTATTGTTCCTGGATTGTTCCTATTGGCATTTTTAGTGTTCTTTAATATTAGCCAAAGTGACTAATAGCTATTGTCATGTACCAAATTCCAGTTCTGTTAATCAGGTAGTTGCTTGTTGTGATTTTTTTCCCTTTTTTGTTCTTTGTTGAATTTCGGCCTTACTTTATACTTTGTAATTGTAGGTATGCTAATCTGTTTAGTTAGTTTTACTCCTAGACAAACATACATAGGATTTTTGCTTTAGTATTTCTATCTGGGTGGTATTAAACACATACACATTTACTCTGAAGACCAGTGGTTAGTTTCCGTTGTTAAATAAGTTCTTTTAAGGCTTATTTACTTTCACTATGAAGCTAAATTTGCCCTGTTAATTAACGTTCAGCGATCTTAAAAGTGCAATTTATTGAGGCTCTTGTGGGAATAGCAACAAATTCTGAACAGTAAAGTATGAATCTTGTCTCTGCAATGTTGTAAATATGAGAAAAACAAAACATTATGTGGTTATAAACTCTGAACTTTTTATATTGATTAGATTGGTTGCAGAGGCATATTTGGTATCTGAGGATAATATATTAAATATTTTTTTACTTTGAATTTTTGGTGAAAAGAAGATTGTTGTTTGTTTCACATGGGAGTTTCAGGGCCATGGGTAAGGCTTTTTACACGGAAACAAAGTAACAGATTGAAGTGGTTTCGGGGCTTCAATCCCTTGGTAAATTAGCCAGCAGGCTAGCCTTTTTATAGATGCGCTGGTTGATGCCATTTGGGCTTTAGCAAAGAGAATTACCTGAGGGAATAGGAAAAGAATAAGGAAAGAGTGAACATAGTCAGCGTGGCCATTATGGCCAGGCATACTTTGTCAGTAAAAATGGGCAGTACCTAAATGTTGGAGAGGGACATTGCTAGAAGGGATATATTTTTCTAATTCTTATAATTACAAATCAAATTATTAAAACATTCTGCTTCCCTGGTGTTTTGTGATCCCACAATCAGTCACATTGCTTTGTTCAAAAATGTATCTTATAAAGGTGCATTTGTATATGTAGCAGAAATTAATAGACGTGATGAAGTTGAGAAATTAAATGCAAATTATAATCCCATGTAATGCAAAGGTATTGTGATGATTTTTGCAAAGTAAAAACAAGTTGAAAGTTTCCTTTGGTATATAATACTCTTAATGCGTACATAATAGCTGTCATTTGTATAGCAAGTTTATATAGGGAATAAAAAGAAACTATTTCATTACTCAAATACTGTGATGGGAAATATAAGTGGTGTGTTTTCCTGTGATTTATCCAGTACTAATTTATCTCATAGCATTCTAAAAATTAAGATTTATTTTAATTGTGATACTGCTACATGAGAACTAGAAGGAGATACGGTGAAATCATTAAGTCTACCTGTTAGCCTCTAAGGCCTTCTCATAGGGCTTTTAATTTTCTATTTATAAAGGGGTTTTAGGGATCAATATGAGGATCTGTTGGTAATATTATATTTAATTAGAGTAATCAAAAACCATGCTCAGAGCATGACACCTGCCAGGGAGAGCGTCAAGCAGCTAGTAAGCAGCATGTGTTAGTATAGCCCCTTTTACTTGTCCATGAGCGCTAATCTTGCAAAAGTCCCAAATGGGGCAGCTAGTCAGCTATTTCATTGACTTTGATCTGGTTTGGGGGGCAGTTTATTTTCCCATAATGCTGTTGATCAATGATTTCCTTTCAGCACTGATGTAATTAAAGGGATTTAGTCGGTTTGTGCTTGTGTTGTCTTAAAATTTATTATTCTGGGGATATAAAGAGGATCGATACAGTGCAGTGGCCCTGTGTTTAATCCAGACCAGAAGGGACCCTACTGATAGGGCTGAATAGAGTGAGACAAGCATGAAACGGCTTCAGGACATAAACAAGATGTTTACTTGGGACTTTGAGCTGACCTATCCACAGCCTATTCCTGCTTAACCATTAGCATTTTGCAACCTATTTTTCTCATACGGTCTCAAAAATTGATTGCTATCATTATTCTGTTCAAATACATTAAAGGATTTTTTTATACATACAGTTTTTTAGAAATATCAAGTGTTATTAAATTATCATAACTGAATAATTCACTGGATCATTCATGCAGTTTATTACCTATAGAAAGGAGATCTGATTTTTAAACAGGAAGACATTGTAAAATGAATCATTTGAGGCACATATTGTAAGGTTGACCCTGGTATTTGGCTCATGATTTGTAGAAACGTGTTTTTTTTTGCACACTTATACATGCATGCAAAATAAGAATTCTTACTGCATATATAACAGAAAACGTTGCTATTTAATCTTCGGTATGTTGAAATAGCATTTGAAGATGGCAAGCAATCTGGTGATGCTGTACAACACACAGGACAGGAGATTTAATGATGGAACTGAATATAAGACAACTATTGGTGCAATCAACACATGTATTTCAACAGTTTTTTAAAGTTTGTAAGCTCAGTTTTATATTTATAACAACAACTACCTTCGGCAACACTTATTGATTAAGAGCACAAAAGTCAGGCATGTTTGAAGAGAACCGGGAAGCTGCAGAAACAGTTTCTATGCATAGATGGGTTTCAGAGCTCATTGTTGTTACTGCATCTCTTCATATGTCCCTCCCAAGAGACAATTTTCTTCCACAGTTTCCTACATAAATGAAGTAACTACAATCAAAATAGAATAATTGGGATTCTTTGGTGTATATTCAGAAATGCTAATCATATATATATTCATGATAAATTAATCTCATGTATAAGTTGAGGATACATTTTGGGGCCATAATTATGGATTTTGATATGACCTATGGATAAGTCAAGAATTATTCCCTAGAAAATGTTTGCCAAAAAAGGAACTTCTCTGAGTAGAATGGTTAAAGGCGAGAGAATTTACTTTTGGGCACTGTTGCCATCATTTTCCCACCCAGGCATGCAGAAAGATCAGAAGCAGAACCAAAGCTAAAAGTAGAAAAGGTCAGTACTGTTTTTAGGGCTTCTGGGATGAACTAAATTCTCGCCTTTTGCCACTTTACTCAGAGAATGAGGTGGTAACTTTTTTGTCAAGAGTTGAGATACAGCGCTTCACATTGATCTGTGGATGAGTCGACTCATGTTTCTGGGATTTATTTTTTTAAAACTGAGATTTTTTTGAATTCTGCATGAGTATATATAGTAAACTCTTCACTGATTCCCAGTGGCGCAGTGAGTTAAACCACTGAGCTGCTGAAATTGCTGACTGAAAGGTCGACGGTTTGAATCCAGGGAGCGGGATGAGCTCCCGCTGTTAGCCTGAGCTTCTGCCAACTTAGCAGTTCGAAAACATGCAAATGTGAGTACATCAATAGGTACCACTTCAGCAGGAAGGGAACGGTACTCCATGCAGTTATGCCAACCACATGACCTAGGAGGCATCTATGGTTAGCACCGGCTCTTTGGGTTAGAAATGGAGATGAGCACCACCCCCCAGAATCTGACATGTCAAGAGGAAACCTTTGCCTTTATTTCTGATTTGTATCAAGAGTGGGCAGGTCATTCCATTGTAAAATATTGTGGTTGCAAATAAATTATCTCCATTGATAGAGAGGATGTTTTGCCACCAAGAAATGAAAAGTAAAATTTGGAGACTTATAAAAATATCTCACAAATTTGGTATGATGAGTGCAATAGAACTTGATCCTCTATATCTTATATTTTTCCTGCTATTTCTTCTAAAATGAATTGTCACTTATATGAATACAAAAGTATAGGACATTAAATATAATGGTTGTTACATCTGTTTTCAGTATTTTTGTATGTCTAATACTATTCTTAAACTGTTTCTTTTTAAAGGATATACAACATAGTGGATACTTGCCTCTTAAATGAATGTATTCATATTTGAGAGTTTTTTTATTTATTTGCTGAAGAGTTTGCTATAACATATTATGTTTTCAATGACAACCACTTTAGTTAAAGCTTGAAATTGTAATTGGTGGCTTTTTAAAACTGCTACTGATACTGAATGTTACTATTTATTATCTTGTTGCTGCTATGTACAGACATATAAGTGCACATGTCTCTGCTAAAATTATTTTTTGAGAGTTATGAGAGTAAAGTTAGGATTCTCAAGGTTGCAGGTGTGCAGGATGCTTGTGTATATTATGAAGAGTGTCCTTGGAGCAGGCTTTCTGTGCTGACAGCAAATCCCACTAAAATTCTTGTTTGAGAAATCCAGTCTTTGTTCATGAATATATTTCAAGTGTTATGGATTGAATGTGTGGTCTTTTAAACCCACTTGCTTTAAATGAACTGAGAGCTATAATAATTAAAGGAAATGTGATGTAGAAGGTTCCTAACCTAAACCTTAAGCAGAGAATTCTTGTTTTTATTCTGCCATACGTATATAGCTTTCCCTTAATGCAGCTACTGAAGTTCAGACAGGCTTGACATATCAACAAGATTAAACTGTTGTGTATAGTGAAGATGAATTACTTGTTTTCTATGGCATTTATTATTATTTTTTCTCTAATGCCAAAATAAAATTTGATTTTAACACTGACCCAGTGAATGCGTAAAAAGCATACTAAAGGATTTTAATGTTTTTTCTTGTGAAATTTAGTAGGATAATGGTGATTACAGTATTATAGTATCTAATGGGTTAGGATAAAAATAAAGCAGAGTTTCTCATAATTTACCCCTCTTGAGACTGTGTATGCAGCACTGGTTGCTGGTACAAAATATTCATTCTGAGAAACTTGAAACATGCTGTTTTCAAAGTCAAGTGTACTTTCTTCAAGGCTTTTGGTAATATAATTGAGAGTATCTTGACATCAGCAATAACTTTTTACACAAATCTCTTCTTGATGCACATTTTCTCTTTTGCTGCCAGGTGTCAAGTCCTTTTGGATGTCTGTCTTATGATTTTTCACTTAATGTACAGTAAATCCTGCTGCCTTTTGTGTTTCCCTCCAAAGTTTATACTTCATTCCTCCAGAAATGAGCCCAAGCTGCGATTATTGAAAGGGCCAGTGCTGCCTTTGACAGCACCTCAAGGCAGCAGGTTATATTTAAAATGAGGCATTTGTGGTGGAAAAGAAGGACATTCTGAGGTCACCTTTTTATCAGCATATGGTTAATGCCCAAATGCATGTTTGATACAAAATTAGCTGTTTGAGTTTGGAACATTGGTCACACTCTGTTGAAGAACTGGTGGTGCATGAATTGTTACTGTGGATAATTAGAATAATTATTACATTGTTACAGATTTTAAATGATATATCAATATATTGATCCATGAGATTCCTAAGTGAATAAAAATTCAGATGTACATAGAAAACTGATATGCAGATATTTAACTAAATACAATGCAGAAGCCCATATTACCAGACCTCTGTGGACAGGAATGAACTCAGAATCCTAGACTTGTTTGTGGCTTCTACAAGTTGTGGGTCTTTTAACAAGTGTGTGGCTGGTTCTTGTTGTAGATTCTTTGTAATAAGTTGTCAAGTTTCAAGAACAGCTTTGAAAACAATTTTGTCACTCTTCCAATATCACTCTTCTTCCCATTGTCTTAAATGCAACTCTAGTTCAGTGCCTTTTGACTATTACTTTATGTTTTTTTTCCTAACTCATGTAGAGGCAATTGCTACATACTTTTAGCAAACATATTAAGGGATTGATTACACTTCTGTTTTGTAGCAGAGGAGAGGGTCCACTTCTACCAGGAACATAGCTTCTTGCTCATGCAGTTCCACCACCATGGAAACGGGGGTGCCGTGGAAAAGGGAGTGCATCTAGATTGACTTTTCTATAACATTTTCTGGTACCTACAGCAACAGACTGGTTGGTCAGAGAATCATCTTTTTTCCATTTTTGAAAACAGTTAAAACATTTTGTCCCTCATCTTACAGAGTTTTTGTTCTGAAAAGAAACCGCCTTTGTTCCCCTATGGACAGCTTTGCTATGAGAGATATGGGATATTTTGGCCCTATTGGTTCTTTTGGCGCTTTGGGGGAGTGGAATTTTATAGTCTAGACCAGTGGTATTTTAAAGGTGGGAGTTAAGAAGTAAGTAATTTTCTCATGGCTGTAGAGCAGTGGTTCTCAACTTGTGGGTCCCCAGGTGTTTTGGCCTACAACTCCCAGAAATCCCAGCCAGTTTACCAGCTGTTAGTATTTATGGGAGTTGAAGGCCAAAACATCTGGGGACCCACAAGTTAAGATCCACTGGTCTAGAAACATCCACTGAGAATGGTATCTCTTGTGTCCTCACCAGATGAGCCCATAAGGCTGGTGGGACATGGAGAAATCTGCTTTTTAGGACTACTCTCATTATTCATCCTGCTTGAGATGGAATTTCATTTTTGGCAAGACTGATGTGGAAAAGATCCTTTGTTCATAATGCTAGATTGTTCTTCAGCACTCAACTAGCAGACTAGATGCCATCAAAACATGGGGAATTCTTCCCACTCTCAATTTCCCATCAGGAACCGCTTTCATGTTTCTCTTTGCACACAAAGTCACCAGTTTCTCCCCACTTCACTTCTCTCTCCAAATGGAAAGTTGACTGGCTGGTGAAAGAATAACTGTGTTATCTCCAGTCACTAGCTGGAGATAACATGTGGTGGAATACTCCTTGTTTTGGTTGCCTTTCTAATGAGATCATTCAGCAAGACAGAGAACAGTCTCGGTGTTCCAGATAATCAGAGATGGGGTATCAATTCTTCCCCACTGAAGCCCCTAATATTGAGGATGTGGGAAGAGATATATTTGATTGTTTTGTTGATTTTCTTTGGATATATCACACATATATCCAATATATTATTTTCTTCTATGTTATGCTTTGATCTTTCTGTGCTCTCTTAAAAAAAACTGCTGTTATAGGGCAACCTAAAAAGTAAAAAAGTGCCACATTTTGAAGAATTGATTTTATTGACCCTCTAAAATTGTTGTCAAGAAGAAACTATTCTTTTTGTCACTATATTAAGTGAGAAAGTGTAGCATAGACTTTGTGATGTTGATAAAATTTTTGTATAGCTACTGTCCATCTTAATATATTATCAGAATTCATTCAGTTCTTGGCAGTAGTTAATAGATAATACAAAATATTGGAGGCAAATAATATAAACTTTTTTGGAGATCTGAACGAACTGCTGTGAATCTACACCATACCATGTTGTTTGGTTAGTGCAGTATGTATTGTGACTCAACTGCGTCTGTGAGATTGTTTCCATGTAATCTAGAGACCTGAAGTTGGTTGTCCAAGGCAATTGGTGTGACCCATTCTTACTATTTGCACTGCTTTGAAAATGTGAATAGCAAAATTTGGAATGCAGCTTACAGATTGAAATAATAAAATGTCACCGAGTGTGAGGGATTTTGTTATTCTATTTTCAGCTTGCTAAATAGTGAGAAAGGGAAGGCTACAGTTGTAAAATAACTAGGATTTTTTAAACTTTATTCTTCACACAATGGAACAGTGCTTTGATTATGGAAACATTTTAAGTGAAAATGAGACTAACTCTCTGCTTGCAAAATGCAGGCTATATTTAATGGTATGTTTTTTATGCAGATAGCCTGATAGTAATAATTGTATAATTTTTAGTTCTAGAATGATTCGTTAGTGTCACTACAATGTCTTTTTAAAGTATATCAGTATTGAAAACATTTGCAGTATAGTTTGTGGAACATTTTAATTTTCTTCATCTGTTTGCATGTGTTTTTAAAGACAGACAGAATCCTTGTCATCTGCATGCATTTTATTTGGGTATATACCTGACATTTTCAAAATGGCAGATGAAAGAAAGGTTCATGCTTCAGCCTAAGATTGTTCAAGTTTGCAGGCAAGCTGTCATGCTGAATTTGGTTGTTACAGCAAAGAGAAACGTCATCTGTCATATTTAATAAGCAGATTGTGATCTGGTGGATTTGAATTGTTCCTGATATACTGAGGAGAGAAAAAAACTCCAAGGAGATATGGTATTAGAAAACGAAGACCGCATATTCATTTGGCAAATAATATCACAAGAATTCAGCCTCCAACTGTGGTGAGCTATTCAGAACAAAATATACTTTTGTTAATGTCATGGCATAAAGGCTTAAAGTTGATGCAGGTATATACATTGCCATATCCATTGTAGGAATATGGTGAATTGTGAGAATGTGATGTAGTCATTTCAGCATTGGGAATGAGACCCTGGAGTGTCTGCTTTGCCATGGAAAATCCACCCCCACCTCATGAATGATCTTGAGCATATAACACACTCATTGCCCCTGAGGGAGCCAAAGGCAACACCTCTTCTTAATAATCCAGCCAAGAAAACAAAATGATAAGCCATTTTAGGGTCATCAGAAATCAGAAAGTAATTGACGTCACACAACAACAGGTGAACTGTAGTCTATCAGTATAAAGATGAAGATGTGAAAGAGGGAGCAGCAAGTCCTTTGCCAGGCAGTTTAGTTATCTGTTCCCATATCTACATTACTGCCTTCATTCACAAGAGAGTAGAGACCATTAATGTCCAAGAAAATTATTTGTATTACACATATTCAGGATTGCATTACTCTACATTTCCAAATATGAGGTCTTCATAATATGGTATTCTTTATTTCAAGTGGATGTCAAAGCCTCAGCCCCCAAATACCAGCAGAGCACACATTAACAGCCCAAGGTCAAGCCAATAGTCCGACAAAGGTGCAGGCATTAACAGGATAACACAATAGAGGAGCCAAATGTCCAATCCAGGGTTGTGAGCCAATTACCAGAATGTCCAGAATACAAGGTTGAATCAGAGTCCACAAGCCGAGGTCCGAGGTAAGTCCAGGGTTCAGGAAACATGAGATATCAAAAACCTAAGGTTATAGCTTCTAGAACTGACATTACAGCCAGCAACCAGACTTCAGTTCCTTAAATACTAAATTTACCTGTTGCTTGCTCTCTTCTCAACTAATCTCAATGATCTGCACAGCTGAGACCTCTCTTTTCGCAGGTACAAGAAAGCTGAAACAGTTAACTCTTCTTCAGCTTGCTCTGAGGAACTTTGTTTGCACTTGTTCAGCAGGCTGAGTAGTAACTCCTTCCATGGATGTTGCTTCAGAGCTTGGCTAAGGGAGCTGCTGGGCTCCAACTTGACAGCTGAATCTTCCACCAGCATCATCCATACTTTCCAAGCTGTCTGCAACAGTGAAAATCTTGAAATATTAACAAAAACCCCTTTTCTCCACAGTCTTTTTTTAAAGCTGATAACCTTGCTTTTTAAAATCTTAGCTTCAGATTCTAAAACAAAAATTTGCATTTGTATTTTGCTACTCTTCAAAGAGAGCAATGTAAATGCCTTTCTCCTACCACTCATTTAGTCTTCATAACAGTCTTTGGGTCATTTAGTTTTAAGATAACAATCTAAAAAGCATACAAACAGCAAGCTGTTGTAAATATAAAAAGTTTAAGTCAGTTTTCTAAATTATTATTGCAATTTGAAATACTATTAATCAGATAATATTTCAAATAGCAAATGGCTATTCCCCTCAAGTTGGAGGTTGCACAAGTGGAGCTTCCAGCAGTATTGTAACTGGGGCCCTATTTTTCTCTGTCCTTGACTTTTGCATGAGAGGGGGAGCAAAGCTGCACCAAAACCCTAGCATCTCCTTTATGCAGCCAATGTTTGGTTTAGAAAACTGTTGACTTTCCTTTGACAAGGAGGATATGACAGGAAGGAGGCTCCTTGTTATTTGCTAAAGGTTGGAGATAACCGAGAATGTTCACTGTGAAACATTGGTCTTCCCAAATGGAGGGCAAACAGCATGGGGTAGATGTTGTTGTTCATTCATTCAGTCGCTTCTGACTCTTTGTGACCTCATGAACTAGCCCACGCCAGAGTTCCCTGTCGGCCGTCATCACCCCCAGCTCCACCAAGGTCAAGACAGTCACTTCAAGGATACCAACCATCCATCCATCTTGCCCTTGGTCAGCCCCTCTTCCTTTTTCCTTCCCTTTTCCCCAGCATCATTGTCTTCTCTAAGCTTTCCTGTCTTCTCATGATGTGGCCAAAATACTTCATCTTTGCCTCTAATATCCTTCCCTCCAATGAGCAGTCAGGCTTTATTTCCTGAAGTATGGCGGTCCAAGGCACTTTCAGAACTTTCCTCCAACACCACAGTTCAAAAGTATCTATCTTCCTTCGCTTATCCTTCCCTATGGTCCAGCTCTGACTACGGATGTCAATGGGGAATACCATTGCTTTGACTATGGATCTTGGTTGCCAGTGTGATGTCTGTACTCTTCACTATTTTATCGAGATTGGTCATTGCTCTCCTCCCAAGAAGTAAGCATCTTTTGATTTCCTGGCTGCAGTCTGCATCTGCAGTAATCTTTGCACCTAGAAATACAAAGGCTGTCACTACCTCCACATTTTCTCCCTCTATTTGCCAGTGATCAGTCAGTCTTGTTGCCATAATCTTGGTTTGTTTATTTTTTATGTTTAACTGCACTTTCTTCTTTCACCTTGATAAGAAGGCTCCTCAGCTCCTCCTCACTTTCATCCATCAAAGTGGTATCATCTGCATATCTAAGGTTGTTAATGTTTCTTACAGCAATTTTCACCCCAGCCTTGCATTTGTCAAGCCCCGCACATCGCATGATGTGTTCTGCATACAAGTTTTTTTTTAATAAATTTTTATTGAGGTGTATTCATACAAATATATAAGTAAAAGGGGGGAAAGGAAGGGATAGGGCGGGATTAGGTAGGTCTAGGAGTATTAGTGGGGTAGATTGGGTTAGGTCGAGGGGTGAGAGATTGGGTTGGGGAAAGAGGGGGCGGCAAGTATGGAGGGATATCAAGGGGAGGGGGAGGAGGTAGGGAGGGGTATGGGGGTAGAGGGCGTGAGGGGGTCTTTTGACTTCCATAATCTCCTTCTCTTTGGTTCCATTTTCTTATTTTCTTCCTTTTTCTGCCGAGTTCATTCTTCCTCCTTTTTTGTCTCTTTCTTTTCTTGATCTTCTATTAGGTATTCCTCATATGGCTTCCAATCCGTTCTTCTCATTGGTTTTCCATATGAATCTTTTAATGCGAACGTCAATTTGTCCATATCTTTGATTTCATTCATCTTGCTTGTCCATTCCTCTTTTGTGGCTATTTCCTTCTGTTTCCATTTTTTTGCCAGAACTATTCTTGCAGCTGTAATACAATAGTTAAATAGAATGTCCTTATTTTGATCTAGTTCCAATTCCTCGTCTGTTATTCCCAGTAGGAAATATTCCGGCTTCATGTGTATCTTTGTTTTTAAGATCTTTTCACATTCTTGATTTATCATTTTCCAGTATGTGCTGATCATAGGGCATGTCCACCAAGCATGGTAGAACATTCCGGTGTGAAGTTCACATTTCCAACACTTATTTCTTACAGTATCATACATCAAACCTAATTTTTGTGGGGTCATGTACCACCTATTAAACATCTTTAGCCAATTCTCTTGCATGTCGGTCGAGTAGGTATATTTGATCTTTTTTTTCCAAATTTCTTCCCATTCTTTGTATTGTATTTGTCTTCCTATATTTTTAGCCCATTTAATCATACATTCTTTTATTATTTCTTTTTCAGTAGCCCATTCTAATAATTTGTTATATATTATTGTTATGTTTTTCTTCTTTTTTCCTAAGATTTGATCCCATATATCTTCCTTTATCATAAAGCCTATTTTTCTGTCTAGATTGTAGTATTCTTTAAGTTGTAAATATTGGAACCATGATACGTTTGTAAACTTGACATTTATCTCCTCTCTCATCTTTAGTTGTAGTTCATTGTTTTCTTTCTTTAGTACATCTTTGTATGTTGGCCAATTGGTCCATCCCAGCAGTCTTCTTTGTTTCGCTTCTAATGGTGATGCCCATAGTGGAGTTTTAGAGTACATTCTTGTTTTGTATTTATTCCAAATTTTTATTAGCGCAGCTCTGATAAAATGATTATTAAAGTTTTTTTCTTTTGATGTTTGGTTATACCATAAATACGAATGCCAACCAAATCTGAGGTCGAAGCCTTCAATTGTTAAAGTTCTTTCTTTTTTCAATGAAATCCATTCTTTTACCCATGAGAGTCCACTAGCTTCATAATATAATTTTAAATCAGGTAAGCCCATTCCTCCTCTATTCCTTTGATCAATCATGTTTGTGTATTTGATCCTAGGTTTCTTCCCATTCCATATGAATTTTGAGATCTCTTTTTTCCAATTATCCAATAATTTATTATTTCTGATTATAGGTATATTCTGGAAGAGATATAGCATTTTTGGAAGAACGTTCATTTTTATTGTTGCAATTTTCCCCAAAATTGATAAATTTAAGTGTTTCCAATTATTCAAATATTTCTTTATTTCAGACCATTTAGCTTCATAGTTATTTTTTAGAAGTTGGGAGTTTTTTGCCGTTATCCAAATTCCTAAGTATTTCAATTTTGTGCAGGTTTGAACTCCTGACAAATCCTCCAATATCTTTTGCTTTTCCTTAGACATATTTTTTGTTAGTATCTTTGTCTTTCCCTTATTTATTTTAAAACCTGCCACTCTTCCAAATTCTTCGATAATCTTCAGCCAATTTAGTATGTTTTCTTTTGGGTCTTCCATTATGCAGATCAAGTCGTCCGCATATGCCCTATATTTATATTTTTGTCTACCAATATTCAATCCCTGGAGTTTTTCGTTTCCTTTGATGTTTCTCAGTAATATTTCCAATGACATAATAAAAATAAGGGGTGATAGGGGACACCCCTGTCTCGTGCCTCTCTTAATTGTTATTTCTTTAGATGGTATTCCATTCACCCAGATTGTCGCCTTTTGCTCGTTATATATTGCATTAATTGCATTTTGAAAGTTATAACCAATGTCTAATTCTTTGAATATAGTTTTAAAAAAGTTCCAGTTTAGATTATCAAAAGCCTTCTCGGCGTCAATTGTCATTAGAGCCATTTCTTTTTCATAATGCGTCTCGTAATATTCGATTACGTTCAGTATATTTCTTATGTTTTCTTTTATATGCCGTTCTGGTAAAAAACCAACTTGATCTTCATCTATCCAATTCACCAAGAAGGTTTTGAGTCTTTCCCCTAATATGTATGAAAAATTTTTATAATCCAAATTAAGAAGCGATATGGGTCTATAATTTTTGATATTTGTTTCATCTGTGTTTTCTTTATGTATGAGTGTTATATTTGCCTTCTTCCAAGTCTCCGGGATATTCTGATCTGTCATGATCTTATTCATCAGGGTTTTCTGATAGGGAGTAATCTCCTCCATCATTGTCTTATAAAAGATGGCTGTGAAGCCATCAGGGCCCGGGGCTTTTGACGGTTTCAACTTTCTTATTGCCTTCTGTATATCTTCTGTTCTGCATACAAGTTGAATACATTGGGTGAGAGTATACAACCCTGCTGTATGCCTTTCCCAGTCTTGAACCAGTCTGTTGTTCCATGGTCAGTTCCTACTGTTGTGACTTGGTTCTTATACAGATTCCTCAGGAGAGAGACAAGGTGATTTGGTATGCCCATACCACCAAGAACTTACCACAAGTTATTATGATCCACACAGGCTTTAGAATAGTCAATAAAACAAATAGACGTTTTTTCTGAAACTCTCTGCCTTTCTACATTATCCAGTGGATATTGGCAATTTGGTCTTTTGTTCCTCTGCCTTTTCTAAACCCAAGAATGATATTTCCCTGCTGTATTCCTTATGGGGGCTATGAGGAGGGTATGGCCAATGGATGGAATTTGGTGATGGGCCAAGGACCCAAATGACTCCTTCACAGATTGGACTTGGGCAGAGGTTTCCTTTACTGCTCCATATGATGGAAAAACTATAATAGTGAATTCCAGTGCTTGGTTACTGATATGTTAATTTTTTACTGTCTTTACACATGGGAAGAACAAGAAATTAGTAATTTGCCATTTGCTTACCCTAAGTAAATGCAAGCTTCTTAATTCATAATCTATGATTGCTACATAATCAGAGGTATAAAAGCTCTATTGGACTCCCTTGGTCATCTTTGTAATCTCACTTTTAATCCCCCCCCTCCCAAAAAAACCCCTACTTTATAGCATTCAATTCAAGGTGACGGACAGTAATAATTTATTATAAGCATCTTTATATCCTCCAATTAAATTTCAAATCAGAAGTATTATTTATGCAGCAGCTCCTTCTTTCTTATAGTCTTTATTTACTTTTAAATATATGATTTATTTTCCACTAAAATCAAAGACACTTGCTATACAATAAAAAATAAAGTACATGTCTGCTCTAAATGGTTTTTATTCAATGTTTCTCCTTTTCACCTGCCCATAACCCAAGATATGAAACTCCCCTTCTTTTTATGAGCTTTTCTGCCCACCCATCTACACCTTTTATAGAAAAAGCCTCCCTTTTTGAAAATCCCCCCTTATCTACTATTTCAGTCTTCTCTGTTAAACAGTCCCTCTTTCACCTCTAATTCTTTGATGTTGTCACCTGTATCTGCTGCCGACTGTTTCTTCTAAGCTGTCTATTACTTTCCTATTAGTCTTAGTCAATTGAAACTGCCTGTGAATATATCCAGTGACATTTTTGTGGTTAAATCTTTGGGGAATCTTCATTTGATTCCTTCTTGACCTGATTCACAGCATGCATATTGTTCACTACACTAGTGCTTCCCACATTAACATTAATATATGTAGCTTCCCTGCTTACAGTATCTTTCTATATTCTCTACTAAGTGCTGCTCCTTTACACAGTTTAGTAGAGCTCAGATTTTGAGGGGGAAAGCTCAGTGTAATCCATATACCCTTCTTCTTCACCACTTCAGCCAAACCAAACTTCTACAGCATAAAAAATAGTCAGGGAGTCTGTCCTGAAGGAAGAGGAGCAAGGTCCTGGGAGCTATAATGTGAACATTGCTTGCTGGCTTTTAATCTTTCATAGGCTGCCTATGTGTCTTGTGCTGCTTTTGTATACTGAGCATGTTAGAGATAACAGCTGATTTTTCCATTCAGACCTGAGCTTGAAATCATTACCATTTAATGCTAACACATTAGTGTTCAGTTGTTCAATCAGTCGATATACCATAAAATCAGTTCATTGTGCTGATGTTTACATTTAAATTAATTTAAAGTGTTAAAAATGCCCCAGCACTCCTGCCCATTCCATGTCCTCTAAAACCCTTGTATTTGAAGTAAATGGTATCCCAATAATATTTCACTAATACATTTTGTAGGTTTTCTCCTTTTGAAAGAAAAATCCGTAGTGTGATACCTTAATAGCTACTCAAAATCAAGCATCCTTCTGATTTATTTTTTTTCAGGGAGGTATACATCAATTAAAGTAACAAACTTTAAAACTGTTGCACATTTAGACAAAATAGGGCTAATGAAATAATTTCAAAGAAAGTATTTGTAGCATCAATCCTAAATCTACATCCCCCCCCCCCTCCAATTAACACAAATCAATTGAATCAATTTGCATTAGTGTGGATTTATCAAATTCCATATGAGTCTATTCTAGTTGGGACTGGATTTAGGTCTCAGTTCCTCATTGACAAAATTACCTTATTTGTTCTTTCAATACAGTGTGCAGTCTGGGAATCATGCACATGTACTCCATCCATATAGACTTAGTTCAAAATCTTATTTCATCTCTTCAAAAATACATTTTCTTCTCTATTCATTTGCTTCTTGGTCATCAAATGTTAATAATAATAACAACAACAACAACAACAACAACAACAACAAAATTTGAAAAACATCTGTTTCTGGTTTGAAAGTTTTATTTCTGTTTAATTGTGCGGTGCTTACTTTGAAAGTAGTTGTCATACTCCAGAAACTTCATTTATGTGGCTGTCACAAACTGTTGAATTTTTGAACCTCACAATCTCTAAGGATGCCTTCCATTGATGTGGGTGAAACGTCAGGAGAAAATGCTTCTGGAACATTCCCATACAGCCTGGAAAACTCACAGCAACCCAGTAATTCTGGCCTTGACAGCACATATGTTGAATTAGTTGAGATCCGATGAGATATTCATTGAAAAATTATAGCAAAATGTGCTGCAGGATGTCCCATAATTTAGTTTAATCAACTTTTCCCATGTTTTTATGATAGAACTAATTAAGAAATTACATTTATAACCCAGGAACAAAAATCGTGTTACATAGTGTAGTCAATTATATAAACCGTTACAATATTTTTCAGCATTTCCTTGCACAGGAAAAGGAATGCACTTTGTGGCAACTCCTATGGGCTGCCAAAAGAACTTAAGATTTAGCAGTGTTGTAGTGTTTGACTAGTCTAGAGGCACATTAAAGGTACTTCTGCACCATGGTTGGAGCAAATTATCCTGCCTTCCACACAATACTGTATGTATCACAATAAGGGGAACCTGGCTTTGAGCCAAGCATGTGCAAAATATTTTATAGACTGCAAGAAAAACCTTTTTTTGTTTGTTTTTAAACCCAAATCCTTAAAAACCAGTTACAGTAAACTTCGTGTCTATATTGATCCTTTTTCGGTTTTTCTAGTTCCATGAAATCAATACCCTTTTTGACATACAGTAAAGTACTAGCCTGAATGCATGCTTCCTCTGTCATTTTTATAGAACATATTTCCAGGCCCAATCTGCTGTTGCATAGACTTCTGGCATGTCAACATTACCTCTGTTCCCTTCTATTATGAAGCACTGCAGTTTTTTTCATCTCAAACTGGAAACATGAGTATGTGAACACATAAAATTGACACGTCTTTCCAAATAGTCCTTGTGTGCAAATGTATTGCACAGTTTTGGCCTTTTAAATACTGCCATTTGTTTTTCTGGATTCATTGTATATTCATATATCCAGTTTGACAATTACGAATGTTTCAAAGCCATTTTTTAAAAAATTACTATGTTGAAAGTATCTCTCTACATGTATTTTAAATGCCTGTTGCTTAGCTTGTGGCTGTGTTTCTCTTCTTTTGCAGACCCTGTTATGGTGTTCACTAAATGCCTCATAGTGGTTTCTATCTATTTATAACCAGAGTAAGAAGTAATAAATATAAATGCATTTGATTCAAGAGATCTGGTCTTATCTTCTTGAACCGATTGCCTCTTTGGAGAGAAGTGCACTGTAACTTAATATGCCATTGCATTAAAATCAAAGATGTCATTTCATTTGGCGCCTTTTAAGAGTCATATCAGCAAGCTAAGTAGTTTGGCTAGCTAATTACTTAATCAGTAAAAATCACCCGATGAAAGCCAATTGTTTCCTTGGTAAATAAAATATTGCATTTCTTAAAAAATAGCAAAATATAGCACATTTTAGTTTTGATTTTTCCAGCATACGGTATATAAGTTGGTGCTTTAAAAGAAGGCTTTAGTGGTATCTTTCTGAGGTGTAATACCTTCAATTGCTAAAAATAACATCACAAAGCATGTTAGTTATATCCGTAATTGTTTTGACCATAGAATTAATTTTAAAGTCAAAGGGGGCACTGCTTTTTCATCATTTCTAGCTCAGAATATTCAGCATGTCACAGATGTTCATGAATAATGTCCATTTAAAACTGTTGGCAAGAGTGCCGGAGAGTTGGCTAGATGAATTAAATGTTGGGGGGATCTGACAGGAAGCACGCTGCTTTGTGATCATTCCAAAGTTCTAATAATCTCCCTCACCTTCCCTGCCTGCCATTAATGAAAGAGAATAGGTGATTGCACCTCCGGCTATGTTCTGCGCCTAATGACTCCTCCAAAGGCAGATTTATGAAGAAAAAATTAACTTTGAATGAGGATTGAATTGGCCCTGACAGTCTGATAGACTGTGACACAGATTCTATGGCAAAACAGACGTAGCCCTAATTGATTATCAATATTTTAAGCAAAGTGATGAAAATAAGCATTAAGTGATGAGAAACACAGTCTTAATACAGTAGGCAGGAGCCAGGATTCGGAGAGTCTTTGGGGAGGCTGCCCCAATCGCTATTATGGAGCATTTTCCCCTCTGGTTTCTTGCTTATATTAATTGTTCCTTTATGTTGATTTCTCCCCTCTTTTAAAGGGCTGTGATTAGAAACGTAGCATTTGTGATGAAATCTGCAGTTTCTGTAATCTTCTATTCATCTTTTGCATTTGTAAACATCCAGGCATATTCTACCCTACGTTGGAAGCAAATATTTAGAAAACTTAAATTTTGAGCTGTCTTTTTAAAACATGATGACAAATGCATTTCAAGGCACTATCTGCTTAAGTTGTTCTTTCTGGGGAATAATGTCTGTTATTGTATTGCTGCTCTTTGAAAAAAAGAAAAGGTGCGACAGGATTGAAAATATTAATTGAGCTTATTTTGATATGACGGGATCTACACATAGATGTATGTTACTAATGAAAGAACTCTGCAATTTCACATGTTGTAGTCAATTCCTCCTTTATAAAAACTGTTGAGAATACAAGGGAATGTTGTGTTTCTCTCATGGAAATGCCAATTACTGAGTTCCACTTCTGAATGTTAACAACCACCATCAGTGTGGCCAATCTGCATATGTAGAAGGTTGTTCACATTCCCTTGTGCTTGTCAGCAGTCTCCATCTTTTGGACAGTCTTTGTAATTTACATGCATTGTCTAACTTAAAGGGATGTCTATGTCTACTCAAAAATTAACTCCAAATAACTTATGTATTTTATTTGTTTGGGATGACAGCCTCAGTTTAGTGAAACAGTAAATATATATGGATATGTTATCACCTACAACAGATTCTGAGATTTTGGACAAATCCAAAAACATAGCTGAGTGCACATGGTATTTCACGACACCATACAAATACCGTTGTTACTTAATGCTTAACAGTGTTTCTAAAGGTTGTGAAATTATACATTGCAAATGTATAATATAGCTGATGAGTAAAATATATGTGTCAAACATATGATTTTTGAAATGTGTTCAGTCTTATAACCTCATAGGTTATAAGCTTTGCTAATTTAATATATGATAGAAAATGTGAGTTAAAATGCCTTGTGATCGATAAGAGATTGTGCTTTTTAAAGATTATATAAGTGTCTGAGATTCTTATGTTCATCTGACTAAAAAAACCCCTAAAACAATTACTTGATAATACGCTAGTATGGGAGTCAGCAGCCTGCTAACCATGTTTGTGTTGCCTTTGTTCATGAAATGCATTGCCTAATTCAATTAATAATAGCATCTTCTCTCACCATATGTATTAGGTGCTCTTGTCCCTTGGTTTTCCATTCTTCAACTCTACTTAGGCTTTTTCGAGTACTATACTGGTCTTCAGAAGTGACTTAACTTGACAGTTGTTCTGGTTTACTTTTGACTGACATTGAGTACATTGCTCTCATTTTAACAATACTGCATAAATAAATGGTATTAAAATATATCCTGTTCAGTTTATTATGTCCCTTGTAATCTTTCAGCAATTAAAAGAGAATGCATTGTTTTTCTAGGTAACCCCTCCCCAAAAATTCAAATAAGTCTGAAATCTTTGGAAATAAATTACCTTTTTATGGTCTGTTTTATATAACATTCCCTATTATGTTATTGAGACTTTTAGGAGTACTATATAAGTATGTGTTGCAAACTTGTAAAATGTTAAGTATTAGATGAGAATGTTGTATGTTACCAATCTATAAACAGGGATAAATGTAGTTGAGCTTACATAATAACAGCAACATCAACAACAATAATGCCATGGATTTGACCAGTGACATCCACCCATCCGCACTATTTTTACCAACCTTATTTACATTATCATCAGTTAATCATTATAGCTTTGAGAAATATAATCAGAATGAATCACACCTGGATTCTTTGAAGCAGTACTTTTCTCTAATGGCAGTTTAAATAAAAGGAACACATTCTTATTAAAAGCATCCTTTGCTTTAGCATAATTTTATTTCAACATGCATTTTCCTAGGTAAAACCATCCATGGGACAAGTAGATCAAAGGGTTTTAGTTCAACTGAATGTTTCAGGATTAGACAAACCCCTGATAATGAGTGCTTTATCTGTCATCTCATTTGTTTCATTCCATTAGACAGATGCAGCGTGGTTAAATGCAAATATAAATTATTCTACTTGCGCCCTCTAGTGAATATCAGATTGTTTTGAGCATTACACCTTTATGATTGAATCAGCCAAACCTAATGCAAAGTTATTTAAAAACAGATTTTTGATACTTAGAATGAATATTGAATGTTGCAAAGTTCAGTGTTACATGTTCAAAGTGAATCATTGTAGTAGAAATATGAAATATTGGCTATTTTTCCCAAGTTGATTAGTTTTTCACTTTTAGTCTTCCAAAGGAAAACCCAGTTCTTGTTTTCTTTTACTTAGTGAAACAAAGTTGGAAAGTAACACAAATACTTTTTTTTGGGGGGGGGGGCATTATTTGATTGTAATTAATTTGTTTCATAAGAACTCCACAGCAGTCTTTCATAGCTTCTAGCTAGGTCAAATATTTCATCTATGCTGCTTTGTATCAGCTGAAAACATCTCCAGATTATAGTTTTTACATTGTTGCTAGAATAATGTCCAAGCATTGTTGCTAGAATAATGTCCATTGTATTCTGACGTTTTCTGTACTTTCAAAAAGTTTTAAATAGAATAAAAGGGATACCCATGATGTGAAGTGATGAGCAACATCCTGTTTTCTAAAGAAATATAGTCTTCCCTAAGAAGGATCATGCCATAGTATATTTGTTTTAATGGTATTACAAGACTCTGGGTATTCCAAGCTATATAAAAGAACATTTACTTTTCAAATCCATTATTTTGCAATTTATCTTGTGCTTTCTCTACCCGATTTCTCCTATTTTATAACAACCAACTGACACAGAAATTAATTCATGCAGTTGTCTGGTTTGGATTGATGGGTGTGTTTGCTTATCATGATGATGTGGACAGGTTGCTTGGAGAAGAGAGATCAACCTGTTGTCTGTAAGATCCATGCCATCCTGGATACTCAAGACTTCCAGGGGTAGCCAGTTGGATGATGGAGGTTGTAAATGCTTCTTTGAAAGAAGTTTGCATCTCCACCTGTGTAAAAGAGACAATCAGTAAACTTGCTCTTCTTGGTAGATGACCCACATTGGGGGAAAGGGAGGTTCCATTTCTCATGGTTCTTTATGCATGTTCCACTATCTTGCCATGCTAAATTGGTAGCTAGAGGTCACAGCTTCCTCAGTATCAGCATCCCTACTTTAAAGCACATGTCTGAAATGGAAAGCCCACAGGCCGAATGCAGCCCACCCCACCACATCATTTTATGTGGCCCGCAAGGCTTTCAGTGCCAGGGCAACATAGTTATATTCATACAGTCTTACAATTGCAAACGGCTCTTTGAAGGCAGCCATAGAGATGATATGGTCTTGGTGAAAATGGTGAAAATCACAAAAGTAGATTCATAGAGAGGCAGGATGCAGCAGAGCCTCCACTGAAGATCTAAATTCTGGGCAGGCAGAGGCAGTTCCTCAGATATTCTTACCCCAAGACATATGTAGCTTTGTAGGTCAGCTTTATGACCTTGAATTCTGCTTAGAAACAAATGGAAAGTTATTTAAAACCAAAAACAAAGGAGACCCAATACACATAGTTTATCTCCATTTTACAAATGGAAGGCATTCTCCTTCTGGAAGACTTTCACATATATTGTCCACCTATTGCAGCCCTGTATTGATCCATTTACCCTCAGTTGTTTTTCAGGGGCATGTGATAAATATGATACTGCTATAGAGTGTAGTGCATGAGCAGAGTTCTATTTTAAAAGTTTATATAAACATGATTGCTGTCATACCATCAAAGCTTCCTCGGGAGTATAATTCTTCCCACCCACATAGATAGACAATTAACTATAAGTGGCTATTTCAAAGCATTGCCTGTTCAACCAATTACACATGGCTCCTGGATTGTTGCATTATTTGGTCCCCTCATTGATCCCAAGAAGTGTCATCTGAATCCTATGTAAGAAACAGTTTTTGTTGGGTCTATCTGCCATCCATTCTAGCTTTTGTGGTCTTCCCAACAGTTAGAACCATGTACTTAATTTGCATTTCCACATATGTGATTCGTTGCTATGTAGCCCTTACTCTTGAGTCTGGATTTATTTGTCATTGTCATTTCCATTTGGCTATTTCCTAGACTTTTTCGCATAGCTTTCAATAGTATGAAGCATTAATGTTAATTAAATTATTATTAAATTAACACTATGACAACAGTTGTGGACAATTAGAGTGGACACCTGCATTGGGTGGGAAGAACTTCATTGACAGATTCTGATGCAGGATGATAACAGTTTTTTCCCATTTGTGCCTTAAAACTTTTGTACAAAATTTGCAAGGTTTTCTTCCTGCAGAATTACAGTTGTGTAGATAGCATCAGTGGTCTTGGAGGAAAGTGCTGAGAGTGTCTTGGACAGTGAGAAGATCCAACCAGTCCATACTTCAAGAAATAAAGCCCGACTACTCATTGGAGGGAAGAATAGTAGAGGCCAAGATGAAGTACTTTGGCCACATCATGAGAAGAAAGGAAAGCTTAGAGAAGACAATTATGCTGGGGAAAATGGAAGGAAAAAGGAAGAGGGGCCAACCAAGGGCAAGATGGATGGATGGTATTCTTGAAGTGACTGGATTGACCTTGAAGGAGCTGGGGGTGGTGATGACCAACAGGGAGCTCTGGCGTGGCCTGGTCCATGAAGTCACGAAGAGTTGGAAACGACTGAACGAATGAACAACAACAACAACAGATAGCATCAGAGACAAGACCATTATGGCATGGCATGTCATGGCATCTAGTAATGTACTGTCTATTCTTAGAAGCCTTCTGTTGCTCACATTGGATCTAAGGCAGTGGGGCCAAGTAATACATGCTTGATGCCAGCATATTTATCTGTCTCTGTGTTACGTTTTCTCTGGAGTCTTTAGACTCTAACCATACAAACACTATTCTGTGCCTCTCTATGGTACACTTCCTGATAACTAACACTTTTTGCACCACTTGCTATGGTGTTGATGGAGCACTTTCTCACTAAAGTGGCATCCTTAATTACTGTCATTAGGGACAGCACTCTTAGGATGGACTCTGCATTCTGCAGTCCAGTGTAAGCTAACATAGGCACAAAGTGGTGCTTCACCCAGGCATACCATTCCTTTGTGAAGTTTATTTCTGTGATTCCTAGTGTTAGGAAACCCCACAAGAGACAGGAGGAATTCTCATTCCCTTTCCAATTCTTCATATATTACACACAAACAAACAAACAAACAAACACTGTGTGTGTGCCTGTGTGTATGCCTACTTTCTTATTGCATACATTATTCCTTATACTTGTAGTCAGGTGTAGGAAAGATTCACCAGGCAACTGGATTGCAAAACAGCAGGACCTGTTTGTTTCCACCAATAGAAATACCAGAAATGAAGATCATTTTTATTTTTATTTTACTCGCTGTATCTCTGTCTCAAAATATTTTAAAATTCAGCAAAGCTTTTCTGGCCGTTTGTAAAGCTCCTGAAGGGAGGAAGAGTATAGGAAGCAGGAATTTAAACATGCCCTGTGTTAGCACTCTGAGGCCTGTCTTGCAGAAATTATCTTTGAAACTCAAAATCATTGTTTTAAACAAAGAAATATCTGGATTTGGATGCATAATTGTATTTAGCATTTTTCAGCATCACATCGAACAATAGATGTTTGTTCTTCTGATGTGTTAGACTTTAAAAATTCCATTTAAACCCTTAGTAAGTTTCCTTGGAAATATTTCTAAATGATGTAAGTGATATTAGCTTTCAAGAAAGTTGGTCCTGCATCAGTTTTAGAGCTGTAGGATGTAGGATGTTTGTTTCTGTTCTTTGATGTTTTTGCTTCTCTGGTCAAATTAATGAGCCAAGAACAGAAAATAAATAGTTATTTAAAATGTATGTAAAATGTATGCACATCAAAATATAGAAAATTAGTAAATATATAGGTTACCGTTAGAAAAAGTATTCTTAGTAATAATACTATTTCACTTATGATTTAGGTATTTTTTTAAAAAATCTCATAAACCATTCTTATGCAGAGAACAAATCAGTCATAAAGAACTAACAAGCATAGGAGAATAATCAGATTTAAGCCTGGTAGGTTATTGAATCTAAATTTTTTTCCTGGTTGGCCCAAGAGCCATATATAAGCCATCAATCTTGTGTTGATAATGGACAATCTTGAAACCTACCTAATGTTTGTGTTATTAAATTTCAGTCTAATGAGCTTTGCTAATACATATTGAAGATGCTTGTAAGGGTAGAATGTGAATTTGAGCAGGATAATTCCAAAGAGACACAAGTGAGGCATTTTACATGACTCAAGGGGTATCGCTACAATTACACATATAACCAAAATTGGATTTAAATGGAATTTCTATTACGGTTTCTCTGCTACTAGGGAGAATAGAGTGTAAATGAAGTAAAAGTCTTTATTGTTACCAGTGCTTTGTTTTTATTATCTAATTTAATAGATTCTTGTAAAGATATTGCTGGCAGAAAAGTTTTAATATTTCATTACTTTAAATGTAGTATGAGTGTGTCTAAAAGCTTGTAAATGGAAACAGATGTCTCTGTAATTGTTTCTTATATTTTAGAACATCAGCATTTAAGTTGTATATTTTAAGAAGGTGTAGGCGCTGACTGCAAAGAGACATTGGATTTCCAAGTTGTGGTCATGTGGCATTCACATCCTTTGTTCTTACTACACTAATTGAATATTCATATAACTAATGTATTGATGCAGAAGACTAACAGAGAAAAGAATGAACTGTTGCTCTATTAAGTGTATAATTGATTTATTGTAAAGTATGAACTGGTATAAAGTCTTAACTACCCACATTTTGGTTCTTTATCTTTTGACAAGGCAATACTTTAAAAAACTTAATATTTCATCAACTATAATGCTGTTAGAGACTTATTCTAAGTTCACTCATCAGGCAGTGAGCTGGCAATAAAAGAGAATGGCCCCTTGGAGACATTAATGCTTTGGAATAAATGATGTGCTAGAACAGAAATTTAATTAATTTACAGAGTATATTGATAGTCCCTTGTTACTGTGCTGTATATTTTTAATCTTCTTTTAACATCTGTAGTAAAGTGTTTAAAACCCCTGCAGTTGAGCAACTTGTAGATAATTAAGTAATAAGGGGAGATGTTTCTAAAAAGAAGAACATTCTTTTTAGAAGATGCTGTCGTAACATGAATTAAATGCCGCTGTTGTGATCTGCACTGAGGATTTTGTGGGGAGGATGTGGGGCAAGTCATGAAGTGATTCTGTCTCTCTGCAGGAAAAAAAAATAGAAAGTTTTTAAAAAAACAAAAAAAACAAGAATTCAAATTTCTCTGCATCCAGCCTATTGAAAACACATTATATCCTAGTCCAGGAATTGGTCACATTCTTTTAGGATTTGCACAGCACCATACTATAAACTATATTGAGCTTATGGAATTCCATCTACAGGCAGTCCCCAAGCTATGAAGAAGATAGGTTCTGTAGATTTGTTCTTAAGTTGAATTTGTAAGTCGGAACAGGTACATTTTTGAGGTGTAACTCCAGCCACACACACACACACAAACAAGCTTTTGATAGCATAGAGAAGGGTTAATATCCCTGTGGTGTTTGCTTTGCTGTCTGTGTCCCTGTTCAGAGGATTTCACCTCACTTTCCGTCCCTGTGATAATTGGATTTTGAAAAATTGGACTTGTTGTGGAAGCAAGGCTTGGTGATAAAGCTTCAGTGGGAGACATCTTTTCCCCATGATAATAACACTTTCAGGAGTTCATTTCCTTTCTGAAGGGGAGATTTCTCCCACTTCCTGTTGTCTCACCCCGTTCTTAACTATGAGTCCTTTGTAAGTCGGATGTTTGTAACTCGGGACTGCCTGTATTTAGTTCTTAGTACTCATGTTTGTCAACTGGCAAGAGAATCTGAGGAAGAGAATGTGGAGGGATAAAGGAAGGCATTGTACCTTTTCCAGATAGAAAATACCATATATACTCGAGTATAAGCTGACCTGAATATAAGCAGAGATACCTAATTTTACCACAAAAAACTGGGAAAACTTATTGACTCAAGTATAAGCCGAGGGTGGGAAATGCAGCCACTACAGGTAAATTTCAAAATAAAAATAGATACCAATAAAATTACATTAATTGAGGCATCAGGAGGTGAAATGTTTTTTTTAAAATTTACACTGGTTCCGGTCCAGTGTACTTGTCCGAACGGATCTCCCTCTACACCCCACCTCGGAGTTTAAGATCCTCTGGGGAGGCCCTGCTCTCGACCCCGCCTTTATCACAAGTGAGACTGGCGGGGACGAGGAGCAGGGCCTTCTCAGTGGTGGCCCCCCGCCTGTGGAACTCACTCCCCGGGGAGATTAGAACAGCGCCCTCCCTTCTCTCATTCAGGAAACAGCTGAAAACTTGGATGTGGGACCAGGCTTTCGGAAACTCTGGCAGCTAAAAAGAAGGACCATAATGAAGGGCAAATATTGTAGGAACCTATTTTAACCTATTGGACCTATGGAACGCGAAACACTGACCATGAGATTGCTTACTGTTGTGCTATGGTGCTATATATTGATGTTTTAATCTGTTAATTATTTAATTACTGTTTTTATAGTTGTATGTATTTGTATAAGGGCATCGAATTGTGCCTCTCTGTAAGCCGCCCTGAGTCCCCCTTCGGGGGTGAGAAGGGCGGGGTATAAGTAGCAGAAATAAATAAATAAATAAATAAATAAATCATTACATGTCTTCAATGTAAATGTACTTACGTATCCTTCCAACAATAATAGAGAGTAAAATAATAAATATAATAATAATAAAGTAAAATAATGGAAATGCAATAATAACAGTAATAATAGAGTAGAATAATAACTGTAATAATAGAGTAAAATAATAAATGCAATAATAATAAAGTAAAATAATCAATGTAATAATAATCATAAATAGTGTAAATAATAAATGTAATAATAATAGGGTAAAATACTGTAAATGTAATAATAATAAAGAGAGTAAAATAATACATGAAATAAAAATAATACTAATAACAGAGTAAAATAATAAATAACCTTGACTCTAGTATAAACCAAAGGGAGCTTTTTCAGCCTAAAAAAGGGGCTGAAAAACTAGGTTTATACTCGAGTATATACAGTAAGTACTAACATAATTCTCGTGTCATACATCTCAGGTCCTATATTTTGAATCCAGAAATTCAGAAGGTTTGTTGTTAGGTGACATTTAAAAATAAAAATGAAAAGTATTGCAAACATAAAATGTGAATACTATTTACTGTATGTTTATGCCACTGGAATTGTCATTGAAGTTTAAAAACCTTATCCAAAGCTTATTTTAAAATTTACATATAAAATGTATATCACAACCCAATCTCTAAATCTCTATACATAGAATAGATAGAGAGGGGAAAGCACCCATGCTGCCTTAGAGAGTCAGCCAGCCCTTGCTGTCACTACCATTTCTCCACTCAGGTGTTCAAAAAAGGTGGAAATGGGATCAGGACAGAGAGAATATATGGGTCAGTGCTTCTTTTAGGTTCTCCCAGGACAGGCAAAATTCTTGCCTCTCCCCACTCTACTCAGAGAAGAGGATGGCTCATTTTTTGATAAGACAGAGTAGTTACCCTGACCTGTGGATAAGTTGACCCAGGTTTTGGGAGTTATTTTTTTATTAAAATTTATAGACTTATACATTAGTATATTGGACAATACAACAGTCCAATTCCTCAATTGTAACACACTTAAAGCATGAATTAAGGCAACTTGGTTGAAGTAGATAATTGAGACAGTATTTTCATCTGTTCCAGCTTTTTCTTCAGTCATATAGTCAAATGCGTTTTCAATGTGTTCGCCACACAAATATTTGGTTTGCTGTGTATCCTCCTGTGACGTATGGGACCACAAGCTGTAATTGGTTTTATTCCATTGCTTATTGATTGTTGCTCAACTTACCTGCAGACTGCAGGAAAAGAGCCATTGTCTGCTAGCAGTTGATAACTGAAAGAGCCTGGCTCTTGCCAGCAGTGATGCCCAAATAAGATGGAGAAGTGCTCGACTGCTGCCCTTCTCCTTTTCCAGCTAAGTAGGAAGTAGCAGCTGTAGAGAGAAGTTCTTGTCGACACCTAGGCCCAGGGAAGATAGAAAGATCTCTGAATACAGCTGTTCTATTTATGCAGCCAGTACTTCCTGTTGTTTGTCCTGAACCTCCTACCATTTAGATTGGATGACCCCACATTTGTGTACAGGCAGTCCTTGAGTTACAAAAACATCTTGTATTATGTTTGTATTATGAAAGACAAAGTTCACTCTATACACTTTCACCACTCCATGCACACTTTTATGCATTTGTCCTATCATTCCTTACTAACCTTTTCCTCAAATGCTAAAAAAACCCAACCCCATATACAGAGAATTACTCCAGCTTTTTAATCACTTTGTCTGCTTTTTCTTAAGTGAAGTTTCTAAAACTTTCTGACTTTAGTGGTATTTTACTGAGGTAACACAAATTGGATTCTTAATTATTTTTCTGTAGAAGTTAATTAACTCTCCCTAAAAGTGTGTCATTTAGAGTAGCACAGGCCAGATTTATGAGATGGAACTCCCATTGTCTATTATGTAGGAAGATGTACTTGCCTGTAAATCTACACTGAAAACTTCTTTTTTCCACCATGAAGGATTTTGCATGCTAGCTAGAAACAGAGAAAATGAAGTTCCTATGAATTTATATTTTTGTGGGAATGTAAAGAACATTCTCTCTCATCATTGACTTATGTGTACCTTGCTGCTCATATAATAGAAGCAGCCAGGGATTCCTTGGATTTTCTTACAGTCTTGCATTTCTGAAGATTTCCATATTGCTCAGCCCCATATTGCTCATATTTCTCTCATTTTTATAAGTGAATGAGTGCTGCTCTTGTAGTCCATTCTGTAGTCCACCTCCTCCCCACGAAGAAGTCAGTCCAGACTTGTATCTTGTTGTTTGACAAAGGGAGGTCTTTTTCTAAAGGACTTAAAATACTGTAAAAGCCATGGAGAATAGGAATTCACATTTTTTAAAAATGTACTTACAAACTCACAGATTATCTTCAGACCAGATCATTGCTTCCAGCTTTAATAATTTAATTTGCACGTGTTTGTTTTTAAGTTCCAGCTGTCACTTGTTACATATTCTGAAATCACAGGTTTGTTTTGAAGTTGCTAAAATATTGTTGTTAAATAAATCTGACTGAATGTGCAGTTGTCTAGAAAACATTTCTTTACTAAAAATGTTGAGCATGGAACTAATCACCCCTTTTTATTTTTAGCTAAAGCTGATGAAGCATTAAAAGCTAAAGAGAGAAGTGAACAAGAAGCAAAGAAGAAAAAGGAAGAAGGTAATCCATATGTCCTTCCTGTGTTATCTAGGTGAATTTTTGAAGGTTAATTTATTTTATTCACTTAGTCCTATCAGAATTATTATAGTATTCCTGATATTTGAAAAACCCAATCATCATTAGAAAAAAAAATCTGTAAACAAAATATTTGCTTTTTGCTCAAACCAGATGTCTTGAAATCTCCCCCTCAGAAACCCCCACTTTCAGAGATTCTTGTCTTGAGATGTCTTCTGCTATGTGTATACCACATTTCAGTTTTCTGGATTGCCTGAAAACTACCCTAACCATTTCAGGCATTAAGATATGTAATTTTGGTTGTAGAAGAAATTTGTGATCATGGAACCCTTTTCTGCCTGTGGTCACCCAACAAGACTTTTTTGCTTACCTCCAAGGCTTCCTGCTCTTTAGCTTTTGGTTTGTAATTTGGATGAGGGAGGAATTTCTCTAACTGGGTGTCTAAATGCACGGACAGTTGACACATTGTATTGAACTTTATTAATGTGTATTGTGAAATTGAAAATATAAAAAATAATTAGCCATACATTTTAGAGTAATCGTTTTATTTTATTTTCACAATTTTAAACAGATGATTTTAGAAGTTCAAATTGCATCAACTTTTCAGTTTAATGATCTGTTTAAAATAGTTGAAGCTTTCCCCTCTTTAACTTCAAAGCACACTGGGCACTGATTACATCTGAAGAAAAGCTTTTCTTTTATGTTGATATTCTAATTATGCTATCCAGATACACCGCGTGCATGTGTTCTAATAGGCGTATATGCTCACATTTAGTAATGTCCAGTGAAGCAAAAGATAAAGCCACTAAAGTTAGTGCCACTTCTAGGCCTATTGCTTCTATTCTTGAAGCAGGTAATAAGTGAGAACAAGAGTGCCTCTGTTATCCTGGGCATGGTACTCTAACGTGCTTTTAAGGCATCTGGGTAGGGCTTTTTGTAGTTTTTTACTCTGACTTGAAGCTAAATTGGAAGACACTGGAAAGGGCATTATGTGAAAGCAAAAGTTGATAACTCAACTATGCTTTACCAATGTTCTGACTTCAAAGTGCAATGAATATAGGTTCATCTTGCATTGCCTGCCATCTCAACAGTACTCAGCAGGTGATTAAGTACTTTCAAGTCTGGAAGCTTTCATGTAAGTTGTATCAGGAGTGCATTAAGATCTCAGTTCAACTTGCATAAGGCAAAAATGGTCTGTTTTCCTATATGGAATCTTTATGAAGCTGGAGCCGGGTTATTGTTATACAGCCCCCAACACCTCCAATGCCATTTGATGGCATGGGAAAACTGCTTGCCACCCTGGAGATCTGTTATAAGATCGGTTGTGGGAGTAGGAATTGTCTGGAAAAGAATGTGCTAAAGTACTTTCTCCATGTATATTATTTATTTGATTTTTTTAGCCTGCCTTTTTTTCTAGTATGGGACCCAAGATGAACTTCATTCATACTCCTTCTATAAACAGACATAGATGCTCATATGCATACTCTCTCCCTCACACACACTATTGTTATTAGCCACTGAGAAAATAGTAATAGAAGTACCCTATTGTTTCTCTCTTGCCCCCATCTCCATGTCAACAGCTGTTGTAAATTTTGAAAGTGGGGAAAATGATGGTCAGAAATATAGGAATTCTTTTACTTTATGAAAGGGACTATCTTCGATCTCCCTCTACCACATGTTTTTATTTTATTTTGGGGATCATCAGTGGTGCTTTTTCATTTGGTTTTCTAAAACATCTCCAAGCATAGTATTTACTATATTCTAAGGACAAATTTCTAAAATGCCCTTTTTATTCTTATTGTTTCAAAAAGGTCTTGTGTAATATATAGTTTTAAAATTTTTCATAGAATCATAGAATAATAGAGTCTTCCTGGGGAACTCTCCAGATGTTTTGATCTGTATAGCTGCTGTACTAGCAGACACTAATTGTGTTCAAAGGAGCAATCCAGTAATCTAGTTTGTTCATAACACTGTGGGTAATGAAATTGAGATTTTTTGCTCATAGATGGGGTTGTATCTAGCACACCAGCCTAAGTTGGGAGAATCATAGAATCTTTGAATTGGAAGAGACCTTGTGGACCATCCAGTCCAACCCCCTGCCAAGAAGCAGGAAAATCGCATTGAAAGCACCCCTGGCAGATGGCCATCCTGCCATTGCTTAAAAGCCTCCAAAGAAGGAGCCTTCACCACACTACCGGGCAGAGAGTTCTACTGTTGAACAGCTCCCACAGTCAGGAAGTTCTTCCTAATGTTCAGGTGGAATCTTTTTTCCTGTAATTCGAAGCCATTGTTCCAGGTCCTAGACTCAAGGGCAGCAGAAAACAAGCTTGCTCCCTCCTCTCTATGACATATTCCCCTTACATATTTATACATGGCTATCATGTCTCCTCTCAGCCTTCTCTTCTTCAGGCTAAACATGCCCAGCTTTTTAAAACATTCCTCATAAAACTTGTTCTTCAACCCTTGATCATTTTAGCCACCCTCCTCTGGACTCATTCCAGCTTGTCAATATCTCTCTTCAATTGTGGTGCCGAGAATTGGACACGGTATTCCAGGTGTGGGCTAACCAAGGCAGAATAGAGGGGTAACTTGACTTTCCTGGCTCTAGACACTTTACTCCTATTGATGCAGGCCAAAATCCTATTTGCTTTTTTTTTTTTTTGGGCTGCTGCTGCTGCATCACATTGTTGGTTCATGTTTAACTTGTTGTCCACAAGGACTCCAAGATCTTCTTCACACGTACTGCTGTCGAGTTAGGCGTCTTGACAGCAGTACTTATTTTATGGAACAGTAGGTTACTGAAAGAGTTCTTTTCCCATTCTTCTTTAGAGTTGGGTCTGAAGACAAATCACAGTTACTTGTTGACTGACCAGTTTTGAACAATCTTTTAATAATGATTACTAAATTCTAGGGGAGGCAAAGGTGATGCACATTAGAAATCCCTAAGTGCCATCTTATGTCCTAGAAGCTTGGTAAATGTATAAGTTTTGAGGATTTTGATGTCCAGGCAAATTAGCTCTGTATCCTAAAGCATAGAACAAAAACCCTCCATCAACATAATGACCTCATTTTGGTTCCAGTTTCATCTCTTAGGAGTAATTAGAAGTTATTGTTGGAACTATACATTATGGAGAGATTCTGTCTCTGGCAATCTATAGACCATATAGTCTTCTAAGTCTACAAAGAAGGGAAAATACACATAAGCTAGTATAATGAGCATACAAAAATATGTCAGTTTTGGGATGTGGACTCTGAAAGATGTAGCAGTGGAAAGTTTACTGGTATTGTGCGCATGTCAGGACTCTGTAGGCTTTCAGGTGGGTGGGCAATGAGAGTGAAAAATGCCTGATATTTTTAGAAAAATTAGCAGCAGAAGTTTCCAACTCTCCCCACTCTTGTTGAAATCCCTGGTAACTTACCTGGATGAAAAAACCTGCATTTTGCTGGTGGAAAAACAAGTAAAAATTCACATACTTTCTAGGATAGACAACATGAAAAATAGCGATAATATAGATAATATCTTACAGAGTAGCATATTTAAAAGATACAGCCCACTGGAATATAGAAGGTTACTGTATACTAAGCCAAGCAGTTTCTCCATCTAGCCCTGTATTCCTAACAGTTACTGGCAATGATTCTGCAAGTATTTCAGATTCTTTTCAGTCTTATTTGAGATCCCATAAAGAGAGCTTGGCCCTTTGGTTATACCACTCAACTATGGTCCTTCTTCCTAAAGAGAGCCTATCCTCTTTGCCCTGAGGACCATAATAATAATAATAATCATCATCATCACCATAATCATCATCATCTTTATTTATACCCCGCCACCATCTCCCCAAAGGGGACTCGGGACAGCTTACATGAGACCAAGCCCAGAAGTGCATTACAATAGAGTAACATAAAAAGAATATAACATGTAACACACTATTAGGAAAGGTAAATAAATGTATGTTTCATGTATATTCAGAGGACAAGCTCTAACTCATATTTGTAACAAATTCAGCTAATTATATTCAATGATAAAATCAATATCAATACTTCTTTTGATATTTGTTTGAAGAATAATTTGTATTAAATTGGATTGAAAATACCTTTTTACAGTGATTCACAAGCATTTTTGAGATGTCTGATGCCACAGCTCTAATAGAAATGCATAGACAAATGGTTTTGTATTTTTCACTCTCTACATGAGTTTTTTATATTTGTAATAGGTTATTCTGTTTGATCTTTCTTTCTTTCTCTGCACATTTTACAATTATTGTGTCCAGCAAGAACTACCATTCAAGTGAAAACAATAATTTGTAATTGAATGACTAGATTGTAGGATACACAGCTTTTCTTCTTCCTCCTTTGGTCGCAGTGGGCATTTTAAACATAATGATATTCCCCCTTCCCCATATGTTGACATATGATAGGTAGCAGAGTTCTGGAAATGAATGAATCTAAAAGATTTGCCTTTGTTGCTGTACTGTAGAAAACCTGTGGTATAAATAAGCATATTGTTTTCTACCTCAAGAAGAAAGATTATTCTTTTATCTAACCCTGAACATTACTTTTATTGTAATTTTATTGCCAAATCAGGTGTGAGATTAGATGTTGGATGTTACATGTAATCTGCTCAGAAATCAAATTATTTGACCTCCAAGCCCACCACGACACCCTCCTGCTGGTTTGCTGTTACATATGCAGTATTTTCCTGTCATGAATACAAATGGAGGACAAATTAGAATCTACAGACAGCTGACCTGAGCGACAGATTAGAGACTAGGGGGCTTGTGCTACTTTAAATGTTTTAATTACCACAGTCCCTATAGCCAGTTGAAGGACTCCTTTAGAAATAATTTTTGTGGCAGAAAAAGGAAGGCATGAGAGATTCCCCCCTCCTCATTTAAATTTAACAGAGCTATTCTGGAGCTATGCTAATTTGCTGCATAAAATTAGGCCTATTAAAAAAAAAGTCCACTTTTGCAAGAATGTTTTTAGTGGCAAAGGTGTTTTAATTTGGGATTAATCCAAAATGTCATTAGAATTTGAATTTTATTTATGGTGGCATCAGGATTTATGACAGCTCTATTGGCAGACCTGTAGACAGTTCTTATATTCTAGACCTGGCTAGTCAAGTTTGATGAAATATATAGTCACAATTGCACAATGATATGGTACCAAAATATATAATTGCTGAGGAAGAACATGGCTCTGTCTGTATTATTATTTCTAAATGGTTTTAATGTGTTGTTCATAATACAGTTAAACAATGTCTTGATTTCATAAATTGATCTAAGGATGAAAACATATAGTTATGTGAAGTGGAAGATGATTAAAATATCTGACAGTGATAGCACTATTTTGGTACCTGGAATGAATTCGTGTGAAAAAGATTTAGAGGGAATTATTGGGGAAACACATTTGTAAATGTAATCCTAAATATCAAAGGAATAGTGCTAAATGAAGACTAGTTCCTTCGAATTTACAAAATAAAATTGACTAATGCTTAAAGGAATGTTATCCTGACGCCTTCGTTCCTAAATTTGCATTTCAGTTTTTCATGTGTGTTGGCCCAGCATTGAATTGATTAGTTATGCCTAGCTAGTAAGCAGTGAAACATTTTATATACATTGGGGAAATAAATTTGGCAGAAAATCAGCATGAGTAGATTTAATTATCGCTCTGAGACCTTTCCCTTTTCTAGCTTAGTGATCCTGAAACTCCACGTGTTTCACTGAAATCTGTGTGGATGCTAAGCTTCGCTTCCCAATTTGTTCCTCCACACAATGATAAGCCAAGCAATTACTGCTTTATTGATTTTTCATCATGGCAAATTTAAAGTTGGTTTTTCCCTGAAAAGGCAGAGGTGATTAAGCGTTTCCCCTCAGTTTAGTACAAGAGAGCTATGTGGCAGAATCTAATATCCTGAGGTCAGCCTCTGCAGGGAGATAATACGGTGTCTTGGCCACGTGTTAAAGAGAGAAATCAGGGCTACAAATGTGATAGGATATATGTGCAGACAGTTTAATTTGCTCCATTTATATGAACAATTCACGTGGTACATGCTTGGAAAACATTGTATTGCATAGGCTTGGAAATACAGGGCACGTGAGCAGAAAGAAAGGGTAAATACAAATGAAGAACTCTGAAAAAATGGTTCCTTAGGGGAAAATATGATATTAAAATAGGAACTAAAATAAAATAAGATTTAAGAAAGGAACTAATAAACAACAATTTAGAGTTGTATGAAAAATTTGAACATTTCCTAGCAAATTGAAAGGTAGTATAATTTGCACCCAAATAAAATCTTTAAGAAGTTTATAATATGTCTTCCTGCCTTTTGGACAGTAAATATCTGCATTTAATCTTGCTTATCACAGCTCTATGAAGTAGCATAATTTTATCCCACTTGCACTCACTGCTTACTTAAATGTTGGCATGCAGCAACTGCAGCCTCTGGTTGTTTGAATATTGTTTCTGTAGTGATGAGCCTCGGATCTGCTTGTGGCTAGCTGCGTATACCTACTCTTTTACAAGGAACACACCTTGGCTCTTTCTTCTCCTGAGTGAACTGTACATTATCAGACATTTTCCTTGTGTACATTCATTGTAGCATGGGCAGGGTGTCCATGAGCACCACTCTGTAATTTTTTTTTCCGTGTCAGGAGCAACTTGAGAAACTGCAAGTTGCTTCTGGTGTGAGAGAATTTGCCGTCTGCAAGGATGTTACCCAGGGGATGCCCAGATGTTTTGATGTTTTACCATCCTTGTTTGAAGCTTCTCTCAAGTCCCCGCATTGGGAGCTGGAGCGAACAGAGGGAGTTCATCCGCGCTCTCCCTGGATTCAAATCTCCGACCTGTCGATCTTCAGTCCTGCCAACACAAGGGTTTAACCCAGTGGTTCTCAACTTGTGGGTCCCCAAGTGTTTTGGCCTACAACTCCAAGAAATCCTAGCCAGTTTACCAGCTGTTAGTATTTCTGGGAGTTGAAGACCAAAACATCTGGGGACCCATAGATTGAGAACCACTGATTTAACCCATTGTACTACCGGGGGCTCCACCACTCTGTAATATTGATGTATTGTTCTTCTTGGATCACTTGAACCAATCAGGACACAGCAGATATTTTGAGTTAACATCATTGAGGCTCTCTGATTTTAAATGTTTTTCATGCACCTATACTATAAAAATATCATAACAGATGAGACCTTCCCCTTTTTATCTTTTTCACTCTGCCATTAACAGGGACACTTGTGTTATTAATAGTGTTGCCAGATCTTAAGGTCTGGTCCAGAGTCAACAATTTTCATAGGATGTCTCCAGGAGCTGAGGAATGACACAAAGGTGGCTCTGCCCCCCAGCAAGACGCTACAGATGCAGAAGACCCACTTCCCTCATTCATTGATCAATGAAAAAACAAAGAGGGATTGCATAGTTCCTTGAGGCTAATAAGTAGAAGACTGACTAGGCACCTGGTATCTAAGTGTGTGTTTAAGTGCTTTCAAATCACCTGCCAACATATGCTGACCCCATGGATTTCATAGGACTTTTTAAGACAAGGAATACTCAAGAGGTGATTTTGCCAGTTCCTTCCCTTGAAATATTGCCTACAGCACCTGTTATTCGTTGGTTGTCTCCCATCCAAATACTAACCAAAGCTGACTGCCTATAAATCTCCCAGTCACTTCCTGGCAGCTTTGTTGCATTTAAACCTCCTCCTAGCAGTACTTTTTGGATGTGTCTTTTTCTGACCTACTTGCTACAGTTTACAACTTTGTTTTACTTTTCTTTGGGTTTTGGGGTGTTTTTTTCTGGACTTGCTGAATAACTTCTGGACTAGCTGGCAGCCAAGTTTTTCCTTCACCCTTCCTCCTGTTGGATACCCTGCAACTGAAATACATGGAATTAACGCCGTATCAACTCTCATCCTCCCAACACTTGATTCCTGAATCACTTGCTGACTAGAACATTGGATAACATGGTTTCCCCTGATTTCTACAGAATTGACCACTGATTTGAAATATTCTCTATACTCACGAGATGTGTGTCAGGTTTTGGCATTTTATGTGGATTGTTCATTTTCCTAGGAATTCACAGACACATTTTGTCCGCTATTCATATGACAAAAAAGACCACAATGTCTTTCCAAATGGGTTATAGCAATTCTTTATCTAGTCTATGAACATCTGGGGATGCACAAGTTGAGAACCACTGGACTAGAGTTTGGGAAGTATTGATGAGTGAGTTCCAAGTTTGGTGCTCCACTTTTTGAGCTCCCAAAATCTTTATCCTTTGGCCAGGCTTGTTGGGGTTTCTGGGAGCTGAAGTCCAAAGCATTTTGAGAACCACAGTTTGGGAAGCACTGCCTTGGATCCTTGGCTGCTGTTTCAATGTCAGTGGAACTGAGGGTTTATAGGGAGGAAGCACACTTGTGTGGATGGGGTTTCTGCAAAAAAAAAAAAAAAAAATCTTACGTAAGGGTTCTAGAAGGTTCCAAAAGATTCACTGCACAGACACAGGTACCCCTATTTGTGTGAATTCACAGATGGCCACTCAAATAACTAGAGTTATATGTAAACAGCCTGCCCACTTTCTCCCTCAAGGAAAACATTTTGAATTATAGCCAGCAATTCTTGCTTCTCAATCTTTGCTTTATTTTTATGATGCTTATATTAATAGATGCATGTTTCAGAATGCATTCTCTGTTGAATGAGTGGCATGCAGAGCCAAGAAATCTGACTTCAGATGGTTTTTGTGGGTCTTTATGGGTCAGTGCTTTACGCTAGCCCTTTGCTGTGCATTCATGATTTTGAGGTAAAGTTTTACCATTTTGTGAAGTAGCTTGCTACCTTATATATATAGCTCGGATTCAAAGAAAGAGTGCATAGGATATGTTAGATAGAAAGACTGCATTAATTTAATTTGTGTTACATTCAAATATCTGTCAGATTGTGTGTGTGCATGTGTGTGCGTGTGAAGAAGAGCAGGATTTGGGTTCTAGGCATTTTCTTTTAAAATTTATCCATAAACATAGCTCAGGGTTTTTTCCCCCCAGTAATAACCACCGACTTCTGTATTTATTTATTTATTTTTCTTGTGGTTCATGAAGGGTCATAGCTGGGCTTCACTTACTATTTGAAATCATTATATAATCCTTCATTTGAATAAAATCTCTTTTCTATTGCTTAGAAAAGAGATTTAGGAAAGAAATATTGTTTTGTTCTGATAATATTTGCAAGTTCCCTGGGAAAATGTGGATGAAGGTATGAAGAGTTTCTCTCTGATAAATAGATAATTCCTTTGTATTGAACAACATTCTTATCATATCCAGAAAATCAGGGCAGAACAAGTTTTTTGCATTATGGGCAACAAAAATATCCTTTGAATTCACACCTGAAACTCCAGTTCCTGCAACGTTTGGAACTGGGGTGTCACAATATACTCTGAGACATGTATATCAACCAAATACAATTTGTCTCATTTGTAGGACTGCCATGAGTTTTATTTAACTGTGTCTTATGAGGCAAGAAAAAGCACCTAGACAGCTCACTATGTTTGTGTACAAGCTGATTAACAACTGGTCACAATGATTCTGCGTTATCATTGGGTCTCTGCAGTATAAATTCCTCTATAAAGGTAGAAAGACCTGAAGAGAACCATTTGCACTTTGTCTTCTGTAGGCAGAGTTAAAAGGTTCACTGACAACAGCCATATGGCAGACATCTCATGGACAGCTATCCCATGAGATTTGTCACAACAACATCTGTTATAGAACTCCAGTATGCTGAAGACAATGTGGTCTGTGCGCATTCAGAAGGAGACCTACAAGCCACTCTAAACAGAAGCGTATGAAATGCTTGGCCTCCCACTGAACATCGAGAAAACCAAAGTGCTCTTTCAACAGGCACCAGCCAATCCCCCTGTAATGCCAGAAATATAGCTTAATTGTGTAACATTAGAAATTGTTGATTATTTCTGCTACCTTGGCAGCCATCTCTCCACAAAAGTTGACTTCGACACTGAAATACAACACTGCCTGAGCTCTGTGAATGCAGCATTTTTCTGAATGAAGCAGATAATGTTTGAGGATTGGGACATTCAGAGTGAGACCAAGATACTTGTTTATATAGCCATTGTCCTCCCAACCCTGTTATATGCCTGTGAAACATGGACCATCTACAAACTCCTGGAACAATTCCATCATTGTGGCCTCTGAAAAATCCTGCAAATCTCTTGGGAAGACAGGCAGACAAATCTCAGCATGCTGGAAGAAGCAAAGACTACCAGCACTGAAGCGATGATTCTCTGTCATCAACTCCACTGGACTGGCCACCTTGTCCGAACGCCCGATCACCGTCTTCCAAAGAACTACTCCCAACTTAAGAATGCAAAATCGATAGGAAAAGAGATTTAAAGATGAGCTTAAAGCCAATCTTTAAAAAAGTGGCATAGACACTGAGAACTGGAAAGCCCTGGACCTTGAGCGCTCTAACTGGAGGTCAGCTGTGACTAACAATGCTATGGAATTGGAAAAGGCATGAATGAAGTGCGAAAGGGAGAAACGCATCAAGAGGAAGGCATGTCAGCTTAACCAGACCAGGACCGCCTTCCAGTTAGAAACCGATGTCCTCACTGTGGAAGAATATACGGGTCAAGAATAGGTCACCTATGGACCCATCACCAAGACCCTATCCTTAGAAGGCCATCCTACTCAGATGCGAGTGATTGCCAATGATGATTATTTATCTTATAAGTACTACATTTTCCCTATGCCTATGTATCTACTTTTCTGTTCTGACGTTCACTATTAACAGGATTTTAAATTCCATCAAAGTTTAGCAAATTTAGACATAATTTTAGTTTATACAACGGATAATTAAAGTTTACATTGTTTTCTAATTTAATTGATATTGGAAACAAGACAGAACTTAGTACAGCAGGTTTTAGTTGCATCTGGCTCATGTAGTTGTAATAACTTAGAGTGCTGTACTCAATGATAAGAAAATATATCTCGGTGCCCTTAAGTTCATTAGGGTTTGTCAAAGGTCACAGTTTATGTTCAGTTAGTTTTATTGAGGTCTATTCTTATGGCAATGACCTGAACTCGGGCTGTGTATCCTTTAGCACATAAGAGTATATATTCTGAAAGAAACTCAATTTTAAATTTAGATAACGTCTGGCTTAGTTATTGCATTATTAATCAAAATCAGTCTGATCCACTATAGTAACTGAAGTATCTAACTTTGAATGAAAGGAACATTCAGCACTAATTCTCTTATGAGACTGTGTAAATTAAATGTCTGTATGGCTCTACTATACAAACAGAAAGATTTTATACTCTTCAATTAATGCCTAACAAATGGCATATTTTAATTTTTAAGCAATATCTGAGAGCCTCCAACTACACCCTTTTTGTCCCTGAAGAGTATAGATGTTGCTTCATTAGGCTGACATAACCACCTGGTGTTGAATTTCCAGCCTCTAGAGAATATGTAACATCTGGTACATACCATGTGATATCCCTTTTTTGTGTATATCTGATTCATCTTTTATTGTGACTTTATGGCAGAAATTAATTAATTAATATGGCATCATTACCACAAATATTCAGATGAATAGAAGTGTAGCATATTATAGAAATAATACAAACACACAATAGTGAAATGGCTTTTTAAAACCCGCATTTTGATTTATACAGAATCTTGCTGGTATTTTGCCATAGGGCTGTTGATACTTAATTATTAGATCGTGGCCATCGAATGTAGTAAATGCAGTGTGTAAAATTGCCTGTTTTCATTTTTTAAAATGTATATTTCTAAATATGCTACTCTCTTTAGTACTGTGATACATTTATTTTTTTTCCATCCTACAATAGATATTCCTATAATTCCTGGAAGTGTTTTTGTGCTAGCTCCAAGAATTGAATGATACATATTTTGTTGTTGTTACTAAAAAGAACTTGGGTTGCAAAGTACACAAGATAGTTATCAAAGTAGAGAAAACCTGGAAATCATTGTTTCCTGTAGAATAATTGCCAATCCACTTGTCAAATTTGCTAGTTCAGATTACTTTTTTGTTCTACCCCAGAGCCACTATAACAACCAGAATCTGGGTCTCAGCCACTAAGTATACTTCAATTTATATGTCACTGTAAAAAATACTGGATTTTTTAAAAGGCGTAATTACAAAGAAAGCTTGAAAAAGGAGGGGAAAGAGAAAATTATACAAACATATAAGATAGAAAAATGGGCTAGAAATAAATATCCAAATAAACAGACCGTATTTCCAAAGGCACATTCTTGAGCTGATGTAAATTCATGAATAGCTAAAGTAGTAAGGCATTCTTATATTTGAAAGGTAGATGATAAATGTTTGTTTTTCCAACCTTGGCATGTGAGTCTTTCAGCAACAGTAAGGTGCACATATGATCCACCTGCATTCACCATCAGTTAAATTCCATAAAAAAAACTTTGTGTCTACAAATGCCAAATATTTTTCTCATAGAAAATTAATACAAAGTAATACAGATATTCAACCAGAAAGGGGTAACTGGTGAATGTACCCACACCATATACCACAACGAAATATTTTCTGAATTGTATTTAGTTGCAGCAAACAATTGGATTTTGGTATGCTTCAAAATTGCTAGCCATGGCTTTGCTCTACAGCAGTGGTTCTTAACTTGTGGGTCCCCAGATGTTTTTGCCTTCAACTCCCAGAAATCCTAACAGCTGGTGAAGTGACTGGGATTTCTGGGAGTTGTAGGCCAAAACACCTGGGGACCCACAAGTTGAGAACCACTGCTCTACAGCCATGAGAAAATTACTTACTTCTTAACTCCCACCTTTAAAATAGAGTAATAGTCACTGATACCGGTTGCTAGGTTAAGAATGTTTTAAGGGTTGACCCAAACATTTTCTTATGGCACTTTTGATGGCACTGATCTAGTCAAAGCAGCTTGTTAGCACATAGACCAACCAAATACATATGGGAAGTCCATAAACAAGATTAGAGGGTAAGAGTAATCTCTTACTACTGTTTCCCAATAAGTGGTATACTGCCTTTGATACTAGAAGTAACACACAACTATTTTGACTTATAGCCAACAATAGCCTTACTCTCCATGGATCTGACAACTCTTTGAAAGTTGCCACAATTACTATCCATGTTGTAAAAGAAAAAAATATTGCTTAACTATGTGTTCTAGGAAGATGTGCTTCCCTTTATTTGAATTGGTCACAATTTGGCTTCATTGGAATGCCAAAGGGCTCCTGATTCACTTTCCCTGCATCAAGCATAATTTGATTCAAATCTCAGCTATCTGTAGACTAAATGAGTGGTGTGCTGTAGACATCACACCACTCTTTGACCAAGCTTCCCCCCCCCCTCACCCCCCTCCATCCCTTACTGAATTATTATGGCAAGTTTTGTTCTGGAACTGTAGTTTTTTTATTCTAGCAGAATTTTTATTGATATGGTTTTAAGTAAACCCCAATCATTCTGGAGGTATTTCAAATATTTAACTTGATGTTACCGTTTATTACATCATTTCAAAGAGGTTTCACTGTTCTTCCTGTAGAGCAAGAGTGGGGAACATATGACTCTCCAGATGTTTTGACCTATATAGCTGCTATACTAGCAGACACTAATTGTGTTTAAAGGAGCATTACAGTAATCTAGTTTGTGCATAACACTGTGGGTAATGAAAGTGAGATCTTTTGCTCTTAGATGGGGTTGTATCTAGTACACCAGCCTCATTTGGGAGAATCATAGAATCATAGAGTTGGAAGAGACCTCGTGGGCCACCCAGTCCAACCCCCTGCCAAGAAGCAGGAAAATTGCATTCAAAGCACCCCCGAGAGATGGCCACCCAACCTCTTCTTAAAAGCCTCCAGAGAAGGAGCCCCCACCACACTCCAGGGTAGAGAGTTCTACTGCTGAACAGCTCTCACAGTTAGGAAGTTCTTCCTAATGTTCAGGTGGAATCTCCTTTCTTGTAGTTTGAAGCTGTTGTCAGAAGTCACTTTTTGGTCATCAAAGCCATTTCCCCTTTCACAGAAACCCCCATCCCTTAAACAGCTCGTGGTACTTTTTTTGTTTTGCAATTGGATATGTTTCATAGATGGACTGTTTGCATACTACTATTGGGAAATGGAAGTTGTAAAGGAAAGGGAAAAATAAAATATAGCTATTGGTTATGAAATCTCTGCTCTTTGTTAAATGCCATTTTCAATTCAATAGTTATAAAAATGAGAAGTGCCCTTAATATTAGGCTTTATTGATCAGAAAAGGTCATGGGCAAGCTATATATTGCCTGTATCTCTGCAATAGCTAGCAAGCCTAATCAGTAGTGTTCTGTTTCTAATTTCTCTTTCTGTTGTGCAAAACAGAAACAATTGAGGAGATTGTCCAAAATTAATAGAAATCGTGGAAATTGACTCTGCATTGATTTAAATTTTAAAAAGAACTGAGCATTCTGGTCAAGTGTCTTTTCTCTTCCATTTTCCTTAAGTGGCTTATTTTAGTTTCCTAAATTTTATTTTCCCTCTTTCTTTACAAACTGGGGCTCAAGGAGGTCTTAAGTCTGTTGACTAAAGGTTATCTTGTAATGAAAATATAATAATTCAATTTTCCTAGCAGCAAAGGGCATACCTCTGTAATACTGGTTCATTATTCTCAAAAGGCTACTAACTACCTTGTTTTGCAAACTTGCCGAAGGTAACAAACCAAAGCTTTAGCTGCAGTTGGATTTAAATACAAAGCTTCAAAAAATCTGAAGTAATCATTGTCACTTTGAAAAGATATAGGTTCAGAGTTGGATTATTTACAGCGTTTTCTTCCCAGACCTAATGCAGCAAAGTCATAAATCTGTTTGTGAAATTACATCTTGCTTCAGAAGTACTGTGGTCAATTTAACATTGACTTGATTGCAAGTACGAAATAGGACAAAATGGGCCGTGAAGCAGATTTTGTGTTAAAACATTGTTATTCTTGATGATTAGCAGAAACTGTGAGGGACACCCACAGGTACCTCACAAGATGAAAACATTAAAAACATATTAGTTTGATTAGTTTCGGGGGTGAAAGACCTTCTTTGTAAGTCTGTGTGTACTGCACCTGCTTTATTACCTTCAGAGAACTGTCTGGAACCTCTGATTTTTGAAAGAATGAACATTTTTAATAAAGTCCTGTCTCTCCAAATCAGGCATGCCATTATACAAGTGCCTTCTGGCAAATTTCTAAAATATTTGTCTTAGTATCACTATTGTAACTTTTTTTTCATGCCAGGAACAACTTGAGAAACTGCAAGTTGCTTCTGGTGTGAGAGAATTGGCCGTCTGCAAGGATGTTGCCCAGGGGATGCCCAAATGTTTTACCATCCTGTTGGAGATTTCTCTCATGTAAGAAGAGTCTATAATATCAGTATGCAAAGCAATATTTAGCACTTTGAGACTGAGTGCGACAAATTGTAGCATAAGCTTTTGTTGTGTCTGATAAAGTAGAATTAGTTGGCAAAACCTTATTCTACAACTTTTCTTGCTCAGTTAGTCTCAAAAGTCTATAAGATCCCTCTGTATACTGATATTTCTCTGCAGATATGACCAACAGGAGCACTTATTGTGAGATAAGTGAATTGATTATCTCCCCAGCAGCTGTAACATATGTCACAGACATTATCTCAGGTTTCATTTCCATACCATTTCTGGCTTTTCTTTCTCCCTTTCCATATTTCCCACTTGATAAGTGTTCATTGTACATCATTGTAAGCTTTCTTATGTAGCAATGATTTTTTAAAAAACTCCACATTTTCTTTATTATATATGAAACTTATGTTCATTTGCAATCTTACCTACTACTGAGATTTGGAATTTTTTTACCAAGATGTGTAGCTTGTGGAGGTACAAAGAGGAGGTACAAAGGGTGGGTACTTTGCTTCTCACCTCCATGAGAGAATGAGAGAGCCCATCACTCCCTCTTTGCCTGTTATTCTTGCATTGCAGATGCTGGGGTGGGAAAAACACACTTGGGACATATTCATTGACAAAAGAAAAAGAATTACCGATCACTCTCAAAATATGTTGAAACAATAGCAAGGGAGGATCAGCTCAGCCCAAATGGGATGTAAGTGCCTGCTTATAGTTTAACGCTTTGTGCTAGCCTTGAGATGCTGGTGTTCCACCTCTAGTTTATCCCCCCCCCCCCCACCCCGCTCTTTCCCTTGTGTGTCATATCTCTGTAGTGTGTGGCCCTGATGGACGGGCTTCTCTCTTTTTTTTTAATTGATGAGAGCCTCTTTAGAAGACAATGATTATCTGAAAACATTGTGTCATAGTAATTTCCTTACAGTGTCTTTTCTAAACAAATGTATCCTAGTAGAGCAAGTGCTCAGGCCATGGTTCTGGGTCACTTGGAGGTCTGTATTGCCCCCCAAGGTGATGAACAAATGCAAACCAATAAAAACAGTACTAAAATAAAAATGCTTTAAAACACATTAGCATAATCTTTAAAAACTTCTGAAACCAGTCTAAAACAATCCTAGAATCCACTTTGAAAAGTGGTGAAACAGCATTTTGAAGCATTGCATGTAATGCAAAACATAACCCACGGGAAGCTTAAAAATAGCGTTGACTGCTAGCGCAGGGAGCTCCACAGTTGATGGGTTGCTACAGAGTAAACCCTGGTTTCCTTTCCATCTACTTTGACTGACCACAACTTGAAATGATCTTTCCCATTACTTTCCTATCTAGCTGGAGATGCTAGATATTGGACCCAAGACCTTCCACCTTGCTTTATACAGAATTGTCTTAATATTGCATTGTATATAGTATTCCAGTACCCCTGTATTACAGAATGCAATCTAATTACGATATAAAAGATTTTATGAAAAAAAGCAGCCAGTGCTATTTGCCTAAAGTTTGTTATTTTGGAAATGCTTTGTTTAAAGTTAGTTTGTAAACTTCTCCAACTATGTATACTCAAGACAATTATTTAATTTATTTTTTTCTTTCTTAAAAAAAGCAATCTAATATAAAGCTCAGCAGGACACAGAGGAAAGGAGTGATGAAGAAGAGTTAGAGGATTGGGATAGATAGATAGATAGATAGGCAGGCAGGCAGGCAGGCAGGCAGGCAGGCAGGCTAACACATTACCCTGCTGTTATGGAATAGTCTCCCTGCTCATATTATGACAAGTTATTTCTTCTAAAAACTTTGTTTAATTCTACATCACATTACACATGTGTGGTAAGTGTAGCATCAGAAACTGCCTGATCCTTATGATGATTTCATAAGGTATAAACCATGTGAAAGAACCACCAGTTTCAAAATGTTGCTTTGTTTACATCAGATTAATGCTAATACTTCACATGATGAACATTAAATAAAACCTTCACACACAAGATTTTATTTAATGTTCATCATTTTGATAGACTGGTGAAGTCCATCTGTTTTGAGGATTCATAAAGTTAGCAGTGTTTCCCTATGTCTTCTCTCATTATTCTTGTTTATATTCCAGGACAGCTACAAGATTGTGTGAGACATGATTTTTCACCATCCCTGCTGTGTAGTTGTGTTGGGTCTTGATCAAGAGAGAAAAGTGGAGTATAGATAAATAATATAATAACAATGCACATTATATTGACTCATAGGAATAGACAGCAGTTTTCCTTTTATATGAGAGTTTTAAAAACTATATTTAGAGGTGCATTTAAGTAGCAGCAAAATATGCCCACTGATCTTGTGGAAAGCAAATGTTAGTCTTTCTCCAACTTGTGGTGATTGTTGACATTGATTTTAATGACCGCCACAGAGAATCACAGCTGATCCTTTCTGTCCATCCTCTTACTAAATTCATCGGTTTTTAAAATATATATATGTGTTTATATTTTGATCCTTTTCCATTAAATCATCAGTGTGTTTGTATTCTAATTCTGTTTAATTACCCATTTACAATCTTCTGTATCAGTAGTATGTACTTACTTTATTTTTGTTATGTATGCAGGCATAACCATGGTGGACAAGTTATATAAAGTTTTTTGGATTACATAGATGTAAAAGATAGAAGAAGCTAGTAATTGCCTTTAAGATCAGAGCACAAAGCATTACCTTGGATTTTACAAGGCCAGCCAGCAACAAAAGAGCAGTAATTTATGAGCTCAGTGTAAAAGAATAGCATAATTACATTAAAAATTAATGCTAATGAACACTAAAATGGGGAAGGTGGTTATGATGAAAGTTTGTATTCATCTTCCCTGGTTTGAATGATGGCTAGTGACTTGATTAATGGCTTAATTTCTATCAATTAGTGGGGAAAAATCTCCTACAAGACAAGGGTAAATTGAGCATTGAATTACATATCGTGCTTTTGTACGCTGAGAAAAAAGCGCTGAGTATCTCTCATATTAGCCACAGTGACAAATGTGGTGTGCCCCTCTATGTCTGCATTAGCTCTCCTGACAGGCTGGTTGTGTGTGGTTATGGGGTGTTTGGAGATGGTTGGCAGACAGCGTTTGCTGGCAAGTTCCTGAGAAACCTACAGCTCTTCCATCTATAGAATTTTAATTAGAGTCAATAAGAATTCAAGCATTGAAATGGACAGCTAACAACAATAGCAGAAGCTGCACTCTGGCCTTTTCATGTGTTGCAGATGAAACTTTCTTCCATCACTTCCTCTGAAAACACAGCATAATTCTGCAGTAATATCCTTACAGATATTATTGATGCTCCACATCATTTTATTTGCTATTTTATTTGTGCACCTTTTATTTAAATATTGATGTCTGGAAACAATTAGTTCAGATACTTAATATAGCCAATGATTTAGCTAAAGGATGCATAAAGAGATTCCCTCCAATACTCCATATGTCATTTGATCTATATATTCATGGCCAAATATAGCTTCCTGCCCTCAGCCACTCGATGATATATATGAACTAAAACACAGGGAGAAAATTATAAAAGAAGGACTTCTCTGACAAAATGTATCTCCATGCTCACTGAAAAAAGACCTAATCATTATTTGCTGGAGTACTGACTTACGTATAACTTGGTCAGTTTGCAAAACATTTAATATAATGCCAAGTTTTTAAACTTTGTGCTTTTTGAATACATTTGGTTTGCGTCTGATATGATAAATATAAAATAGTTTGCAAAACCACTGTTTCTGGTCGTCCAGTCCCTTTTTTATTTACTAAATATGTGGGCATGGGATTCTGTTGTTATTTAAGTGGGAACTGAGTAAAAAATCACCCTCTGTGGTTTTCTTGGACTGGCATTGAAAATGGTATGATTCCATATCATGCATTATTTCTTTTCTTCCTCTTCTCCCAGTATGCCCTATCACTTTTCTATAGGCATTATGATCCGATCCTTCTCTTTAAACATCTTTTCTCCCCAAGGTTCTGTCACCTTCCAAAGCAATTCGGTAGAAATGCTGTTGCCCGATACAGAAGATACTATTGCTTTTCTTCAAAAGTTATTTTTGAAAACTGTCGTGTACAAAAAATTGTAACAGATCCGGGATACGTCCCAAGTGTTATGGTTGCTGAAAACACAGTAGTTCTGGAGCAGTGTGGGTCTGTGTGTGCCTCTGTACAATCCCAGCATGCAGAAGGTTCAGGCTTTCCCATCCACATACACACTAAGTATTCTCATTTATAACATGATGAGACTTCATTTGGCTTTAAAGAGACTGAATGCTTAATTTCCTATTGAATCTGTATTGCAAGCTTCAATATTGATGTGTAGACAGCACATGAATTATAAAAGCATATAACACAAAACAACAGTAGGGAAGAGCTTGTGAGCTTAATGCTCAAGAGCAGTCAAGAAAAGCGAAATATCCGAGAAAAACTTAGTGTTTCTCTGTTCATTGAGTACAACAAAATCCACCAAAGAGTGATACCTTTATCGGCCAACCAAAATGCAGAAAACATATTAAGTCAGCTTTTGAAGCTTTGTTGGCTATTTCATCAGGCAAAGATACTAAAAACATCATCTTCTCAATGAAATGGCCAGCATTCTGTCCTCTATTTCTTTATACATTTTGATATTTTCCTGAGTTGTTCCTTACTAAAAGACTATCCCACGAAACATATTAGAGTATTAGAGAATTAGCTGGCCAACCATATTTTGGACCGCCATATTTGTGTATTATGTCTAAACATACTGATTCACAATAGACTTTGTTCCCTTCCCTTCTCTCCTTTCTTCAAATTATGTTGAACTTCCCTATTGGGTCTCTAGTGACCTTGACTTCTTACTTCCTATTTCCTTTCATTTTCAAAAGTCTGAACACTTTCTTGCATTTTACTTGGTCCTACTAAATTCGTACCACCCCAACTGTGGATGTTGGATTTTGTTTTAACTTCCCACCAAACTTCCCACCAAATTACCTTCTCCTTTAGTTCGTCTTTTATTTATAGGAACAGCATTTACATTAAAAGTACTTATGACACTGAAGATTACAAAAACATCTCAGGAAGGCAAATATTCTAAAGTTTCTCTAAAAGGACTCTTTCTGAAAAGTAAGATGTATTACAAATGCTGACCACAAGGCCATTGGAGCTCTTGTGCTGTAGTTTAACTGGTAATACATTGCCATCTGCTGTTTGCAAGAACTCACTACCACAATATGGTTGTCTTCACTTACAGATATAAACCATGTGATTTCAATGGACAGATTGAAATTGAAGTTTATCATACGGAGGCCTTTCCAAACCTTTTGCAAAACTGTATTGATATTTTTTGCAGTGTGTTCATATTTCTCCCATTTTTCCCCACTGTGTTCATAATAAAATAAAAGGAGCAAAGCTACCAGGAGCAAGCTTAATTGTGATTCGTATAGAAGGGATGATTTATGTATGAAACATGGCATCAAGAGTCACTAATACAAATAGTTCTGTATTTTCAGTCTGACCAGAGTGAACAGACTTGCTGTCCAATGAGTTAGTATTGATTTTTTTTGTCTGTACCCTCTTAGCTTTCTGACTCCATTATTTTTGATTTTACTATGAAATATATATCCTTTCTACTGACATCTGACAGACACTGTATGGAAGGCATTTTATCTACCAATAATGTGTTTGTCAACAATATTGTAGACTAATGGATACAACTTCCTTCTAGTCCATTTTTATCCAGTTAATGTCACTGAAGTAATTCAGGAAAAATATTTTGTGATTTCGTTTCTCTTGGGGCACATGTCCACAGTTTGTAACTGTCATTTGCATTTGAGCACTCAAAAATATTAAAGGTCATACACATGCCAACTCAAGGTTTGTCACTGAATATTTAATAGGTTTTTTAAGGTCATGCATTGGTCACATGAGATATTGTATATACAATATATAGTTTTCTACACAAATGTTATTGATTTTCTGACACAAATGTCAGTCATTAATGAAGAAAGTTTAACATGCATGACATAGATATGTCTGATAGTCCAGGGAAGTTTGGATGGTATTTCTATATTGTTTGAATATGCATGGAAAATCTTGATAATGTTTTTATCACAGGAGTGACAAATGTACCTCAAAGGCCGTATAGTGGTTTACCCATTTTTTAAAAAAGTACATTAAGAAAGGCTAGTTTAAGAGAAGTGGTGGAGATACTTAAAAGTTAATTCTGTTTTTGCCATCTTAGATTGTCTGTTTGTCCATCCTAAAGTACATATAGATTCTTTCCCAGTCACCTCCCACTGTCATACCAGTAGTAGAATTCAATTTTATGTAAAGATATAGTCAATGTCTGGGAGTCCCTGAACCACCCCTGTGGGGTGAGGTGGGGTAGGGCAAATGGGCAATAGGAATGTTCCTGCCGCCATAATAAACTACTGTGTGTTGAATGCAAATGTCCTAAGAGTTCCTGGGCCTATGACTTCCACCTATGTCCCTCTAGCCTAGTGGTTCTCAACCTGTGGGTCCCCAGGTGTTTTGACCTACAAATTCCAGAAATCCCAGCCAATTTCTAACAACATCCAAATTTAAATAAAACTGAATTGATATGAAAATGTGTTGTGTTAGATCACATGGCAAAAAGTTCTCCATCCAAACTCTATGTCACCAAACACAGCAAAGCATGTGGTTTGAGTTTAGCCACCAATAGAGTGTTCCACATTTCAATGACTTCAGGTTTTTGACAGGTCCTAACCTATTGCATTAACAGGAGTCACTGAATTCAATTAAAGTACTCCTGAAAGATGGTCATTCAATTTCTGTTTGGAGACCTACAAAGAAGGAGGTGGTCTTCTCCACTAAAGGGTAGCTCTTTCTGCCAGGACCGAAGTTTTGTTTTGTTTTTTTGTAATTGGAATCCATTAATTTGTGGATTTAAATGACATGATGGAATGTTTCTATGTATAAATATTCAGGTTATTTTTTAGCAGAAGGAGAGCATATTTAGTGATATCTAGGGTGGGCATTGATGGATGATCTGCATGATAACGTTTTTCAAGAAAGATTCCTGAGAAATTTTGGATTGTCTCCAACATAACTTCAGATTAGTGTGTATTACAGTACTTCTACTACTGGAAAATATTTTCTGTCATGGGATCAGTTCTCTTTGGTTTTCACAATGTGCATCTGAGTACTTGCATTCTAATATATTTTATTGCCACTAGATATTTGCCTGATCTTACTTATTTTTTTCTATCACAACTGAAACATGTGTAATTCATGTTTATTAAAATAAAGCTCAAAGGAAATATGTGAGTCTGTAAAATGAAATGCTTTGAACTCTAGAGGATACTTCAAGTTTTTCAATTATTACAAGATTGGGAAAAACCTTTTAAAATATTGCTTCAAAACAGAATACTAAAATAGTGTAGTTGATACAGTATAGGTACTGAATACAATAGAGGTATGTTTTAGAGATCTACAATAGGCTCTGTGTAGAATGACTCATCACTGCATAGCATTTATTTCAGTTGGTAGGTCTTCTTGAGAGACTCAACTCTTGCTAGACTATGCATACACTTTTATTGAGTCAGGTGACAAAATACCAAGGCTCTTTTCCCTCTAAGCTTTATAACAAACCATTATCCAGTTTGGGGGCTGGTCATGGTGGTGGATTATCACACGTATAATTAATAAGCATTTCATTTATAGCAGGTGTGTATGGGGGGAAGGATTGGCATTATTGTCCAAGGAATAGTTTTAACCTTTCCATTCGTTTTCTCTGAACAAAGCAAAAATAGTTTCTCCTTGGCGGAACCTTACTTAACCTCAGATTTTTCTATTTCCCTCCAAAAAGAAAGCATAACAGAAAATTGCCATGCTGACCTTAATCTTATGCTAAATTATACTGACATTATACCCTCCTCTGTAGAGCAAACCACACTTGTGGAACAAGTGAAACGAGTGAAAGAAATTGAAGCAATTGAAAGTGACTCCTTTGTTCCACAGACATTCAGATCAAGCAAAGAAGCCAAAAAGGTAAGTTTGTAATTTTATTTCTTTGCATGTTGTCCATGTGAGTTGATGTAAAATTGCATATTAATACACTTTACATTGAGTGTTCATACTAGCAATTTATTGTATGCTGCCTTGTGGCATATATTCAATTTTATTTATCGTGTCAGAAGCGAATTGAGGATACAGTTATAATGTATTTAAAAACACAAACAAAGTTAAAAACTTGGCATTATACTAAATATCCTTTCACCAGTAGCTGGCCACTTGGAGTGCCTCTGGTGTCACTGTGAAAAGGTCTTCCATTGTGCACGTGGCGGGGTCCAGGCTGCATTGTAACATGTGTTCTCTGGTTTGCTCTTCTCCACACTTGGAGGTCATGGACTCCACTTTGTAGCTCCATTTCTTAAGGCTAACTCTGCATCTAGTAGTGCCAGAGCACAGCCTGTTCAGCACTTTCCAAGTCGCCCAGTCTTCTAAAGTCAATAGTAGTCCTAATTCCAGTAATCAAAAATGTGAATTCTGATCATCACATTAAACTTTATTTTTATATTTTTGAAAATGGATATTTATCAGCTTTTTAACATATTTTTTAATGATATTTGAACTGACTTTTAAAATAATTGTAAATGTTTTTTCGAATTTAATATTTACCTCTTGTAGGTTTTTAATTGTGTAATGTTTAAGTCGTGAGCTACTTTGGACCTCAGTGCTGAGAAAGCTAAAGGTTCTGCACTCTTTAAAGAAAGCTAAAGGTCCTGCATAAACTATAACTCCCAGGATTCCACAGCCACTGAGCCATGGCAAAATTGCATTTGTTCTCCAGTGGAGGTGCAACCAGAGGCTGCTTTTAAATGCAGAAAAAATACTGTATATCAGGAAATATGACAGGCTTATTCCTCCCTTGCACCTTGAGGCGGGCTTGCTGTGCAAGGGAAGGCACCATGTCTTTTTCAAAACAGCCTTTTCCACAGACAAGGAAAAAAACCACAACAAATGGAAACCCCTTGAAACAAGAAGTGTCCAGGAGACGTGCAAATGGAAGAAAAATATCCTCTGACACAATTTGGGTCGTGGAAGCAACAAAAGCCAGCCAGGGCCCGGGGGGGGGGGGGGGGGGAGGGAGAATGAAGGACTGCTAGAGAAAGTAAAAAGGAGAAAGAAAGGGAGAAGGGAGAGATAGAAAAGAGTAGAGAGCGAGAGAATGTGGGAAAGAAGGAAGAGGAGAGAAGTAACCGAGAGAGTACAAATAATAGCAATAACAATAAGGCCATACAATAACCATACAAAACCAGCCTCTTTCTCATTGTGCACCACTCATTTGTTTCTCTGGGTCCCAATCAGAATATATGTTATCATCTGTTTGCATGTTTACAAATAAAGCTAGTATAAAATAATGAATCCATACAAATGAGGAAAATCCTGCAGTGAAGATACAGGGTTGGGCAGGCCACAATTTTTCAGTGCACATTCTTTTTCTAAAAGACTTTTCATCGTCTTTAGTTCCAACCCTGAAATTAAATTCTGGGTCAGGAAAGCTCCCTTTGTAGATGTTCAGGCATTTAGCACTGCTTATTCAGACTCTTTTCCAGCTCCAAGACAACCTGTTATGTCCATTAAACAACAGATGTAATGGGTCAGTCTAGGCAAACAAAATGTATAAGAAGAATTCTTTTTATTGAGCAGATCTCCCTCACGACTCATATACTATCACAAGGTGAACATTCAAATGAAAGTTTTGCTTATAAAGATGTTTGTGATCCCACTCTGCACTTTAGGTAGCAGAACTTGTTGAAATCAAGTCTGAACCTATAACGATAGAAGTGGCGGATGCTGATTTAACTACTACAGAAAAAGAAACAATGACTGGAAATATTCCTACAGCTATCAAATATCAAGATGAGAACTCACTGGCCCACCCCAACGTAAGTAAAGTTGTATAATAGCCTTTGACATTCAGAAAAAGGAAAATCTAAGTGATTTTTGATTTATACATTTTTAAAGTCTTAAAAGCACTTTTCATATAACAAACGTTTATAGCATGAGCGTAAATTGTTTAAAATAGATTCTAGTTGCTATCTTCAGATTTAGGTAACTTACTGCAAACTGAATTTTTTTCGGAGTCTTTTTTAAAAAATGCGTGGAGGAGAGTTCATTTCCTGGTAGATATTCAAAATTACTTAAATTGGGCTACTTCCAGTGTCTCAGCAGACAGCCATTTTGCCTTCTTGGTTTTCTTTTTCTTTCTTTTTCTGCCAACCTAGCAGTTCAAAAACATGCAAATGTGAGTAGGAGGCATCTACAGACAATGGTGGCTCTTCGGCTTAGAAATGGAGTTGAGCACCACCACGTAGAATCAGACACAACTAGACTTAATGTCAAGGGGAAACCTTGATATTAAGGTATTTCTTTTGGATTGAACAGTCTGTCCTTGTTGTACAGAGCATAATACAGATGTCTGTGTATAAAGCTTAAAATTCTTGATAAACTAAAATACAAGTACTGATGCAAATCACAGCCCAATTTAATAGAGAATGAATATCCACAAGGGGGGAAAAACAACAACAATAAAAACCTCATTTTGACAAAGGCATTTGAATATGTATTTGAATATGTATCCCCCACTGCACTACTGATTGCGTGAGTTTTCTGAAAATTATTTTCACAGGGAATTTGTAGCATTTACAAATCCAAGTACCATGTATATAAATTGTAATATATTTTTACCTTCTCTTGTAGTTGTTTGTGGACAAAGCAGAAGCAGATGAAAGATGGTTCCAGAGGCTGATGACGCTTCGACAAGAGAGGCTAATGGGTAGTCCTGTGGCCTGAGTAAATTACTATGTTTGGGCTATAAAAGCCTCATGGTAAAATCTGATGAATGTTCAAGTAAATACAGCAGAATTTTCACCTGATTTCTGTGTGAGACCAACTTCGTTTTAATTCAACAGTGTGATGGCATAATGGCTCATTATTTGCCCAGTCCTTGCTTCAGAAATAGAATGATGGTATGCATAGCGCTTTGAAGGAAATGTTAAGGAAGGGTCCTGAGGGTATTAATCTGTGACGAAATTTCCTTTTATGAGAAAGTACTTGGTGAGTTTTGCTTTCTCCACTCAATTCCCTAGGATTGCCCTAAGGACACTATGATACAATGTCTTTACACTTCTTTACAATTCAGATCTAAAAGTTAATAAGAATGAAACATCTCTCATTATAAAATGTATACCTTTTTCCCAAGAGGAGCAAGCAAGTCTTGATTTTTTCTAATTTTTGGCATAGCCATTTTTATCATATGGCTTGCTATCTGTACAATGAATTAGAATGACTACATAAAACAGGGAAATAGAAAAGAAAAGAATGTAAAACTCATCATTTTACTGCATCTCCTATTACTGTATGACACATTTTAAAACATATTCCCAGTTTGTACATACCTTTATGCTACAGTAATATTGAAAAGCTTTCTCCTGTAAAAATGTGATAAATTACTAGATGATTATAGTATTTTATTAATTTGTGTTCAACTGAATCAGCTAGGAAACACCATCAGCAATGTCAAGGCACGGAATTCCTCAGTGCAGTGGTTCTCAACCTGTGGGTCCCGAGATGTTTTGGCGTTCAACTCCCAGAAATCCTAACAGCTGGTAAACTGGCCGGGATTTCTGGGAGTTGTAGGTCAAAATACCTGGGGACCCACGGGTTGAAAACCACTGCCTTAATGGGAGGGGAGATCTAGGAGTTGCTTAGGAATATGCTCAGCATGCCTAAACTAAGTGAGAATAAAAATATAGTTTGGAAATAAACCTCTCCTAAAGTGTTGTACAATACATGCTCTTCATCCTCCAGTTTCAATTATATTGAGATGACCTGTTCAGATACATATAAGTCATTGGCAACAGGTGTTATGTGAAAAGGGAATTAAGTTACTTTTCTATCTTAGTGATCTGCATGAAAGCTTAGGAACGGATCATCTAAGCTGGTAAACTGGCTGGGATTTCTGGGAGTTGTAGGCCAAAACACCTGGAGACACAAAGGTTGAGAACTGCTGGTCTAAGTTATATCTTGGCAAAATGCCATCTGTGTCATTTTACACATAATGAAACATATTTTAACTTCTCTCAGAAATGGTCTCCACAGTACCATTCTGAAGGTTGGCATTTGACACCATCGGTGTAAAACTCTACTGGGATCAAGGGAATTGGTTTTGGAACTCAAAAGAAATAGCCTTCAATTTTAATGCATAAAGAAATATTTTGTACAAACACCTGCCAAAACTCTGACCGCCATCCCTTTTGTCCTGTGATAAATTACCTTTACATGTATATGAAAGACAGGGGCTAAACAGGGAACAAAAGAGATCATATACACACAATAGCTTTTGTACATTCTATGTTCCCATATATTCTGAGCCATGTCTGGGGAAAGATATATGACTTAAGTGGCCAACTATTAAAATTTTCTTTACAAATAGGTTATTTGTTGTTGTTTTTTCTGACACACTTTTGTGGAGCTGTAAAATAATAATAATAATAATAATAATAATAATAATAATAATAATAATAAAAACCTGAATTTTTAAAGTTACAGCAGGGGGTTTTGAGGACACACTTTCGGGCTACAAAATGAATGGTAACATATTGAGTCTTAGAAAATGTTAATATGTCAAAGTAAGCTCAATGGGTTATTAGAAATATAAGAAAATACAAATAAAAAAACTTCAAAAAATTGCATGCGCCCCCAATCTGGGAGAAAGGCGATATACTTTTTTTTCATGTCAGGAGTGACTTGAGAAACGGCAGATCACTTCTGGTGTGAGAGAATTGGTCATCTGCAAGAACATTGCCCAGGGGACGCCCAGATGTTTAATGTTATACCATCCTTGTGGGAGACTTCTCTCCTGTCCCTGCGTGGGGAGCTGGAGCTGACAGAGGAAGTTGAACCCACTCTCCCCAGATTCGAACCGCTGACCTATTGGTCAGCAGCCCTACTGGCACAAGGGTTTAACCCATTGTGCCACTGGGGGCTCCTCAATATACAAATACAACAATCAAACAAATAAATGATATACAGTATTTCCAATCTTTCCAACTCTCAAAGATCAGAAAATGTTTGCTGTCATCAGCTACCTAAAAATCAGTAATGTGTTTTTCAGCAGTAGACATCCAACAAGTTTAAGATGGATAATTTATTTTCACTCAAGTAAAAACATCAACCTGATTCCCCATCAGATGATGTTACCTAGATTTTAAGATACTCACTTGCTAGGTGGGCATAGAATACAAATCAATAAGCTAATGGCATTTAGTGTAGCAAAAGCACTGCTCATGGGGGTCATATCATGCACTTCTATTCCTCCCAGCCAACACTGGAATATTAGATCATATCTATATCTTCTCTCATATTTGCAGATACAAGGCACATTAATTCTTAAAACATCGTGTTGCCAACCAAACTTTGTTTCTTCCTTTAAAGCATTTCCTGGTTGTGTGAGAACTGGAATAGGAGGCAAATTGTTTTATTCAATATTGCAACCATTTGAATTATAAATAGTCATATCTCTATCAATTTATAGACCACTAGACTACTTTAATCCTTCGGTGTTATACCACAAGCATTTTTCTCTGTTTTGCTCTGTAATTAAACAAGATGAACTTGTGTAGTAGTACAGACTTTGGAAAAGTTACTTTTTTGGACTACAGCTTCCAGAATCCCTCAGCCAGTATGACCAGTGGCATCTCTGGAAGATGTAATCCAAAATATAACTTCCAGTCTCTGAAGTTTAAATGCTTTAAATTCCTTCCCAAATTACTAGAAAAAGTTAAATCTTCCATTTTGCAATAAAAATAAATATAAAAGCAAAACCCAACTTTTAAAATCCCAAATAATTTGGCTTACTTATTATGTAAGAGGTAACCTTGACTAGTGGTTTGAGCACTGGACTATAATTGAAGATCAAGGTTTGAATCCCCACTTAGCCATGGAAGCCTACTGGGTTTCCCTTGGGTAAGTTACACTTCCTCAGTCTCTCAACTTTTTTACCTTGGACGAACCCTTGAAATCATGGAGTCGTAAAATCTTAAGAGTTGAAGAGACTACAAGGGGCCATCTAACCCCCTGCCATGAAGAAAAATGAAATGAAACAAATCCTGACAGATGGTCATCTACCGTCGGCTCAATAAAGGTCTCAGGGAAGCCCAGCATTAAAATAATCTCATCTACAGCTGGTGGAGAAGGATCTTTATAATCATGATGTCTTTCAGAACCCCGAGAGACCTCTCATGAGTCTCTAGTCTTCTAGGGAACTCTGGCTAGGGAACAGCCTAAAAGACTGGGCTGTTTTGGTTAAGACAGAACCAGTACAATACCAAGAATGCTTCAGTGGCCAGACAGCTCCTCCAAAGTGCAGCTCTATAGATTCTCCATATGTGGCAGTCATGTACAAAGTTGTGAGATCTCAAATTCCTAACAGTGGTGCATCCCTTCATGGATGTTTTGGATTGCATCACACCATTGATTGACAGCACATTTCTCTGTCACCAGTGCTTAACAAACAATAGTTCAATTGCCATTTTCAGTAAGTAAGGAAACCAAAAATAAAAATGTAAGTTAGTACTCGCATTTTTCTTCTGATGTTTGATGTATTACGTTCCTTTTTTAAGTGATTTGCTGCTATTTTGAGAGTGACCAAAAAGGCTCCTACAAGCGGCTAACCACTGACTGTGAGGATGGGACTTGTTTGAAAGGCAAGCAGGCTAGCAGCTGTTGAATGAGCGTGGATGAAGTCAGACCAATCCTTTTTTCTACAACAGCTGTAGCATTTCTGAATGTATTAACCATCTCAGTAACAAATCCAGGTACATTTGCTAAAAGGAGATAACATTTGCGATAGTCATTTATGGCAGGTTTAAGCTCCCTGTATTACAGACCAATAGGTGGAAGAGATTATGAGCAAGAGCTTTCACATAATCTTTTCTGTGTTTCGAAAAAGGATATACTTAACTCATTAATTTTTTTAGGCAGAATAGAAGTCACACTAAATAGGAAAGCTGTAAAAAAATTAAAAGTAGCTGCTTTCTCAAAATTTGGTTTCAAAGATGGCTTCCAAATTATTCCCAACTGAATCTTGGAAGGAGAAGGAGATGGTGATTAGGATTTCCAGGAGATAGTTATTGAGCAAAGATTATAACAAAGCCTTTGATTGTGTCATCATGAAAAACTGGATCACTGTTACAGAAATGGGTGTGCCATAGTATGCTATTGCTCTGAGGTGTAAACTGTACTTGGGACAAGAGAATACTGTTATGAGAGAATACAAAGAAACAGAAAGGCTCATAGTTCACAAGGAGGAGGACAAGCAAGGCTGCATTTTACCACCCTATGTGTTTGACTTTGAATGCTGAACATTCCATTAGGCGATCCCTGGTAGTCCGAGGATGATGGTCCTCCAAGGTCGGTGTTCTGTCAGTGGGTCTGTAGGTGACTGTGGAGCCCAATTCTTGATCTGCATCTTCTCCCGCAGTGAGGGTATTGGTTTCCAGGTGGAAGGCGGTCCCGGTTGGGGTTGGCTTGACGTGCCTTCATATCATGGGGAAAACAGGATGAGGAAGTGTGAAAATTGGAGGAAGGAATGAAAGCTGGACAGTAAAGAAAGCTGATAGAAAGAAAACGCTTTTGAAATATGTTGGAGTTGCATTCTATGGATAAACGAGTCCTAGATCAAATCAAGGCTAAACTATCCCTAGGAACCAAGACAACTACAGTGTTGTATTTAGGACAGAGCTGGAGAAGACATAACTGTCTAGAACAAACAATAATGTTTCCTAAGGTAGACTAAGGTAGCAGAAAGAGAGGGAGACTGTATTCTAAATGGATAGGCTCAGTAAAGAAAATGACAACACTGAATCTGCAAGACTTGAGCAGAGCTGTTGATGATTCAATGACCTGGAGGTTTCTAATTCATAGATTCATCATAGGTAAAGCTGACTTGATGCCAATTAAGAACAACAAGTGCTTCAGTATCCTCCCAAATACTTGTTCCTCTGGATAACCTGCAAGTGCAAATATTCCAATACACTGAGTTTCCCTAGATTGTGTAAGTTATAAGAACTGGAATTTCTTGCAACTTAATTTGCATTGCCTTAGCCAAAACGTTTAGTTTTGTTAATGAAAAGCAAAATGGCATGTTGAGAATTTAGATTGTATATCTGCCAAGCTCCGCAGAATGGGTTATAAAATGAAATATGCATAAAATGGGATGCAATCTAAGTTTGTACAGTAATCGCCTTCATTTTGTACGCGTCTTTTCATCCTGACTGTGCCAACTTAGTAATGTGAATTGGCTGTTCACTGCAAACAGTTTGAAAACACCTGGGAAAGAATCAAAATTTCTTTTTAATTATGCTTTGTGGTTATTGACATAATGGTAAATATGGAAGTCTTTGTTCTCCATTAATCTAAAGAAGACGTTTAGGCAAACAGTACTGTTTGTAGATGACTATTTCCTTTAAAGAACAACTGAAGTGTTCCATTGCAAGAACTAGCTGTATAGATTTGCAACCTTATTAATATTTCCTGAGAGGTACATCATTGGCTGCTGACCTCTGACATAGTATAAAAGATTTTTGTTGACGTGACTGCAGTATATAATCATTATTTATTTACTGGTAAATTATTGATAATCCTCTAATTCATGTGTGATGGGAGGAAGTGGGTTTGCAAGTGACTTATAAGTGGAAGTGTGTCAAGAACCTGTAGAAATCAATGATAAATCTATCTATAGTTAATCCTAGTGAAAGTTCTGTTTATGAAACAATGATGAATGGCAGATCTGCTAATGGAGATTTTTTTAAATGTTGTTATCAGTGATTAATGAGTGATATGTGAAACCCAGGGAAATGTGTTTGTTTTCTGTGGGTTGTGTAAAGGATTTCTTGCTTGGCTTTCAGAGGCTACTAGATACAAACCTAGAGGGAAAGGAGTAATACATAAGGATCACCCCCCTCCAATGTATCCCTGTCCTCATGGGATCTCCAAGTAATTTAGAGAGTGTATTAAAGGAGGAATCACACAGCAACAAATCTATTGCTGGCTTAGTCGAGCCAAACACATTCATAAAGATGTGCAGGATATAATAGTTGGAGTAATAATTGGCTGGTTTTCTCTAAAGTTATTTCCTTTAAAAATGTGAAATCTGGTTTATATGCAAGGTAGGGTTAAGAGTGGTATGTCTCTTTTGGAATAGTAGAGATATACTTCAATATCATTCGATCTGTACAATTTCTGTAGTAGTTGAAATTTGTGCTAAAAGGACAAAGGCACCAGCAGCTTGAACACAACTAGTGTATTCTTGACATCCATTAAGGAACAGGTGTCAAGTCTACCCTTTAATTCTAGCACTGATAGATTAATAAGATTAGATGTACTGTATGTGTGATTCAAGTTTGATTAATTTGCACACATTTGTCAGATTTTTCAAGTGAGTGGCAATGAGAAGGAAGGAAGGAATAGGAGATATGTGGAATACAGCAGGCCAAGGATGGTGAAGAACTGCATCAAAGGCATCAAAAAGTTTAAGGCAGGCAGGCAAACGCACACATGGCTAGCTTCTAACCACTTTCTGAAGAATTAAATTACCCTCTAGAGATCATTACAATATTTAATATTTATTGTTTCATACTTGTGTTTTGATTCCTTTCCCTCATTCCCAAGATCATAATTTAGAAAGTTGTATCCAGTCACACACATATTTCAGGACAAAGTCATTTCAAAAGACCAATAGTTAATGTACAAATTATTTGGAAAATGATACTATCATCTCTGTAATTCTTATGACTGAGATTGATTATGACTAATATGAAACCTCCAAAATCAAAGGAATCTCAGATTCATTCCTGTCTCCTGTCTGACTCCTACCGTAGTTGACCATAGTCCAAGCCCCTTTGTGAGTTAGTCCCTCACAAAACCTAGTTGCTGGTGTTAGGTATCAATAATAGGCAGTACATTGTTTTGGGCATTTTTTAACTTCATACCACACCTTCCTCGTTTCAAAAGACCTAGCCATTAAAACATTTTAGTCGTAGAGATACAGATACAAAAAGAATGTGATAATTGGTAGAGAGGTGTGTGTGTGTGTGTGGTTTCCTATTTTGCCTCAACCATAATAAAGAATGAACCCAGTCTGTTATAGCAACGTCCTGTGAACTCCTTGGATTTACATTTGATGTTGATGGTATTTATAATTTTATCCCAGACAGCAATTGTGCCTCACCCAATTACAAAGCCCAGGATTTCAGAGGCCAGCAGTCTGGTACACCATAGGAAATCCAGCTTTGTTATAACATAGTGACAAAACTAGCTGAACAATATTTTCACAGCCACTTTGATGGCTGAAAGTGAGGAGGAGCTGGGGAGCCTTCTAACCAAGGTGAAAGAAGAAAGTGCAAAAGCTGGGTTGCAGTTAAACATTTTAAAAAAACCAAGATTATGGCAACCGGACTGATCGATAACTGGCAAATAGAGGGAGAAAATGTGGAGGCTGTGACAGACTTTGTCTTTCTAGGTGCGAAGATGACTGCAGACACAGACTACAGCCAGGAAATCAGAAGACATTTACTTCTTGGGAGGAGAGCAATGACCAATCTCGATAAAATAGTAAAGAGTAGAGACATCACACTGACAACTAAGATCCGCATAGTTAAAGCAATAGTATTCCCGGTAGTAATCTGTAGATGTGAGAGCTGGACCATAAGGAAGGCTGAGCAAAGGAAGATAGACGCTTTTGAACTGTGGTGTTGGAGGTAAATTCTGAGAGTGCCTTGGACTGCAAGAAGATCAAACCAATCCATACTCCAGGAAATAAAGCCCGACTGCTCACTGAAGGGAAGGATATTAGAGGCAAAGATGAAGTACTTTGTCCACATCATGAGAAGGCAGGAAAGCTTAGAGAAGACAATGATGCTGGGGAAAATGAAAGGAAAAAGGAAGAGGGGCCGACCAAGGGGTAAGATGGATGAATGGTATCCTTGAAGTGACTGGCTTGACTCTGAAGGAGCTGGGTATGGTGACGGCTGACAGGGAGCTCTGTCATGGGCTGGTCCAAGAGGTCACGAAGAGTCAAAAGTGACTGAACAAATAAACAACAACGAAATGTGTTGGATTTTTCATCAGCTTAAAACAGGCAGAAGGTCTTCTAATCAAGAGACTCTGAATACACACCATACCTCTGTTTGTTTCACTTATCATCTGGTCTATGAGCTCTAGCTGGCCATCATTTGTCTGGGGAAGTGCCTTTGAAACTATCTAATGTGGTGGATCAGCCATTTGTTCCCCCAGTGTTCTGGGACTGCATATTTTTGCCCACTGGCTTCAAGGCTTTCTTTCTTTCCTGGAAATTTGCTGCAGATCAACATATTGTGGACAGGCATTAGTCTATGTCACTTTATGTAGCACTGGTCCAGGTGATAAAAATGTAGATACTCCTCATAATGCTGTGTTTCAAATGTTTATACCTTCTTAAACCAGAAGGTGGCATCCAACAACCCAATTTTCTTTTTGGACTCTCAGAGCACATCTTATGGTACATGTAACATGCTGCTATTTAAATCTAATTCTTTAATCTACAATATTTATTCTTGGAAGACGAAAACACACATAAATTGCCTAGAAAATAGACATGTCAATGAAATCAGCTAGCTGTGTCGTTTAAGGAGTAAGCATTAGTAAAATTGCATTGGTTAGGCAAAGTTACCTAATTTGCTTTCAATTGATTTTTCTTTTTTAGCTTATCCACCCTCTTAAATTATCTCCAGCTCTGTTAATAAGATGCTAATATTAAGAAGTCAATGTGCTTCGCCCGGGACGGAGATAATTCTGAGTTTGTGGCTTTTTTTCTATTTTAAGAATTTTCCCCCTTCACACACTTTCACACTGAACACACAAACCTTTGAAACATTTTACCTGTTCAAGAGACTGGAAGAGGGCTTTTGGCTGGCCTAAGAAAGGGATGACATTTCTATAGGATTTCAGATTTTATCTTTTAGCCAATGTCCATAGGTTTGGCTTTTGTTTGTTTGGGGTTTTTTTTGGGGGGGGGGGTTATTTTTCTAGTTGCTGCTTTTAAGTGTTCACAGCATGCACTGGACATTTGAGTGCTATGTATATCTATAATGGGTAAGTAAATTTTCACTTTCTGAACTAATTTACTCTTGCTAATGAAGAATAATGTTGCAGGCATCCCAAGCACTGAAACAGCTGCCTATCATTCAGTGATAGTGCAGTGTTTCCTCTAGGTCTTGCCATAGTGGGTTCATGTTATCTCTGCAGATTTAACTGCCAGTGAGAGTAGGACACTGTGTGAAGTCATGGGAGAGAGTCTATTAATGTCCCCTGATTGTGGAATGCTTTATTTTAAACATTTATATTCCGCCCTTCTCACCCCGAAGGGGACTCAGAGCAGAGCACAACATACAAACTGCAAACACCCCCTTTGGAGTCCCAAGCTGAAGGCAATCCATTGATTCTGCATCCATGAAGTCAACTATCCATATATTGAAAATATTTCTTTTTAAAAATCTGAAAAAGCAAACTTTGATTTTGCAATAGGGAACATCCTTTTTTCTATGCTATTGTATATAATAACACTTGAGCATACCCAGTTTTAGTATCCATTCGGGAAAATGTCCTGGAACCAAGTCCTAGTGAATACCAAGGATTCATGGTGCAATAATAAGAAAGCACAACTAAAGAATCAATTCCTTTGCCCAAATGTAAGATTTTACATTTTGAATAGGACTGTCAAGGAAAATTGAGCACTGAGGCTGGTTGTAGGGCAGTGTGTGGCCCGTTGGAGAATTGGTCCTTGTGTCTGCCCAGATTCCTCACTCATGGTATACTTTATCTTGCATCTATTGCATTTGAAATTAATGAGATTTTCCATAGCACAGCTTGCCATGGGAGAAGTTACTGCACCCTTTGTGTGGGTGAAAAAGCACAACTTTTACATAATGCTTATGCAAGTAGTCAACAATACTTATACCAAGAATACATAAATACTATAACATGATTTTGTGTTAGTGATGAATGTGCTTAATGAGGCTCCAAATTCTGAATAGGATTTAAATAGCCATATCTTGGAAATCTGAATAAGAACTAAGAAGGCAAATTAATTCCTCAGGGAAATCGCAACAGAACTCATTAGTTCAGGCATGAAAATACCTCAAAACTTTTAATTGGGGATATTTACTCTGAATGAATACCATTTGGCAGCTTTCTGCAGACTCTATAATCTCATTTATGCCCAAAGTTTTCATTTATTACTGGCGACATCATTAATCTCGCTGGAAATGCCCTGCAGTCTGACAATCCTGGTAGCTGTGAGAAGATTTCCTCCAAAATTCTTTTTATCTGTGGAAAAGTACTCTAACTCAATCAGACAACAGTCGGGAAAAGGACGGAGCAATTAGAGACATCACTCTCACAAATGGGCCCCTGACACTCGCGTGTTATTACGCTTCTCTTAATGAGTCCGTTCCTAAATAGGAGCCCCTCCCATCCCTAAAGAATGTGCACTTCCCAAAGCTCCTCCTTGATATTTGTGCAACTGTACACTTTTGGATTTTTGAATGAACCAATGAGTCAGTTCTATGTATTATAAAGTGAGATTCCTGATGAGCAATGCCTGTCTGCTTGCTGATCCATCCCTTCTTGTTGTATCCTGCCTCTCTTCCAAATGATTCTGGGATTTTTTTTATCGTGTCAGAAATGACTTGAGAAACTGCAAGTTGCTTCTGATGTGAGAAAATTGGCTATCTGCAGGGACATTGCCCAGGAGATGCCCAGATGTGTTACCATCCTGTGAGAGGCTTCTCTCATGTCCCCCCGCATGAGAAGCTAGAGCTGATGACAGGAGCTCATGCTGTCTCGTGGATTCAAACTGCAGACATTCAGGTCAGCAGTTCAGCCGGGACAAGGGTTTAACCCATTGTGCTACCACAGCTCCTGAATTCAGGGATGTGTTTGTAGAGCACTCTTGTATTTCCTGATTTCCAGATCCTTCATCTGATTTAAAACCAAATGAAGGGCCAGGAAATCAGGAAATAAAGGAGTTTGTGAAATAGAGCAATGATGATCACTGACATGATGATTTCATAAAGAGGATATAGATTTACTGTTGGGGCTTCCCCAAGGGATTTTGCTCCAAAAGCCAAAAATCAAATGTTCCCTTCTCTCCAAATAAAATCCATAATATTTTAGAATTTTCTGTCAGAGAATCCCAAATATTCTTCTCCCTCAAAGAATCAAACATTTTCTAACCTTTCATGGCTTCCAAAATATCTGAGGCATTCATCTCACTCATTATCTGTGGGGCTGATTACGGTTACTACAAATTGCCAGACAGGTTGTCCTTGAATTGCAACTATTACTTCAATTTTTATTTTCTGTCTATACTCATTTTGTTATTTTTTTTCTTTTTATAAAACACATCCCTTTAACAATGTTGCAGCCAGGAAAAAGAAGCTATATATGTTTCACTGAACTAAATATATTAAGGAGCCCCCAGTGGTGCAATGGGTTAAACCTTTGTGCTGGCAGGACTGAAGACCGACAGGTCATAGGTTCGAATCCAGTAAGAGCGTGGATGAGCTCCCTCTGTCAGCTCCAGTTCCCCATCCCTCTTTGAGCTCCCATCTCAGCTCTAGTTTCCCATGTGATGAGATGAAAGAAGCTTCCCACAAGGATGGTAAAACATGAAACATCCTGGCGTCCCCTGGGCAACGTTCTTGCAGACGGCCAATCCTCCCACACCAGAAGCAACTCAGTTTTTCAAGTAGCTCCTGACACACACAAAAAAACACCTAAATATATTTGAGAAATCAATAAATAGTTACTTTCCATTGCAGACAAAATGCCTTACATTGGTATTCTATTAATGGCAGGGAAGAGAGGGGGGTGGGGGATTTTGTTCTGTTGTAATGAACATCCTAAGAAAGCTGCCCTGTGTGTTCTAGCCTAATTTACGACAAGTGTGTCTGGACATGGACTACAAATGAATCCAGGATACATTATTTATGCAACTATCTCAGTGTGGGGGAATGTAAAAATGATATAACTAAGCACTAGTGAACATTACTTGATATTGTACACCTCAGAAGTTGAAAGTCTCAAGGTTCTACGTGCTCAATTAGGGCTGATTTTACTGCTGCAACATATAAAATGCATAAGAAAAAATAGTATTAAAATATGAGAAATAATGAATTGTTGCAGTAATGAAAGGGTCAGTAGGCAGACCTAGCAGTATTGAGCTTACAGATGAGCCACTTCCACTCTTCTGCCATACGATTATAACTGATATTTTCTCATAAGACATCCTGAGATCCATGGCATCTAATAAACGTTTTTGGCATGTCTCAAATGCACATTATATATTAACATAGAGATATAATATTTAGTTTTGCAACTTCTTTTGACCAAAGGAGTATTTGCTCAGCAGAAGGTTTGTACAGAATTCAACAGCTGAAGGTCAGCTCACCAAGAGGGTGGATATCAGTAACATGTCTTCCTCTCTTGTTCAGTAGAGTTTATGTTGATTTTGGCCCATGGGCTTTTCACAAAGGTGCTAGTCACCTTATTGTCTCCACTGGGAGTTAAAGAATGGCAGGGTTGGGGTGGATGGGAATCCCAGTCTGATTCCCTGCTTTGGATTTAAAAAAGAGGAATGCAAACCTCACTAGGCCGCAGCATACCTTTTTTGGGAACAACATGTCAGCAAATGTCTATCTTAGCAAGCTGAAACATGTTTTTTACCTATGTGCCTGGAAGGTGTTGAAAAATAGCATTTGGGCTTGATCTATAGAGGAGGGAGATTAAGATTTACATAACATGTTTTGGCTCGCCTGGGATCATTTGCCATTTGGTTGTTCTCCCAAAGCTGTCTTCTCAGTTCTCAGTTACTCTACCTAGCTACAGAAGAAGGAAAGATGAGGCAGCATAACATGTCATGGATTTCTAATTGACCATCATTATTGAGATAAGTATTCCCCGTAGTAACCTATTAATTATAATATTACTTGTATTTGCCATACATATTCCACTGGATTTCCCAAAGAAGTAAATATCACCTGCAAATATATGTATATTCAGGTGATATTGGTATTTTCTGTTTTAGTAATATCAAATAATGTTAATAAGATGCTTGCCATAGATGCAGGTGAAACGTCAGGAAAAAATGCCTCTAGAACATGGCCATATAGCCCGAAAAAACTCTACAACAACCCAGTGATTCCGGCCATGAAAGCCTTTGACAATACAATAAAAACCATAAAACACAAGTCCGCAGCATCTCCTCACTAAAATCTTTTTTCCGTTGCATCGCCCAAGTGTTCCATGGGTCTAAATCTGTTACATTGCATCTGCTAATTGCTGCTCAAAAGGCCAGGTTTTAACTTTCTTTCGAAATGTTAGGAGGGAGGGGGCCAATCTGATATCCCTAGGGAGGGTGTTCAATAGCCAAGGGGCCACCACTGAGAAGGCCCTGTCTCTCATCCCCACCAACTGCATCTGTGAAGGAGACGGGACCGAGAGCAGGGCTTCCCCAGATGATCTTAAGTGCCTAGCTTAAGGGTTAGGGTTTCACAACCTATGGATATGAAAACTGGACAATAAGAAAGACTGAGCGAAGGAAGATAGATACTTTTGACTGTGGTGCTGGAGGAAAATTCTGAGAGTGCCTTGGACCGCAATAAGATCCAACCAGTCTATACTTTGGGAAATAAAGCCCGACTGCTCATTGGAGGGAAGGATATTAGAGGCAAAGATGAAGTACTTTGGCCACATAATGAGAAGACAGGAAAGCTTAGAGATGACAATGATGCTTGGGGAAATGGAAGGAAAAAGGAAGAGGGGCCAACCAAGGGCAAGATGGATGGATGGTATCCTTGAAGGGACTGGCTTGACCTTGAAGGAGCCAGGGGTGATGACGGCCGACAGCTCTGGTGTGGGCTGGTCCAAGAGGTCACGAAGAGTCGGAAGTGACTGACCAAATAAACAACAACAAACTGAGTAAGGGAGAGGTGAGGGCCTGTGCTATGGATGCCATTTCCCGCCATTAGAAATAGTGGCAGTCATTTTAATTTAGATAAGGAATGTCATCTTGCAGCATAGTGCAGACTTCATTTCACCACTATTACTGTTTCTGTTTATTAACTCTGCCCTTTCTTAAAAGACTGTTACATGTGCCATCTTGCACCTTGAAAAATATAGCCAGAGTTTTACTCACAATTTTTCCCTCTACGTACTTTTGTGAGTCCTTATCCTCGGCGTTAAATAATATCAAAACCAACAAAAGAAACAGACTGACAGATGAAGTTAGTAGCTCTTGCTTGGTCTTGAAGTGTACAAAATACCAACCTTCGATTGAAGATTGGGCCCATGAAATTCAGCAACAAAACAGCCACTAATAGACAGGTTAGTTAAAGAATTCCCCCTCCCCCTCACTTATCTTAGTTCACGGCACCCCACACAAGTTCAATAATATCAAGACCAACAAAAGAAACCGACTGCAGATGAACAAAGAAGTCGCTAAGGAGTTAAGTTAAATAATGAGGTTTTGGTTTATTAAATACAGTTATATATTACAATTATACATTTTTGTTATTTAAACTATAAATATTGTGAAATTTTTTTTCTTTCAAAGTGATATCCCCACCTGAGTTAAGCTCGGGGTTTTGGTTTTTTTTTTGGCAAATTTTGACACACCAAGCTTGAAAGGTTGCCCATCACTGCCCTATGCCATACAGATTCTCCTTGTTCTGTTTACAGATCTATTCATCTATGTATTTATTAGAAGCAGCCAGGCAACCTGAACTATTATGTAAAGGTAATTTCAAGGTCGCTTTATTGACATTACACTTGTCTAGGTGCTGGGCATTTTAAAAATACTGCTACTCCTGAGCCCTTGAAGTGATGTCATTTAAAGCAAGATTGCTGAGTTCTTCTAAACACTTCAGATCAGGTTTCTGCTGCCTTCACATGAATCCAATACCTTTTGCAAAGACAGAAGAGTAAAACACATTTTATTTACAGATCTCAGCAATAAATTGTAGGCTGCGAGCATATTTTTCTGAACTACTGGAATGTTATAAATATCAGTTGGTCAAACCAGTCAGGCATGGTTACTAGAAACTTGTTATATTTGCAAAACATACAGGAATATGGGTTAGTTAACTACAAGTGCATCTATATCAGGAATGGACAAACTTCAGCCCTCCAGGTGTTTTGGACTTCAACTCTCACAATTCCTAACAATCGTGGGAGTTGAAGTCCAAAACACTTTGAGGACTGAAGTTTGCCCATGCCTGATCTATATAGTGCCAGGTTAATGCAATTTGACACCACTTTAGATGCTATGGTTCAGTGTTATGGAATCCTGGGATGTATAGTTTCATGAAGCAATGGCACTCTTTGGCAGAGAAGGCTAAAGACCTTGTAAAACTATAATTCCCATCATCTCACAGCATTTAGCCATAGCAGTTAAAGCAGTGTCAAACTGCATCTCTTTCCCAGTTTTAAACTTCACTGCAGGCTTGTCTGCAAAAGTCCAGGTTTCCCCAGCCCTGAGTTACCATCCTCTCAGTGCTGATGCTGCTTAAAAAGTTCAACCTAGACAAAGGATGATGAAGAAAGGAGACTGCACAGGCATGAAAAGCCGGAGCTTCTCAGACAGACATATTGTTAATTTAGGCAGGTCTATATATAACTTAACTAAGAATAACCTGCATCACTTAATGATTTATTTAAGCCTAAATTAGTAAGAGACTGAGTGTGTAGTCATTTGGTATATTTAAAAGAGCTTCTTCAACCAAAGGTGTTATTAAAAACAAGAAAGGAAGACTACAAAGGGCTGCTGTGCTGGGTTGAAAGGCAGTTCCCATAACAAATAACCAGATGCTAATGGGAAATACATGAATAGACATGAACATAAGAGCATCCTCCTGTTGTCCTGCCCCAGTAGTTGGTAATGAGAGGCATATTATTTCTGAACTTGGTGCCCTCATCATGAATATGTATTCACTTTTTATAATCATATTTATTTATATCTCGCTTTACTTCTCCAAAGGGGACTCAACGCGTCTTGATGTAAAAGCATTATTAGTATACAATTTAAAATATATAAACATTAAAACAGAATTAAACACAAACAGTACTAACATGCAGTTAAAATCCATCAAAACCTATTCAAAGTTAAAAAACAACAACACAGCACAGCCTTACTAGATGGTTTAGTGGAGATTAAAGTCCTCTCAAGGTTGCATCTACACTGCAAAATGAATGCAGTTTGACACCATTTCAACTGCTATCAAATCATGGGAGGACTGGTTTGATGAGGCACCAAGCACTCTTTAAGCAAAACTCTTATAATTCCGTAGCATTGAATAGGTGTGGTTGAAGTGGTGTCAAACTGCATTCATTATACAGTATAGATGCACTCTTGTATCAGCCATCCATGAATCCCAGCTCCTTCAAGATCGAGTCAGTCGCTTCAAGGACACCAACCATCTTGCCCTTGGTTGGACCCTCTTTCATCTATCAGTCAGATGGCAAGCTGTTTAACCTCAGCAGACTGAAAGCCAAAACCAAGGTTACAACAACAACTCCAGTATGCTGATGACAACGTCATCTGTGTGCATTCAGAAGAAGACCTACAAGCCACTCTAAATACCTTTGCAGAAGCATACGAGAAGCTCGGCCTGTCATTGAACATTGAGAAAACCAAAGTGCTCTTCCAGCAGTCACCAGCCAACCCCTTTCCAATGCCAGAAATACAGCTTAATTGTGTAACATTAAAAAATGTTGACCATTTCCGCTACCTTGGCAGCTATCTCTCTACTAAAGTTAACATCGACACAGAAATACAACACCGCCTGAGCTCTGCGATCGCAGCATTTTTCCAAATGAAGCAGAGAGTGTTTGAGGACTGGGACATCCGTAGGGATACCAAGGTGCTTGTTTATAAAGCTATTGTCCTCCCAACCCTGCTCTATGCCTGCGAAACGTGGACTGTCTACAGATGTCACATGCAAATCCTGGAACGATTCCATCAGTGCTGCCTCCGGAAAATCCTGCAAATCTCTTGGGAAGACAAGTGGACAAACGTCAGTGTGCTGGCAGAAGCAAAGACCGCCAGCATTGAAGCGATAGTCCTCCACCATCAACTCCGTTGGACCGGCCACGTCCGGATGCCCGACCACTGTCTCAGTTGCTCTACTCCAAACTCAAGAATGGAAAACGGAATGTTGATGGGCAGGAAAAGAGATTGAAAGATGGGCTCAAAGCTAACCTTAAAAACTCTGACACAGACACTGAGAACTGGGAAACCCTGACCCTTGAGCGTTCCAGCTGGAGGTCAGCTGTGACCAGCAGTGCTGCAGAATTTGAAGAGGCACGAATGGAGGGTGAAAGAGAGAAACGTGCCAAGAGGAAGGCGTGTCAAGCCAACCCCGACCAGGACCGCTTTCCACCTGGAAACCAATGCCTTCACTGTGGGAGAAGATGCGGGTCAAGAATAGAGCTCCACAGCCACCTACAAACCCATAAAAATAGTCATCAAGGAAGTAAGTACTCCAAACTCAAGAATGGAAAACGGAATGTTGGTGGGCAGGAAAAGAGATTTAAAGATGGGCTCAAAGCCAACCTTAAAAACTCTGGCATAGACACTGAGAATTGGGAAACCCTGACCCTTGAGCGCTCCAGCTGGAGGTCAACTGTGACCAGTAGTGCTGCAGAATTTGAAGAGGCATGAATGGAGGGTGAAAGAGAGAAACGTGCCATGAGGAAGGTGCGTCAAGCCAACCCCGACCAGGACCGCCTTCCACCTGGAAACCAATGCCTTCACTGTAGGAGAAGATGCGGGTCAAGAATAGGGCTCCACAGCCACCTACAAACCCACAAAAATAGTCATCAAGGAAGTAAGTACTCCAAACTCAAGAATGGAAAACGGAATGTTGGTGGGCAGGAAAAGAGATTTAAAGATGGGCTCAAAGCCAACCTTAAAAACTCTGGCATAGACACTGAGAACTGGGAAACCCTGACCCTTGAGCGCTCCAGCTGGAGGTCAACTGTGACCAGTAGTGCTGCAGAATTTGAAGAGGCATGAATGGAGGGTGAAAGAGAGAAACATGCCATGAGGAAGGTGCGTCAAGCCAACCCCGACCAGGACCGCCTTCCACCTGGAAACCAATGCCTTCACTGTAGGAGAAGATGCGGGTCAAGAATAGGGCTCCACAGCCACCTACAAACCCACAAAAATAGTCATCAAAGAAGACCATCTTACTCGTCCAACAAGGGATCGCCTAAGTAAGTAAAGTAAGTAAGATCTACAGACGTCACATGCAAATCCTGGAACGATTCCATCAGCACTGCCTCCGGAAAATCCTGCAAATCTCTTGGGAGGACCCTGGACTCATCGCTGAGCCTGGAACCCCAGGTTTCGGCGGTGACCAGGGGAGCATTTGCACAGCTAAAGCTTGTGCGCCAGTTGCGCCTGTACCTTGGGAAGTCTGACTTGGCCACGGTAGTCCACGCTCTGGTTACATCCCGTTTAGACTACTGCAACGCTCTCTACGTGGGGTTGCCTTTGAAGACAGCTCGGAAGCTCCAACTAGTCCAACGCTCGGCAGCCATGATTTTAACAGGACCGGAGCGCAGGGAGCATACAACCCCCCTGTTGTGCCAACTCCACTGGCTACCGATCTGCTACCGGGCTGAATTCAAAGTGCTGGCGTTGGCCTTTAAAGCCCTAAACGGTTCCGGCCCAAGCTACCTATCCGACCGCATCTCTGCCTATGAACCCACCAGGACTTTGAGATCTTCTGGGGAGACGCTGCTCTTGATCCCGCCTGCTTCTCAAGCTCGGCTGGCGGGGACAAGAGATAGGGCCTTCTCGGTGGTGGCTCCTCGGCTGTGGAACGCCCTTCCTACGGACATTAGACTAGCACCATCTCTAATGGTATTCCGCAAAAAAGTGAAGACCTGGCTGTTTGAGCAGGCGTTCCAATAATTAGTGCAATGATTGGTTAATGAACACTGGAATGGAACAATGGATGACGAATCTGGATGATGTTTTTGATGACGAGACGACAGTGAATGGGTCGTGTAATGTGTAATGTGTTAGGTTGTTAACTGTTTTTATACTGTAGTACTGAATTTTTGCTGTTCGTATTTGTTGTGAACCGCTGTGAGTCGCCTTCGGGCTGAGAACAGCGGTATATAAGTATGGTAAATCAATCAATCAATCAATCAATCAATAAGATCTGCTGCAGATAAAGATAATAATAATAATAATTATTATTATTAATAATAATAATAATAATAAAGAGTCAGGCAGAGAGGGTGGTTCACATGGACTCTGACCATCATCAACATCAAGAGCCCTGCTTTGGAGCCTTTGATTAAACATCTAGGAAGAAAGCACAATGGAGAGAACAGCAACAACAAGCAAGGGCCTAGGAAACCCAGGCAGGCAGACTCCTAGCGTGGCTACGGTTGCTATGGTAACGGCCCCTCCCCTTTGTTGACGGTCGCCATCTTGGGTGCCGGCCAGAGCCAATCGGGAACGAGAGGGGCGGGGATTTGGAGGCTGGAGGGGGGGAGAGGGGTGGGGTGGCTACATCTTGGGCGGGGAAGATCTCTCCAGGCTTTTGGAGTAGAAGCCGCCACAGCAGCAGCAGCAGCAGCAGCAGCAGAGCTTCGGGAGCCAGAGTCATGTTCGGGAGCCTGTCCAGAGTCTTCGAGGAGGACCCCTTCTTTCGGTGAAGAGGGGAAGGGGGCTTTCATAGTCTTTTCTGCGGCCAGGATAACTCAGGGGGCCTCCTACTCCAGGCATGGGCCAATTTGGGCCTTCCCTCCAGGTGTTTTGGACTGCAACTCCCACAATGCCTAACAGCCGGTAGGCTGTTAGGCATTGTGGGAGTTGTAGTCCAAAACACCTGGAGGGAAGGCCCAAATTGGCCCATGCTGGTCTTAAATCTGAAGATGGACTGGTCCAGTCTAACAGTATAGCAAGAATTTCAAAAGAACTAATGGATTGCCTTGGATTAGAACAACTCAGGGCCCCGCCACACAGCCCTGTAACCCATAATATCAAGGAAGAAAATCCCACAATGTCTGCTTTGAACTGGGTTATCTGAGTCCACACTGCCATATATTCCAGTTCAAAGCACAAAATGTGGGATTTTATTTCAGCTGTGTGGAAGGGGGCAGAGGTTTAAGTGGGATATTTTTCTTTAGGCTTTTCTGTCACAATGGGCGGGGAAGGAAATTTACGAGGAAATAAATACTGTGAGGCTTACTTTTGTCTAAAACTCTGAAAGCTACTTGGAAACAAGTGTTTTAAACAAGATTGAGGAAACGAATGGATCTCTTTATATAATATATTATAATAATATATATTAAATACATACACACATATCTATTATTAATACTATCCATTTGTTTCCTCTATCTATCTAACTATCTACTTATATATATATATATATATATATATATATATATATATATGGTAACATTGTAATGTAATGGTGCTGGCATATTGTATGTAATATTAATAATGTTATGATATAATATATTGCATGTTGTATATGCTACAACGTATGATATAGTAAGGTAAAGGTTGTCCCCTGACATTAAGTCCAGTCATGTCTGACTCTGGGGTGTGGTGCTCATCTTCATTTCTAAGCTGAAGAGCCAGCGTTGTCCATAGACACCTCCAAGGTCATGTGGCCAGCATGACCGCATGGAGCGCCGTTACCTTCCCGCCGGAGCGGTACCTATTGATCTACTCACATTTGCATGTTTTTCGAACTGCTAGGTTGGCAGAAGCTAGGGCTGACAGTGGAAGCTCACACCGCTCCCTGGAATCGAACCTGCAACCTTTTGGTCAACAAGCTCAGCAGCTCAGTGCTTTAACTCACTGTGCCACCAGGGGCCCCATATTTATATATATATATATATATATATATATATATATAGTAACATTGTAATGTAATGGTGCTGTCATATTGTATGTAATATTAATAATGTTGTAATACAATATATTGCATATTGTATATATTACAACTTATAATATGGTACAACATATTATATAATACTAATAGTATAATTACTCATACTATATTATATATATTGGATCTCTTTAATAATAGGTATGTGTGTGTATGTATTTAATATATATTATTATAATATATAAGTTATATATATTTATACTTATATATATATAGAAATAGTAACATTGTAATGTAATAGTGCTGGCATATTGTATGTAAGATTAATAATATTGTAATATAATATATTGCATATTGTATATATTACAACTTATGATATGGTACAACATATTACACAATACTAATAGTATGATCTACTCTTAGTATATAATATATATTGTGGTATAGTGGCACGGTGGGTTAAACTGCTGAAATTCACTTCACTTTATTTCTTAATTAGTCGTTCTCCACCAAGGAGTTCCGAGCGACTTACAATTTAAAATAGCATTTACACAATATAAAAACATTCAACATAAAAACATACAAGAGTGACTATTTGGCAAATTAGATCTGATTACTTTACCTAAATGCACAACCAAACAGCCAAGTCTTGAGCGCCTTTACAAAAGGTTGCAACTCCGACATTGCTCTAATATATGGAGTCAATGAGTTCCACAGAATAGGAACATAGATTGAAAAAGCTCTACGCCTTGTAGCTTCCAGGTGTACCTCCCTAGGGCCTGGTATGTATAGGAGATTTTCTTGGGTGGATTGAGGTAACCACTGATGGGAAAAAGGAATGATGCGGTCCCTAAGATATAAAGGTCCTTGGCCATTTTGAACTCTAACTTGTTGACTGAAAGGTCACAGGTTCTAATCCGGGATAGCTGCATGAGCTGCTGCTGTTAGCTCCAGCTTCTGCCAACCTAGCAGTTCGAAAACAGGCAAATATGAGTAGATCAATAGGGACTGCTTCAGTGGGAAGGTAATGGCGCTCCATGTAGTCATGCCGGCCACATGACCTTGGAGGTGTCTACAGACAACACTGGCTCTTCGGCTTAGAAATGGAGATGAGCACCAACCCTCAGAGTCGGACATGACTGGATTGAATGTCAGGGGAAAACCTTTACCTAATAATATAGTTCAATATAATAATATATAAATAATATGATAATTGTATATAAAGGAGCCCGCGGTGGCTAGACTTGCAGACCAAAAGGGCGGCAGTTCTTTTTTAAAAAATTTTTTTTATTATACATTTATCAAACAACTTGTATAAGCATACATTCTTCCCTCTTTTTACAACATCGCAGATAGAAGAATTTGTCATATTATATACAATCTAACAGCAAAAATAATCAAATACATCTTTAAGCATATTTCTTATCATTCAGTTACAACTTATACTATGTATATCTCTACCACACACCTTTTATCTACTTATACATGTTTTATTTCTTTATAATTAGTATTATACCATTTCCCACCTCTTCCCTTTACCTTTAGTTTGTGCCCCCTTCACCAGGACCTTCACCAGGTCCTGGTGAAGGGCGGCAGTTCTAATCTGGGGAGCGAGGTGAGCTCCTGTTGTCAGCCCCAGCTTCTGCCAGCCTAGCAGTTCGAAAGCATGCAAATGTGAGTAGATCAATAGGTACAGCTCAGGTGGGAAGGTAACAGCACTTCATGCAGTCATGCCAGCCATATGATCTTGGAGGTGTCTACGGACAACGCTGGCTCTTCAGCTTAGAAATGGAGATGAACAGCACCCCCCAGAGTTGGACACGATTAGATTTAATGTCAAGGGGAAACCTTATAATTTACTAACAATATTGCAGTATAATGTGTTTTATATATATATAAAGACGTGGATTTGTTTTGGGGATTTGGAGGGTTGGTTATTTTTGTCTTTGTTCAGCTTCTCACAACATTGAATGTTTGCCGATATCTGTTGTAAACCGCCTGAGTACCCTCAGGGAGATATGGCGGGACATAAATAAAGGTTTTTGTTATTTAAAGGAGCCTCTTTTTGTTGCACTCCCCCCTCCCATTTTTAAATCTAGGATAGATTTGTCCGAAGAGTGTCCAGTCAGGAGATGCTTACATAACTATCTAGCAATTTCATGCTTGTCTGCATGAGCCTTGCAATCATGTGATTTAATTAATCTGAATTAGATCTAACCTTCCCTTAGCAGCTTTGTATCCATGCATGATTGTGTTTCGAGAATTGCTTTCAGGTAGTGCAGTACACACCCTGTTTGGTTTGGCTCCATTAAGCCAAAATCATGCTTGCTCCTGAATCTCTTGAAATCAGAATGGAATTTGTTGATGATTTTATGCTGTGTCAGCAGCTGATCACGCAGCCCTTTTTGGCAAGGTTTCCAGCTTTTACATTGCCGCCCATCTCCAACTTCAATAAAAGTGTCATTTTCCTATAAACATGCACACACAGGCAGGTTCTTTCATTTGCATTCAGTCATTTAATCTTGTCTTCTCTTTTAATGTATAAAAATCTGGAAGTGACTTATTCGTTCTTTTGAAAAGGTGGGTGAAATTCAATGCAAATGAAACAAGGGCACACTCTCATAGGGCATGTTCAGTTTTTAATCCTTTTACCAGTAGATTTCTGAAATATCTAACCATAAAGTATAAGTCCATAAGAACCATGTTGCATAATATAATTCATAGTACTTTCATTTTAATACAATGAGATATTTGAGATACCGTGGAACATTTCAAGCTACCTGTAATTGGAAATCACAGTTTTTATTATTATGGAAATGAGCCTATGGTAATCTCCTTACACCTCAGTTTACTCTCTCTTCCTTCCACTTTTCTCCTTCAAAATGATAGCAAAAAGTAATTAAGACACTTTCAGTTCGATTATTGTTCACTACAATAACTCAATGAATTGTGCTGAACTTTATGAATGGAAAGAAACTTCAGTCCATTGTTTTTTTTTAAAGCAGTTGTGGGCAAAGTGCAGTTGCCCAGGCATTGTTGGATAGCAGCTCTTTTGATACTTCACGTATGGGTATGTTAGCTTGAGCTCCAGTCTCAATAACATCTTGAGGGTCACATATTCTCCCATCTCTGTTTTAAATATCTTGTCAGGCTTGAACACAAAACCATAAGCAATGCATAGTGGTCCATGAACTGGTTGGTATTGATCCATTAGCTATTACTTGTCGTTCCCTAGGAAGAGATAATGAATTGTAGCCAAAGAACACAATGCTGGTATTCGTCCCTGGCACATTTGCAAAAAAAGTTGTTGATTAGGTGGTTTAGGGAGCACTAGCCTAATGTAACTCCCGAAAGTTGTCATCTTTAGTGGTTACATGTTTAATTTTTTGGGGGGAGGGGGGGGACATGCACTTGTCTCTTCTAAAGGCTACAGTGGTTGATGTAAGAATAAAAATCAAATTGTACTACTCATCTACAGCACCTTTTATTTTGGATACTGCAGACTGAATCCTGCAAGTAGTTAGGACTACTGTACTTCACCTTGTCATTAACCTCTAAAATACGAGTTTAGTAATATGAAAGGTTTCCCTACCTCAGAAGGAGAGATCTTGAACCGGCAGCCAAAAATACTGTCTAGGATAAAATTGCTTTTAGAAATGTCTCCCTGACTTTGCAGCTGTTCCTGGGAAGCTCTAGTACATCTCACACTCTTTCCTGGACCTGCCAAGTTTTCCCCCCCTGAATAGGACAAGACAGGTGCATAAGCAATTTCCTCTCTGTGCAAAGGAGTCCTGTGCATTTAGTTTGCCAAAGAGTGGCCTGTGATGTGTTTTTGTTTTTTTTACAGTCTTCTGCTGTGACCAGTGTCTTATACAAAACCAACTGTTCTAATTAGATTTTCCTGGAAAACTTTGTGTGCACTAACTTGATCTCAAGAAGCAAACATATATTGGAGAATAAACTTAGCAAAATAGGCTCTGTTTGCCTTTGTAATAATATTGTTCAGGCCTCAAGGATTAAAATGCATTTTGTATTGAATCATCTTGTTCCAATAATTATTTTGTAGAAATGTGAAAAACGCATATACAGTCAGCTTTAAGTACTCAGACATTGCATCCATGGATTCAGTCATCAACAACTTGAAAAAATTCCGCATGATCCATTTTTTCTTTTTATTTGTCATTTTATATCAGAGACACTATTTCACAAGCTCCATTGTATGCAATGGAACTTGAGCACCCACAGATTTTGATATCTCTGAGAGGTCCTGGAATCAAAGATCTTATTGTATAGGTGAACAAAAACAGTAGAATGGTTGCTATTTCCCTTGATGTTTGTTTAGCTGTCAGGGATAATATGCTAATATGTGCTATTATGACCATTTTCAGAATGTATATCAGAATAAACCATACAAGCTCAGGGTATAACAACATGTGAGAAGTAAATGAACACCTTTTAACTTGATAGTTTTTTGCTTTGTTTTTTGGAGGTTAGTAATTTTCTTATATGTCTGCATCAAAGTCCAAAACCTGTGGAGGGAAGGCCCAAGTAGGCCCATATCTGCTTTAAAACTGAAGATATATCTGATAGTCTGATCCAGTCTAACAATATGTAAGTTTACTTCATATATGCTGAAATGATAGCTTTTAAGAAGCTACCTGGAAGCAAGAATTTAAAAAGAAAAGGACTAATGGATTGCCTTAGATTAGAATAACTCAGGTTTAAGTGGATTGTTTTTCTTTAGGCTTCCCTGTCACAATGGGCAGGGAAGGAAACGCACTAGGAAGTAAATACTGTGAGTTTTAGTTTTGTGTAAAATTTTAAAAGCTACTTGGAAGCAAGAATTTTAAAAAGATTGAGGCAACCAATGAATCTCTTTGATAATAGATAGATAGATAGATAGATAGATAGATAGATTGATTGTTAGGAATTGTGGGAGTTGAAATCCAAAACACCTGGAGGGCTGAAGTTTGCCCATGCCTGATTTAGAGTGATTGATTGAATCAGCTCATCACAACTGGGCTCTGAAGATGAATTCTGAGTCTGCATCTCATTCTGGTTCTTATGTGAGATACATTGTTCATGCATATTCCCCAAAAGATTGGGTGGCAGCATTGATTTTAACTCAGAAAAAATGTGCCTTGACTATTGGAAGTCTGGTAATCTATCATAGCTAATTCTTTAAGTTGTGTAACTTAAATATTGACATTTTTCTAAATGTACATCGATAGATGAGCTGTCTCTCTTCCCTCCCTCCCCCCCCCCCCCAATAATTTTCAGGGATCCATTTGCTGCACATACTGAACATGTACATCGTTTCTTTTCTGAACCCTTTGGGCGTGATCCATTTCTTGCTATTAAAGATGGTGGAGAAAGAAACATAGGTCACAGAGGACGTCCAGATTCTCAGGTTGCTTTGAGAAACAATCACAAGGTATGCTTTCTCTTTGATAAGCAGAATATATTAAAATATGTAACCAGTGGCAGGATGTGGTGCTTTGCATTGTGTTATGTTAGTTGTAACTTTCCTGAATATTTGCTGTGCAAGTTAGATACATTTGATTTCTCACATGCAAATCAGAAGCAATTACGTTTAAGTTTGTTTTCAACTATCCAACATTTTATAGAATCTAAATGATAGAACAAAAGGAATAAAGAAAGTTTTTTTTCTTTTCTAGATAGCTAACCTATTTTGACCAATTTATATCTATATTGAGGTATCTGATATAGTGTATTAACACCATACCATCATGGCTACAGCTCTCTTGATGAATTTGCACTATAGCTCTTCTTAGTCTGCAGTCCTGTAGCACATACTTAGGTATAATGTCTAATGAATTTCACTAGGGCATACTACTAAGTGAACCCAGAGAAGATTGCCTTATATATCACTAATTTGCTGATACAACAAGCTGTAGAAACTTGATATAAAGAAGATAGATATATAATATCTTCACATATGAAATTGCAATCATTTCAGGGTTTTCTTACTCATTAATTGGTACATTAGATATCTGTCTGTGTGGTGAAAAATCAATATTTCCGATGCATGTATTTTAAAGATGCATGTATTTTAAACAATCGATTAAACCAATGTTTCTCAAACTGTTCTTTAGGTGTTTTGGACTTCAGCTCCCAGAAATCCCAGTCATCTTACCAGCTGTTAGGAATTGTGGGAGCTGAAGTCGAAAACCTCTGGAGGAGCACAGTTTGAGAAACTCTGTATTAATCTTTCAGGGTCCTTGTCTAATTAGTGTTAGAATGGAACTTTAGTGGGAAGTGGTGTTGTGCCAGGATCAGTAATCTAGATATTTAGAATGGATGCTAGGACCAGGAGAAACTGTCACCTGCTGGTCAGATCTTTTTTTCCACTTGTATTGGCCTCTGTTTTCAGCAAATAGACTTCAGTGGATTTCAGATCTAGTTTTGTGGTGAGCAGTATTGGGCTTTAAGACACATATTTACATTTAATTAAAAAGGATTGTTTTGCAAATAGGCCTCATCACTTTTTGTGACTTACAAGCCTGGAAGCCTGTACTTGATAGAGAGGTATGAGTGAATTGCCTAGAACAGTGTTTCTCAAACTGTGCTCCTCCAGATGTTTTGGACTTCAGCTCCCACAATTCCTAACAGCTGGTAAATTGGCTGGGATTTATGGGAGCAACAGTCCGAAACACCTGGAGGAGCACAGTTTGAGAAACACTAGTCTAAAGCATATTACAAGCCTCTACACTTCTTCACCCCCTTTTCTTTAATTTTATTATCACCTGTTCAGTTTAGAAAATACTCTTTGTTGTATAAACTGAACTGGAAGAACACATGCATTTTATTTAAAAGAAAGCAAACCCAAAGTTATTGCTCGTTAGACTTACTGTATGTCAACATAATTACATTGAAATTTAGTAAGTTTTCTTACATTATATGCATAACCCCTTGAGGAATGCAGGAGGGTAAATATTTTTGACAACTGAGTTCCATATTTTATATCAAACAAAAATCTGACTTGATTCAAACTAGTAAATGCCCAGAATATGTTCCTTATGGCAATTTTGAATTTTTCCAAGCATATTTATGTGATTTTTGTTTGATATGAAGCTACTGTATTTTGTTTGGTGCTATTCTATTGTCAGAAAATACATATACTGTCAGTACTATGATATTGTAACTAGTTAATCCCACCAACTGTCAGAATAATTTTCAGTGTTGTAAAATTACTAATTTCTTGCTTTGAACCCTCTGATTCTGTTCAGGAAGGTTGTGGACTCTTCAGAATTGATTTGATATAGGAGTTGCATAGGGGAGGAACGAAGTAGAAGTAGCTGTTGCCATTTCACTTTTTCCATATTCTAGAGTTCTTACAGCTCCTTGTCTAACACTGAATACTTCATGCAAAAAAAGGCCTGGTGAAAGGCAGACCTATATGATTTCAGACGTTAGACCAACCCCTAGATATTGTGTGATTGAATTTTAACATGACTGAGAACTATCTTGAAAGTAGTTTATGATGAAAATACTGAACCTCCTATGGTTCTGACAGTTTTACTACAATGTCTCTATAATGGTCATCTTTAATTTAATATTCTACACTTGGAAAGAAGGGATAGTTGAGGATTTACCCCCTTTGCCTATTGATGTATTTTAATTTTCAGATTCATGTATGTAAAGAGAGGCAACGTAAATATTTGGATCAGGTTCTTGGAAGCATTATGTCCTGATGAACTAAAGAGGAAAAAAATGCAATTAACTGATTGTATCTGAAAAGGTGCCATATTTATTTTTTCCTGGAGTCCATACATCTAAAAAATCTGTTTGTTCTAATGATGGATGTGTAACACTCTATATTGAATGTACAATTATGTTTTAGATTTGACTGAATAAGCTTTGTGTGTACCTTTTCAGTCATCTGTTTTGGTTTGTGATAATACAATATGTGTGTGATGGAAATATTATAAAATGCTTCATAAAATCAGTGCAAGCATAAACACCGAGCTTCGGCTACAGTTTGCATCCAGAGAGCCAGCCTTTTTCAGGAGCTGATAAAATGTCCAGTGTCTCAATATATCTTTAGTCAGGATGCAGCAAAACACGAAGGGTTATCTAGCAGGTAGAATTACTGAGCTCTTAGGAAGCAAGGCTGCTATAATGAGGACTGGCTTGGCACCTCAACGTATTATTAGTTCATGGATTTACACAGTCTGTGCATTACTCAACTCATTTTAGAAGGAGATAATACTGTGTACCAGCTTAGGCCTGAAATAAAAGAAAGGTTTGCTATTAAATTTGGTTGTGGTATACTTTTGCCTTCCATCTGTCAGTGCTGCATCCCATTAATACCACATAACCCTGGTGCTGTAGTTAACACTCCAGTTTAGCTTAGACATACAAATTGTTTAAAACATACTTTCATTTACGAGATTAAAACTTAATACTTGGCAGCAAAATACCAAGTAAAACTAGTGTACTCAATAGCAGATTATTCATGTTGTTAGTTTCTAGTGCACATTTTAAAGCAATTTGAGGCTAAGCTGTTTATTTCAAAACTAGCTATCGTAAAGTTGTCCTCAAGCAGCAAGAATGTACTTTGCAGAATAATCCTCTGAATTGATTGAGAGGAGAGAGCATTCCTCAAATCTGTGGCTGAATATCTTCAGCATTCCAAGTTGATATAACATAGGTCTTCCCAGAAGGACCAAATGCAATTCCCATTCCCAGGAATTAGGTAAAAGATATGGGAATAAAAATAGGGATTACAGAGGTGAAGAAAAAAAGTGAATGAGTCATGGAACTGAAACAAGATATTGGCTGCAGGCTATAAATGAATAGAGTTGATTTTACATGCACTCTGTTTTAGTAGTTGTACTCTAAGAAGGATTCTTTGATTACTGAATAAGGAAAAAGACCATTGTATTAAAATGCATTTCCATAGAATAGTTTGATTTATTGTGTGCCCTTCAGCTGGGCATTCTGGAGATTAAAATTTATATACAGATTCTTCAATAATACTTTTTTGTCCTGCAGAGATGCTCAAGCTCTGTTGGCTGAGATCTGAAAGTAACTATGTTTGATGGTGTTTATTTATATGTGTATATTAACATATAATTTCTTCACTGGTGAATTTATAAGTTAAACCATTTTGTACTCAAGACCTCTGAAACTGCTGACATGGGAGAGATGACTTAGTTTATCACCAGAGTTCTATGAATATTTAAGATAATAAGTATGTATTTCATTGCTAACTCTACATAATCTCTTGCTTCTGCATAAAATGATTGCTTGTGTACATACTAGCTGCTTCACTTATTTTAATTTTTTTGTTGTCTGCAATTTATTCCCTTGGAATTTAGTTACTTGAATTTATATGTTGAGTAGGAACAGATTTGTTGGTTTTAATTAACATCTTTCCATCTGAACTGGGCTAATCTTGGTTGCAGATAGACAGAATTTGAATGTCTGAGAAAGCAGTAGAAGTATAAAATACAGAACGCTATTAACTTGAAGGTGCAGGAGAATATTTTTAGTGCACTAAAACATATTTATTCAAACACATGATAAACCACACTATTTTTAAATGCCAGTTCCAAGGCCAGCCAAGATGTGTCATCTGCAGCCATATTTGTTCACATATCCAGTGGCTGGATCTTAACAGAAGGATCAAAAGAGATGCATGGAGGATAGAAGCTGTATCCTCCTTCCTACCACATTTTGACTGTCCATATACCTTGTCAGAACTATTTTACAAGCCTAGTTCACTTTAAGTACTGAAACTAGGAATGAAGGACAATGTGATCATAATACTGCCCAGTGAGCCGAATCTGTAACCTAAAGAGGCAGACACACATGTGTTTAGTTGCCTCTTCTTTATCTGTGGACAAATATTTAAGTAAGAACAATTCATATAAGCTGATATTTTTCTTTCAGGCGATGAGCTGTTCCCTTATGCCTTTTGGCAGTTTTGGTGGCATGGTTAGTATGCTGAAGAAGTACAAAACTCTACCTTCTGGTGATCTGGGCATGCAAGAAATTTTGAGCACTAATGGTTTATGGTATTGGCATGCTGTTGTTTTTAGGCCAAGCTCAGACTAATCTATTTTTTATTGTATTTCATTTCTGGTTTTGGTCCTTCTTTGTCTGGGAAGAAAGCATAGCATGTTTCTTCTGTTTACATAGCTTCTGTTCTTTTCTGGAGACATAGGCATGGGCTCCTAATTTAGTTGAAAATGTGTTGTTAACACAGAGATAGGAACCTGAAAGGTGTGCCAGGTAACAACGTGGCAAGAGTTACGGAAAAGATGCTTCTGAGCACATCTTCAGACCAGGACTTTGTGATAGATACCATACTCAAGATTGTAAATTCTTTCACTTGAAAAATCTCATCTTGGTTTTTTCTTCAAGAATTCCCACCCCAAAACCAGGAACCTCTTTAAAAGCTTATTGGGAAACAGAAACTCTTGCCAATATACCAATCTATCTCTGTGTTAGCAAAATGTTAGCAAAATTGAATTGATGCAGTTGAATTCACACCAACAGACTGTTCCTCTTTGGGCTATGCCTCCTTAAACTATGATTCCACTAGCACCAGAGCTTATGCTACTTCCTTGAAGAAGCAATGCCACAATAAATACAGAAAGGGGGCTTGGTGGTAGAGCTGCAGACTTCTCTTTCATGCAGACTGCAACAGTAGATTTTATTTCAAAAACTCTAAACACTGCAGTGTGTAAGCACTCTGCATGCACCGAGGCCATTGTATAACTGAATAATTTTCATGAGCTGACATTTCTCTTTCAGACCATGAATTTCCCCCTAATCCCCTTTGGCTGTTCTGTTGGCATGGTTAGTATATTAAACACAGTGATGTTTATAATTTTTGGTGAAATGGGCATGTCTCTCTTTTTAACTAAACTTAAACCTTTTTTTATTGTATGCTCTCTGAAATTCATTTTAGCATTCCTTTTTTCATTTCTGAAAACAGATTTTAATGTACTTATTGGAAAGATTGAATTATACAGATACCCAATGAAATTATACAGACATCCAAAGACATATTTTTACTATTTTCTTGACAGTGAAATAAGTGCTGGAAAAGCAAAAACTTAATTTAAGGATTCTATAATATCTGCAACTATTATTTCTATCAATCTGAAAGTTTATATGATTCAGTCTTTTGAATTTCAGTTTTTTCTATCATGTGATGGCTTTATAATTTTAATTTCTTGGTGCATGTAGGGTTTTTTGTATATTTATTACAGTAGCTAAAATAATAAGTTAGTGTATATCGTGCATTGTAGAAGTGTTTAATCTTTCCATTCTTTTAATTTTTCACATTTTGTTGTGTTGCAACCTGGACTTGACATGGATTTTGTTGGCATTTGCAGTTGCTTGATACTCAATACTGTGAATGTGCAAGATATTTTTTACCATGGCAGAAAAACCAATTAAAAAGAAAGTCATTTTCCCTGGTTGGATAGGGTAATCCCCTGTTTTGTAGTGAAATGCATTAATGTTGCTTCTAGAAATTACATGAATAGTTGAATGGATTCTACCTGTGTGCAGTTCCAGTATCACATGGTGTCACATTAAATACATTGCTGGAAGGCTCTAGCTTGGTGGACAATATATCTAAACAAACAGCACCATGAACACCAAGGAGCTATCAAAACAAGTCCAGGGTAAAGTTTTGCCGAACAATCAGATTTGGAATATTTTAAAAAAGCCAACAGTGAATATTGGCTTAAGTCCATCATTACCAAATGGAAGGAACATGACTGAAATGTAGGATTGTGAAAATCTTGATTCATGCTTTCTTTGCCTAACATTCATAGTTGCAGGGGACAATTTAAGACATGACCTAATAACTTTCTGGTAAAATCAGAGAAATGATGGGTTGTTGGTTAGGTATTTCAGTCCTGTATCCTCTATTTGGAACCTTCTATTACACAGAGCTGGCTTCAGCCACTGGTTTTTTTTCTGCCTCAGACAACAAAATGTCTTGACCCAGTCCTGTTTCTGAAGTCAAGTCTTTTGGACTATCCTTTCTTATGTTTCTTTCTTCCTGCTGCCACTATTCCTTCCTACAGAAATTTTAATCTAGCACACAAACGTATGTGAAAAAAATAACTGCACAATTTATTATATCCTGCTATGGTTTGATTGTCAATAGCTTGGTCTTTTTGGCACATAGTACATATAGTCAGTTATAGCTAGTGCTAATCCCATGAGCAAGTCTCTGTTGAGTTTCCTATAAAGGCTTTAGTATGCTTCTGTTAATGTTCCCAGTGTTCCTTGTGGTGGTCAACCATCAGTTGGAATGCTTGAAACAAATAGTATCTATGTCAACGGAAGCCTTGGTTACTGAGGAGTCATAATAGACATTGGAGCCAAGTCAACAGTGTGTCATACAAGCCTGTTTCTTGTGCTGTCTCATCAAACCATGTCTTCTTTTCCAGCAAGTGAAAATTATACCTGACTTACAAATCGTAAATCACAGAAGGGAAACTGAATAATGGACACTTTCATCAACTCACAAACTGATGATTTCAGTTTAGTCAATAACTTAGGCCCATGTTCTAAAAGATAGGGCTTATTTTTGTACCTCTTCAATAACTTGATAGAGTAGAAGAAAAAATGTCAATTTCTTGCAAAAGTCTCAGTTGGGGAGGGTTTTCGGTCATAAAGCTGAATCTCTCATAAAGCTTCTCAAGAAGCTGATTTTTTTTTCACAGTCTCAATGTGTTATATTTCTGGTGGTAACCTAGAGTTGCTATTATGCTGTGATATTTAAAAAAACTAAGAAATTATCTAAACATTCATACATGAAACGAGTCACGCGTCAGAACACATGGGCTATATTTTCAGTAGTTGAAGTTAATGCAGAAAGCCTTTCTGAAAGCCCTTTACTTCTGTGGCCTATTCCATTTTCCTTCTAGCAGATTAGTAACCAAACTGAAAGTGATCCGGAATCTCCCATTGTTTTCCTTTTAATTGGTAGGGGTAAAGGGGGGGGGGGGGTCATCAAAATTGGAAAGTATCACTTTGATATAGAGTATCTTAACCTTTGCCTAAACTTTGATATAGAGTATCTTAACCTTTGCCTAAACTTTGATATAGAGTATCTTAACCATTGCCTAAATCTAAACTTATATCACCCCATCTCGTTTTAACTCCGTAGTGTAAAAAAGGCAGACATAAATCTCATGCATCATGTCTAATTTAGATTTCAGCTAAGCACAACAAAAGCTTAAAAGAATAATAGCAAACATTCTTGGGGTTTTTTTAAAAAAAAAATAAACCCACACCATCCACACTTTGAACTTTTCTGGTGCTATACCTTGTGGTCTCTGTTTTTTTAACCTGGTGTTCTTGTTTGCTTTCAGTGGTTAAGGGAATTAATAAAGCTGCTTAATTCTGAATCTTCTGGTTCTTCACTGCAAAACAGTCCTGAGCTGTAAATACTGTGTGGTTTCCCCCCTCTTAAGCCTTTCCTATCCTCTCTTCTGGCAGAACATGGATTTCAGGGATCCTTTCTCTGCGATGGATAGAATGATGTCAAATATGAGAAACAGCATGGTGGAATTGCAAAGAAATTTTGTAAGTTCATATTTTTGTAAATGCAAATGAAAAACTGCATCAGTATTTTTAACGGAAATAATATGAGTAGCAAAAATACCCTATGAAATGTGAAGTAGAAGATAAATGCTGGGATCCAGGGTGGGTGGAAAAATGTTAGCATGTTATGGACACAGTGTTTTTTTTTACTTTGAATTTAGAAAAAAAAGTGTGTTAAAAGGTTATTCTTGTAACTATTCACGGATACTGTTAATGGACTGTGGGAAGGGGGAAAGTATAGCCTCCCAGATATTGCTGGATTGTAACTGCTGTCATCTCTCACCATTGACTATGCTGGCTTGAGATAATGACAGCTGCAGTCCAAGAGTATTGAAATAGTTTGCATAAGTGAAAGATATACTATATTTTCCTATCCCCACTTCTGGTCCTATGAATGTTCTTTAAACACTGTAGAAACAATATACACAATTTGGCATCATATCCATGAAAATAAGTCCACAAATGATGTTGGCTAGCCTTTACATGCCTGGCCTTGTGGGTTGCCAGGGGTAAAATTACTTTTGTATAGAATTTACCTTTGCAATAGTCTTGAGTTTGTTTTTTTCTATCTGCCAGTTACAGGTAAATGGCTGTTTACATACCTCATATTGCATGCAATACATTCCATCCTGAATTATGTTCTTCAGTTATGTGACTACAATAGTCCTTTTGAAAGGCTTTGCACACTGAGGGTGCATCTACACTCTAGAATTAAAGCAATTTGATACCACTTTAACTGCTATGGCCTATTACTATGCAATCATGGAAGTTGCAGTTTTATAAAATCTGTAGCCTTCTCTATCAAAGACTGGTGCTGTGTCAGAATCCAGATGCCTTTAAAGAGCCAGACACAGAGATAAGGTCCAAACAACGTTTATTAAAGCAACAAAAAGGACTCAGGGGCACTTACTTCAGTGTCCCTGGCCAAAACCAAAAGGTTTCAAGCAGTTTGCAAGGCAAAAACTTAACTTGGCAAATAATCCGGATGAAACCGGAATATAATCTGGGATAAACAAAAAGTTGAGCAAAACGCTCCAAAGTCACAGAGTTCAAGGTTTGCAAGTAAACAAGGTGGAAGAACACAAAACCGTAGTCCAAAAACATCCGAAGTCAAAGATATTAGAGTCTAAAAAGCAGCGTCATTGTCCAGGCAGTCCAAAGTCAAGAAGAGGGGAAGTCAGCACTTACAGGAATCCAAAGCCAGTCGATACATGGAGAAAGCAGCAACCTGTAGTTCCAGGACCCAACAAGAGAAATGGCAGTGACAAAGACCCAGGCACGAATCCAACACTTTGCCTCCTGCAAAGTCCCATTACTCCAGTGCCTACATTTATCTTACAACTCATGATCTGTTGATGAGCTGTCCTCCACCCTTTCCTCATTGCTATCAGCTGCTCTAGCCTCCACAGCTGATCGCCAACCCTCTCACCAGCTTTTCCATCTCTTATCAAGACTTAGGTCTCCCCATGTATCACCAGATTGCCAACCCCCAGAAAACCCTTCAAAAGTATTGCTGGACATAGGTTGTGTACACACATCTTTAACTTCTTGCACACGAGTCCAATCCAACCCATCCTCCTCGTCACTACTCCCAGACCCATCACTTCCAGTGAAGCCCATACAATCTTCTTCAGTTGGAGCAGTAAGTATATCACGGATCCGTTTCCTCTGATGCTCTTTGTCAGACTCCTGCTCCCGAGTAATCCATTTTACACCCCGCTTTCATCTCCTTCCTCCTCCATTTTTCCGAGAAACCCTCAAATGAGTCATTGTCTGTAGGAGACATGAATATCGTCCAAACTCTGAGCACCTCTCTTTCCTCCTCTACTACCCCATCCTTACTAGGAGACTCAACTACAACATGCTGTGATTCCATAGCATTGAGCCATGGCAGTTAAAGTGGTGTCAAGAGTGATTGATTTTACTGTGTAGATGCACCTGTAGTGCTTGAGATTGCCATGATGTACTGAGAGTTGTGTTCCTATAACATTTTCATCTTTAATTGTTCAATGGAACCATAAACAGTATTGAATAATGCTTTTGGTTATATATTCTTATCCTAGTTTTCTTTTGTTTTGAATAATTTGTTGTGCTTGAATTTCAGGATAAAATGGCAGTTGATACAAATGCTCACACTTTCAGTTCTTCTTCGGTGATGACCTATTCAAAAAAGGGTGATGAACCTCCAAAGATTTTCCAGGCTTCTGCTCAGACTCGAATGGCTCCAGGAGGAGTAAGTTAGACCCAGTATATAAGAATAGTTTGGGTGATGTGGTTTGCTGTATTGCAGGAAGTAAGCTGCAAATTAACATTTGCAAAGGGAACAATAAACACAGGGCTCATCTTATAGTTCCAGGCCGCTGTCAGACCCCATGCACTTCATGCACTTTCTTGGTGAGATTTAAATGAAAAGAAACATTGACATAATTTTTTTACACATTATGTATATTTGTTTTGCAGCTTCCATATAACTGTTGCATCTAACTTTGCTAAGAAATTTGCATTTGAACCATGACAATTCATGAAAGATTTTATATATAAGAAGAAAAAGTGGTGGAAAATAACCTACAGTTCTGAACTATAGCCAGTACTTTGTTATCAGAAAGCTTCTAATAATATAACTGTGAGGATAGTGATAAGCAGTAGCCAAGGTTTTCAAGAAGGTTAGCCTGTCATACTAACAGTTAGTGTCCCTTTCATGTAGCACATACCAGCACATACTTATCTCTAAAGGCCCATTCACAGCCTATATTTAGACTAGGCTTAGGCAGTTTTTGAAACGGTTCTGGTAGAATAATATGTGATCATTAACTGGTAGACATTCATTCTATGTGTGAATCATAGACATTCATGTTATGGTCTCAGTTCTGTGAAGTGATGAATCATGCAAAGGGGACAATTAGACAAATAGCTGTCAATTGCTGGTTTTCTTTTAGTAGTTTTTGCTCATGAGGAGACTAACAACCCTCTAAATGAGGCTTATCTCTTCAAAAGTGGGAAATGCTGCAGTATAAATTATAGGTATCGTTCCAAGTGTTCTCATTTATGCTCAGCATTTAGATCTTCCTTTGTTTTGGTATATTCTTTTCCTTCCATGCATACAATTTCCAGTTTAGGTGATTTATTAGAGTTTATATGCTATTTCTGTCATCTTGATTTCAACTCTGTTGAAATGTAGAACCAAGAACATTCATTCATATGAATAACTTTTTTTCTGTACACATACAGATTAAAGAAACCAGAAAGGCACTTAAAGATTCTGAAAGTGGGCTTGAAAAAATGGCTATTGGTCATCACATTCAGGATCGAGGTCATGTAATTCAAAAGGAAAAGAACAACAAAACTGGCAATGAAGAATTGAATCAAGAATTTATCAATTTAGATGAAAGTAAGAAACTTTGTGCTGGCATCCATGTTTTTGGTTTTTGTTCTGTAATACGAATTGTCAACAGCTTACAAGGGATTAGGTCTGTGCAAATGCATGCACAGAAAAATATGCATATTTTAGGATCCCCCGTGGTGCACCGGGATAAACCCGACAGCTGAACTTGCTGATCGAAAGGACAGTGGTTGGAATCCAGGGAGCGGGGTGAGCTCCTGCTGTTGGCCCCAGCTTCTGCCAACCTAGCAGTTTGAAAACATGCAGATGTGAGTAGATCAATAGGTACTGCTTCTGAGGGAAGGTAACGGCGCTCCATGCAGTCATGCAGGCCACATGACCTTGGAGGTGTCTATGCCGGCTCTTTGGATTATAAATGAAGATAAGCACCACCCCTAGAGTCAGACACGACTAGACTTAATGTCAAGGGGAAACCTTTGCCTTTTAGGTTATTTCCTTTTTACTTCAAATTTGATTTTTTTATCAGACTATAATAGCTTTAACCCACATTGAGTTACATAATCATGGCTGTTGTCTCTTCCCCAGTGATAATTCCAATGTATTATTTGGTGTAAAAATACTTTATTCCTATAGGAGTGTTTGTGGGTGCAGATTGAAGGCCAGGATATTTATTTTGAGTAGGTTTTTTTGCTCTTTGTTTAGCAGAATATACAGCCAACACAGTTGTGATGTCTTAAAATACTGTGTGGTTTGTCTTTTTTTTTAAAAAAAAAAAAAGCCTGCATTCAGTAGATGAATCTTGAGGACATTGTTATCTCTTCAGATGACTTCATGTTAAAAAATACCTACTTTGTTGGTGTAGCTCTAAGTGAATTCTGCAAGAAAATGTGACTCTGGGGAACTAAAATATACTGTCTGTCTTGGTGATGTTTTAACATGTTCTATATCAGTGGTCTTCAACTCCCAGAAATCCTAACAGCTGCTAAACTGGCTGGGATTTTTGGAAGTTGTCGGCCAAAACACCTGGGGACTCACAGGTTGAGAACTACTGTTCTATATGAAATGGTTCAAGTTAAAGACATGGTATCTTTCATTTTTTGAACAGCCGAAGCTCAAGCATTTGATGATCAATGGCAAAAGGAAATTGGGAAGTCTCAAACCCTCTGTAGACAGAAACACCAGAAAATGTGTCAAACAACCGAGACACAACCAAAACACAAGAAATGTGTCAAAACACCTAGATTCAGCATTACGCAAGAAGATGCAACAGCATTGTTAAGACACTGTTGCACCACAATTAGGAGCATCCCTAAATAGCACACATTAACACTTCAGCCAAAAAACTTGTGAGACCACACCTTGAGTAACTTATGTTGTTGTAGCAAATTTGGGTTTAATGCATGTTTCCGTCCATTGGAGAAGGGCTTTTGGTGATGTGGCGGTTTGGGAAGAAGCAGATATATTGTAATGGCACCAGCACCTTCAGTCAATAGATATTTGTGTTTGTCTCCTGGAGAAGAGAAGAGAATGCCAAATTTGTCCATTTCTTCCAGCCTGCTAAAAGAAACTCTTAAGTTAATTCTTGGATGTAGAACTGTTTCAGCAGTTTTGTAAAATAAATGTGGTAAGGATCTCTGTTGGTTTTTATGGGAAACACTGCAGGCTTGAATTGCGGCTGCTTTAGGAAAATACCTCCCTAAACACCAAATCTCATCCTAAAGCCAAAAACCAAAGCTCAGTGAAGGCTGTGCAGTACAAGGATGTGAGAGGACCAGAGAACATGTAATGGAACTTAGAAAGAATGCTTCTTCTTGAAACTCGAGAACGTTACGGTTTGTCAGGTTCACAGTCCTAGGGCCGATCATCTAATCCAGAATAAGACAGTTCCACGTGTCTTTCTGGCCAACACTCTTGCTTGTTTGCTAGTAAACTGTTTACCTAACTAATAGAACACCAAACATTTTTATAAAATCATAAACATCAAGTATTCCCTTGATCTAAATGTCATTTCAGGGAGAAGACTCACCCAAGAACAGCCATAGAGGGACCGAGGAGGCCACAATCTTCTGTGGAGAAGCTCAGTGTCAAGGGATCACACGTTCCCCTCAAAGCCAACAAAAAATAAATGGCTGTGTTGTTTTTGTGTTATTACTCTGGCTGTTTGTTTTGGGAGGATACAACCATTCTGGATCAATGAATAAGACCAAGCTTACTCTTCTTAGCAGTAGTGATTTTGCTCTTTGACTCCCAGATGTTCATGACGGCTCTCAGCTCTTTGATAACACTTGCTTTTGACCAGTAAAGGAAAAACACTTGATACTAAAAAGCACTTTATGGAGTTCTCTCTCTGTTATGAGGTAGATTGTTAAAACATATGGTCTTTACTGACAACAGCGGCTCTATTATGTTTGAAGACAGAGTGATATATGCAGAGTTTCAAAGGAGCACAGGTAGTAAACTGCTGTTTGTAATGGAAACAATGCAGGTCTTGTTTGGTTGAAGAGTTAGTCAAGATCTAAAACATGATAAAGAAGAAAATCACTTGGAAACAATAATTTACTGAATGTACTGCTGTTAAACTACAGACATAGAGATGTGCAAATGATTTGCATAGTTTAGAATTTTTTTGGCAGTCTCTTAGTTTTGTGTATTTCTCAATATAGCCACCCTCTTAGGTTGTTGGTTATTCTGTTACTATAATTCAGTTCTGCTGTTCTCCTTGCTGAGTGTAAGTAGCATTTCCTATAACAATAAACCATTGTCCTACCCTTGAACAAGCTGTGACTTGTTTTGGAAGGTGGGCATCAAGAGTCGTATTAGAGATATAATTAATAGACATCCTAGTGAAGCAAAAGCTTTTTTCAGTATTCTGTATAAAGGATTAGGTGTAATCAGATTTTAAGATGAAACATTATTAAATAATATGCTAGTAGCTCACTCAGTTTCCAGAAAACATCTGATAGTTTTTCTGAATAGATTTCCAATACACATAGCATCAACATAACTAAAAACCTAAGAATGTTTTCTACAGAACAAAAAACTACCCAATATCTGAACGCACTGCTAAACTAACTGGGAATTCCCATAAAAGGCCTATAATTCTGATCTCTATATATGTTTTCCAAAGCATGGTTTATTATAGTACTTATTTTTAGCATGCTCCACTTAGAGATATTTTTAGTAAACATGTCTCCCTTCAAATGATTGTAATTCAATATGCTTAATGTTAATAAGCTATTTTAACGTATAAGAAGTCATATTTCCAATGAATACACTTAATCCCTTTAATTGGAAATTATATTGACACTGAGGGAAGGCAATTTCATTTTCAGAACTCTAGATTGGAGTAGAAATGCACAAAACACATTTTAGAGTGTTATTTGACAGCACACACAGATTATTTTAGTGCTCCTCATTGTTACTTTTTCTCTCTGTCTTCAGGATTTCTGTTTCTTTATGATTTATTATTTTGTCCCCATAAGGGCTGGTTGTGGGTTAGAAATATAGGGTCTGTTATGATCTGGGAGGCATTTTGTTTTGCAAATCCCCAAAATGCTTGCAATAAAAGTGAATTTAGGAGAGATTAAATTTATGCTTTCATAGTTAAAATGCACATTTGCTGGATGTTGTCTTCACTGTAAAGTCTTTGTGGTGCACTCATTTGTAAGAGATGGCAATTGGAAAGTATTTTTAATGCGCAATCATATGCAACCTGTATTTGTGTTACCTATAAATGCACTAGATTAAGCAAATTAGTTGGCTCTGCAAGTTAGCTCAAGGCTTCTCAGTTCAAACCTCATCTTTCTATAGAAACAATCTTGCAGAAGTTTGAACATTTAGCGCTTCAATTTCTTTATATTAGGATAGCTAACAAAATATCTGGTATGTAAAAAGTTAAGGATCTGTACAGTTAAATCCTTCCAATAGAATAAAGTAATGGTTTCTATGCTTTTTAAAGCCACACAGGGCAGAAATGTATATCTTTGCATATTTTTCTTGCAGCTGCATAATTATAAATACTGTATGACAATGTTAATACATCAATTCTCATCAAATGAAAAGTTCACTTGCCACTTTTTGTTAATAAAGAACTGTTCAACAGAATACTGCATCAGTTGCTATCGTGCTTTCCGTTGTTTTTCATTAAGTTTTCAAGAAACAGACATTTGATTCAGCTGCTTACATTTTGGTAAGCAGCCTGACTATATTTCAGCAATAGGAGTCTTGGTTTTCTGAACCTAACATTTCCTTTAAATAGCAGTGAATCTAGTGTTTTTCCATGCACACATGCTCACTCCATGCAAAAGACCATGCACATGTATGCACATGTGTTCAGACAAGTTCATGGTGTTTTGAGGTAGGAGGCAATGCATATGCCAGCTGAGTAGTTTGCAACCTATCATCTCCCTAAAATAAGAGCCTTGCTAATCTGAACGGGTGAAGACCCTTAATGTTCACATATCCTAATAACTGTTGCCAAGAAACATGACTCTAGATGTGAAAAGCTCAGTGTTGGTGCACAAATCCAGTGATTTATTCACTGCTGTCGCTAAGATTACAGCTGCCATGTGGTCAAGCCAAATAGACACAGTGTTTGAAATTGCCACCTGTTCAGTGCACTTCCCTGTTCTTATGCAGGGAACTCCAACCGTGTTTTAAGCACGTTTGTAGGGCAGCAGGTGTTTTGCATATATCACTGTTACTCTGATTTTGTCTTTGCTAACTGAATATGAACAAAATCTTATTTTTCAGTTGCTATGAAATAGTTGCACGACATTCATCAAGATCTTTGGGCCACAAGACAGACGGGTTCTTAGGATATTTATTCAGTCTCTTAAAACCAATTTAAGAACTGTGTAAGTTTAGGATTATGTATCTAACAGAGGATGTTACAAACTCCTCTTATTCAAATTTTTGCTTGGGTCACCTTAAAATACTATAACTCACTGCTTCCTGCCCCCAAATGTGATCCTGTGAGCTCAATGAAGGGGCCACAAAAATTTGGCAACAGTAAAAGGTTTCGGAACGCCACCCATTTACAGAAATATATTGGCAACAACATGCAAGGTTTACAGTGGATTCTGCAGAAAATGCTTCAGCTGTACTCCACAAAAAGGAAAATCAGCCTGTTTAGTAACCCTTGCAAATGCAGATTTATTATCAGTAAATGTTCGTTTTTTATACCTATCTTATATAACTATATAACTGGGGTCCCTGGTGGCGCATCGGGTTAAACCGCTGAGCTGCTGAACTTGCTGACCAAATGGAGGGCAAAAGGGAGAAATGTGCCAAGAGGAAAGTGTGTCAAGCCAACCCTGCCTGAGACTGCCTTCCACCTGAAAACTGATGCCCTCACTGCTAGAGAACATGCGGATCAAAAATAGGGCTCCACAGCCACCTGCAGACCCACTGCCGAGACGCTACACTTGGAGGCCCATTAGGCTACGAGGAATCGCCTAAGGAAGTAAACACACAATAAGAAATATGGATACAAGACCTTTTCAAGAGCCCAGCACTTGTCCATTCTTGTCCTCTTTTTCTTCTGCCGATCAACAAAACGGTCCCCCAAAAGCATGTTTACAATTCTGAAATGCCATTGATTGTAAGACACGTGCTAATTTCAGTACCACCAACAGGATAATTACGCTGTAGATATATAAAAATGCATTTGTGACACTAAGGCCCCTTCCACGCAACTGAATAAAATCCCACATTATCTGCTTTGAACTGGAATATATGGCAGTGTGGACTCAGATACCCCAGTTCAAAGCAGATATTGTGGAATTTTCTGCCTTGATTTTCTGGGTTATGTGACTATGTGGAAGAGCCCTATGATGCACCCCGTTTTCGGGCCCTTCCACACAGCCCTTTATCCCAGAATATCAAGGCAGAAAATCCCACAATATCTGCCTTGAACTGGATTATCTGAGTCCACACTCAGATAATGTGGGATTTTCTGCCTTGATGTTCTGGGATATAGGGCTGTGTGGAAGGGCCCTAAAGACATGGTTTTGTGTAGGAAAGAGCATCTTAAAATCGAGGAAATACTATATGTGGTTTTCCTCTGCTTACTGCTTATAGAGCAGGCATGGGCAAACTTTGGCCTTCCAGGTGTTTTGGACTTCAACTCCCACAATACCGTATTGTGGGAGTTGAAGTCCAAAACACCTGGAAGGCCAAAGTTTGCCTATGCCTGGTATTTGTTGTTCATTCGTTCAGTCGTCTCCGACTCTTCGTGACCTCATGGACCAGCCCACGCCACAGCTCCCTGTCGGCCGTTACCACCCCCAGCTCCCTCAAGGTCAGTCCAGTCACTTCAAGGATGCCATCCATCCATCTTGCCCTTGGTCGGCCCCTCTTCCTTTTGCCTTCCACTTTCCCCAGCATCATTGTCTTCTCCAGGCTTTCCTGTCTCCTCATGATGTGGCCAAAGTACTTCAACTTTGTCTCTAGTATCCTTCCCTCCAGTGAGCAGTCGGGCTTTATTTCCTGGAGGATGGACTGGTTGGATCTTCTCACAGTCCAAGGCACTCTCAGAACTTTCCTCCAACACCACAGTTCAAAAGCATCGATCTTCCTTCGCTCAGCCTTCCCTAAGGTCCAGCTCTCACATCCGTAGGTGACTACAGGGAAGAACATGGCTTTAACTAGGCGGATCTTTGTTGCCAGTCTGATGTCTCTACTCTTTACTATTTTATCGAGACTGGACATTGCTCTCCTCCCAAGAAGGAAGCGTCTCCTGATTTCCTGGCCACAGTCTACATCTGCAGTAATCTTTGCACCTAGAAATACAAAGTCTGTCACGGCCTCCACATTTTCTCCCTCTATTTTCTAGTTGTCAATCATTCTTGTTGCCATAATCTTGGTTTTTTTGACGTTTAGCTGCAACCCGGCTTTTGCGCTTTCTTCTTTCACCTTGATTAGAAGGCTCCTCAGCTCCTCCTCGCTTTCGGCCATTGGAGTGGTGTCATCTGCATATCTGACGTTGTTAATGTTAATGCCTGGTATAGAATCATGGAAACAAAATAGGAAGATATGCCAAGGGGCATCCAGACCAACTTCATTCTTCCATGCAGGGATACAATCAGATGGCCATCCAGCCTTATGCTTAAAAATGTTCAGAAAAGAAGATCTCTTCTTGGCTAAAACTATAGCTAAGAATTAACCTTGAGGCCTGTTTCCTGCTAAGGTAGTTGCAGAAGATTTCCTTAAAACAGGGCTGTGAAATCAGCTAGGCTGCCTTCCTTCCCTTTCCTCCTAGCAGTTCCTCCCACCAGGCGAAAGGTGGCGCTGTAACTTTGGTCTCCCAGGAGGAGGCAAGGTTGCCTACGCCGAGCCCAGCCTTCCTATGCTCCAGCGACGTCACGGGAAGTTCTTGCCGGCTCGAGCCGGAAGTGGAGCCCCTACAGATCTGGACGGCGTGACTTTGACGGGAGCATCATGTTGAGGTGGAGGCGGCTGTGGGGCTCCGTGTTGCCCGGGCAACAGGTATTTTTGAGGCGGCGGGAGGCCTTGTTTTGAAGGGTGGGTGTTGTTTCTATGTGGGTGGAGCGAAGTCGTAGAAGTCTTGTGTTGGGGTGGAGAACGAGGAGAGGCCTCTAACTCAGAGCTTAGTTCTGTGGGCTTGTGGTGGTTCACTGTAGAACTGGCAGGGGCAAAGTTGGGTTTTCCCTCCAACCGGTAGGCTGTTAGGAATTGTGGGAGTTGAAGTCCAAAACACTTGGAGGGAAGGCCCAACTTTGCCCATGCCAGTCTTAACTCATAGACTTCTCTTTGATTGTAGTCAAACTATAAATCCCACTACCTACAAGTCCCAAATGCCACAATCAATTACCCCCAAACCCCACCAGTATTCAAACTTATGCATATCAGATATACAGTTTGGTTACCCTGCAATGCCCGGGTTATTTGAAAAAGGCATTGTTTGGTTTTGGATGTTATGAATGGGCCCATTAAAAACTGGTGCAGATCCATGGCTGATGGGGTTAGCAGTAATCTTTGGATGTGAATGCAGGTACTGCAAATCACATTATCCATGATTCATCCTCACACAAGCTTCACCAGGATATAGCGTGAGTCATTGGGGGTGGGAGTGGGGGTCTGTGTCTCAAGTTTGGTCCATATCCATGGTCCATGGGGCTTGCAGTACTCTCTGGATATGGGTGAAGGTACTGTAAATCCTATCACCCATGGTCTATTCTCCCCAAACCTCTCCAGGACGTAAAGTGGGTCATGGAGGCTCTGTGTCCCAAATCTGGTCCAGGTCTGTCATTCATGGGGGTTACAGTGGTCTGTGGAAGCGAATTCCATTGTCTGTTGTCCATCCTCCCTAAAATCTCACTGTAAGAGAGAGAGAGAGAGAGAGAGAGAACTACAGAGCTTTTTTAAGCAACATTTTCTTTAGACTAAAAATACCTCACTACTTACACTTGATTGTATGTATTTTTAATGCTAAACATTATCTTGTGTTGCAATATTGTTATACTCTCTCTCTCCTTTGTGTTTCAGCTATACTTGAACAGCTGCAGATGGTGCTCGTCAGGAATTATTCCCAATGAAAAGATCCGGAATATAGGGATTTCTGCACACATTGACTCTGGAAAGACAACATTAACTGAGCGCATACTTTTTTACACAGGAAGGATAGCTCAAATGCATGAGGTACTTCTACACATGATGGTGCTTTCAAAGACAGTGTATGAGTGCTATTTGATCTCAGTGGCTAGAATCTTGTTGGTGTGCTATGCTAGCATGACATTTATATAGTGCTCATTCAGTGTTGTACAATGTGGTGGATCACAAGCTTTCCATAGGCAGCAAAGATCTACTTAGAAACCAGTCACTGTATCATGTTGTTTGGGATTCAACGTCTTTCTTTCCAGGCAGTGATGGAGGTGAGTTATTCTGCTTTTTCCATCTTTACACTCGTACACACCACATACACCAAAATAGAAACAGAAGAACGGCCTGCCTCAGGGAAGTGTGCTTGTCCCATCCATGTTCAACATCTACACAAATGACCAGCCACTGTCAGAAGGGACAGAGAGCTTCATCTATGCTGATGATCATGCCATTACTGCTCAAGCAGGGAGCTTTGAGATAGTTGAACAGAAGCTCTCCGAAGCTCTAGGTGTTCTTACTGCCTACTACAGGGAAAACCAGCTGATCCTTAATCCATCTAAAACACAGACATGTGCTTTTCATCTCAAGAACAGACAAGCATCCCGAGCTCTGAGGATTACCTGGGAAGGAATCCCACTGGAGCATTGCAGCACACCCAAATACCTGGGAGTCACTCTGGACTGTGCCCTGACCTACAAGAAGCACTGCCTGAATATCAAGCAAAAAGTGGGTGCTAGAAACAATATCATACGAAAGCTTACTGGCACAACCTGGGAATCACAACCAGACACAGTGAAGACATCCGCCCTTGCGCTATGCTACTCTGCTGCTGAGTATGCATGCCCAGTGTGGAACACATCTCACCACACTAAAACAGTGGATGTGGCTCTTAATGAGACATGCCGCATTATCACGGGTTGTCTGCGCCCTACACCACTGGAGAAATTACACTGCTTAGCTGGTATTGCACCACCTGACATCCGCCAGGAAGTAGCAGCCAATAGTGAAAGGACCAAGGCAGAGACATCCCCAGCTCATCCCCTGTTTGGGTATCAGCCAGCACGTCAAAGACTTAAATCAAGAAATAGTTTTCTAAGATCTACAGAGACACTCGCTGGAACACCTCAGCAAGCGAGAGTCCAAAAGTGGCAGGCTCAAAACCAGAACCTCAACCAGTGGCTGATACCCAATGAGAGACTCCCCCCTGGGCACACAGAAGACTGGGCGACTTGGAAGGTGCTGAACAGACTGCGCTCTGGCACCACGAGATGCAGAGCCAACATTCAGAAATGGGGCTACAAAGTGGAATCCTCAACATGCGAGTGTGGAGAGGAGCAAACCACTGACCTCCTGCTGCAATGCAACCTGAGCCCTTCTACATGCACAATGGAGGACCTTCTTGCGGCAACACCAGAAGCACTCCAAGTGGCCAGATACTGGTCAAAGGACATTTAATCAACTGCCAAGCTTGCAAACTCTGTGTCTTTTCTATGTTTGTTTGTTTGTTCTGTCAAAAATATAATACAACTGTTCGGTTGCCTGACACAATAAATAAATAAGCCAAAATAGTTATGATCTCCGATGTAATTTTTTTTTCTCTTTCTGACTATCCATTGTAGAATTTTAAGTACAACATACATACAACGTACCCCTGAGGCCTACAGATTGCTGGTACATACAGGGCTGATACAGGTGCTTTCTTTGACTCCCCAGTTGGCTTTACAATGCAGTAAAGGATATAAACTGTGTTATATTTTCCTTTTCTTCTTTGTAGAGTGGGTCATTGATTCCATAACATTCTGATCCACAACTTCCAGTGATTTCAGGCTGATGTGCCTTGTATGTGTAAATAGTGACAATGTGTATTTTATGCTGGTCTTATTTAATAATATAGGGCATGATCATCCTTTTTTTTCTATCAATGGCTGGTTTTGGGACAGAACACCTGCAGATATGGCAGGCCCATTGTAACGGACATAGTTCCTGTGATGGTTTTCTGGGGGCCCACGCAGCTCTATATATCAAGAATATCAAGGCAGAAAATCCCACAATATCTGCTTTGAATTGGATTATCTGAGTTCACACTGCCATATATTTCAGTTCAAAGAAGTTAATGTCAGATCTTATTTAGCTGTGTGGAAGGGGTCTGAGAAACCTGGAAAGTGAATTCTCTGTAGTGGCCGTTGCTTGTAAAATTTTAGATGATCTGCCCCCCCCCCCCTTGCTTACTTCTAAAGTAGTTTTTTTCTTGCCCGTGTAGCCATCTGTGAACACCCATCCCTTATGATCTGCTGCGGAGGGACTTGCTCAGTAACTTATCAAATAGGGTGAGGCTAGGGAGCAGAGCATCCTCTCAAGAATGTTTCCAGTTTTGTGAAATTAGCTATTCTAAAAGACATTATCAACTGCTATTAACATACATAGGAAGCATGCCTTTAGTTCACAGTTCCTTAAAAGCTTTAATGGAATATCTTCCAGACACATTTGCTGGATATCTAGAAATCATCATTCTTTACCTTTAGTAGAGTATAATTTTGTGACTAACCAAAATGTCACTGAACAGAGAACTAACTTTCAGAGTCTCAGAAGTTTTTTTCAACCAGAATGTTAAGCCATATGGAAGGTAGCAAAAAAGAGAAAAGACGAATGGAACCTAAATGCCTTACTGCACAAATTGAATACAGTAAACGTGTAGCAGGTGTATGTTGCTGTTCTAATACATATCTGTTGAGATACAAGTTTCATTGCATTTAGGGGGACTTATTTAAATATAAGTATGTGTAGAATTCCAACCTTAGCTTGGTTAGTTTTTGGGTGTGCAAAATAGTTTCAAAATATGTTCCATCCTAATGAGATAAACACGTAGTGATGGTCAATCCTGTGTGTTTCCTCTTTCATTCCCTCCTGATAGTAAATCCTAGCAGACTTTATCTGCAGTTAGAATTCTGAAAGAAACAAAGTAAGGCATCTTGGGGAAGATCTTTGCTTTGTGCAGAGAGGCATAGGTTTGCATGCCGAAACACATGGACTTGCTGTTATGAATATGTATTTTTTCATATTAGGTTAAAGGTAAAGATGGTGTTGGTGCTGTCATGGATTCGATGGAGTTGGAACGACAACGAGGGATCACTATTCAGTCTGCAGCAACTTACACTATGTGGAAAGATACGAACATCAACATAATTGACACCCCTGGTATGTGGATTCCTAAGCTTGTTTGTATTTGGCATGTGAAATATATCTGAAGTTCAGAGAGCATGAATTTTACCCCCAGCCAAAATCACATCTGTTTGATAAATCTATTTCTTAGCTGACTCTTGGTTTGTATTGCAGATGGTACTAAGGGTGTGACTCTGTAACCCCAGTGTTATGTAAAGTTCGTCAAAGTAAATGTCTCAACTGAATCCTGGATTAGACTTGGAATCTTTGTGCCTAAGATCACAAGTCACTTACTGAATAGTCCAGAAATGGAGCAGAGCGAGAGAATGTTTAATGGGAGGGATGGAGAACATGGGACCCTCCAGATACTGGGCAGGAATTCTCTATCCAACATGACCTGTAGTGAGGGATGAAGGTTCAATTGACCTTATTGTCCACCAGGTCTTTCTTAGCCTCTCACATTTCTCTGTACACTCCCAAGCATTACATTCTCTGGCAGTAGGATTCTTTGCAAAAGTTTATATGTGTCTATGCATTTAGATTTAGATCTCTTTGAAGGTTCAGAAGGACTGTCAATAGTGTCCTTTCCCAGCAGTGCGATTGGTGTTCATAATCCTTTTTAAACTGAAAATTAGTTATCTAATTCTTGTTTGTTCAAGATCCCCACAACAATACTCATTTATACCTTTTTGTAAGCAATAATAACTATTTACTTATGACATGCTCTTCCTCCAAAGAGGCCAGAAGGGCATACATTAAATGATTTTACCCAACTAGCAATGAATTGAAGCATGTTAGTTTGAGAGGAATGGGTTCCTTAGTGTTTAATTGGTGAATTTAATGTTGAGTGAGGACTTGGGTTTTGGATTTATCTGATTTTTGTTTAATTTAAATCATCTGATGTGTGCTTTTTATTACACAAAAGTGGTGTTATGGTTACAATTTGCAGGTGAGGGTAAGCTCACAGTTTGTGTAAAGTTGATTATTATTTTTATGTTTATTTGTATCCCACTTTTTCTCTCAATAAAGAGACTCAAACAGCTAAAATTAAAAGCAGCAGCTAATATTAAAAGCATTACAATACAACTTAAAATATACAAATAATAAAACGGTATTCAACGTCATTAGTATTAAAACAATTCAGATCAAATTCATCAAAACATAAAACCACATTAGCACCTTATATAATCTTTAAAATCTTCTTCTTTAAAAGCCTCTCTGAATAAAAAGATTTTAGATGAACTTGTGCCAGTTACTCATTCTCTCAGCCTAACCAACCTCACCGAGTTGTTATGAAATGAAGGGTCTGTGAGAGAACCATGTACGATAGTTAAGTGCTTCTGGGGGGTGGGGTGGGGGGCTGCTCTCGCTCCTGCCCCCATTGCAGGCGGGGTTGGTGGGACGAGAGACAAGGTCTTCTCGGTGGTGCTCCACAGCTGTGGAACTTGCTCCCCAGTGATATCATAAAAGCTCCACCACTCTTAAGCTTCAAGAAAAATCTTAAAACCTGGCTATTGAAGCAAACCTTTGGGGATTAATATGACCCATGAATATAAGAACGATGGAAGCAATTGGTGTAATGTTTATGAAGTGAAGTTGGTGCTAGACCTTTGATATGTTTTAATCACCTGGAAGATTATTTATAATTGATATTTATAAGTTTTTACATTTCTATAATTGTTACTGTTATTGTTATTGTCTGAATCTGGCATTGACAAGGGGGTGACAAGGGCAGGACATAAGTACAATAAATAAATAAATGTGTGCAAATTTGAACTCAATGAAAAAAAGCAGTTTATTATTGATGTACACTTTTAAAAATAATTTACTTTCCTCAGCTTTCAAATTAAACTGGTTATTTTATTTTTATTGCTGTATCTATTTGCAAAAAAAATCAACTCCCATTTTCTACTGTCTTTCTTTGAGGCAATGCTAGAATATTTTTTTATTTAGGAAGTACAAATTGTCTCAAAATTAAGAAGTTTGTAATACAGAGTGTCTTTCAAATAAAGTTTATTATAAAAATACTGAATGACCTTAAGTATTACAAGATGCCAATTTGCACCTTCTGAGGGTCATATAAAATAGGGCTTCTTAAACCTTTCCACTCATGACCCCTTTTGGCCTGAGAAATGTTTACATTTCAGGTATACAGGTATATAAAATATGTATAAAATCAAACATTTAGTGATAAAATATCACTGTATTGTCGAAGGCTTTCATGGCTGGAATCACTAGGTTCTTGTAGGTTTTTTCGGGCTATAGGGCCATGTTCTAGAGGCATTTCTCCTGACGTTTCGCCTGCATCTATGGCAAGCATCCTCAGAGGTAGTGAGGTCTGTAGGAAATAGGAAAATGGGTTTATATATCTGTGGAATGACTGGGGTGGGGCAAAGAGCTCTCTGCTGAAGCTAGGTGTGAATGTTTCAGCTGACCACCTTCATTAGCATTTGAAGGCTTGGCTGAGCTTGGGAAAATGTTCTGTTGAGAGGTGTTAAGATGTGCCTGGTTGTTTCCTCTCTGCTGTTTTGCTGTAGTAATTTTAGAGTTTTTTAATACTGGTAGCCAGATTAAAAATGCTAATGAAGGTGGTCAGTTGAAACATTCACACCTAACTTCAGCAGAGAGCTCTTTGCTCCACCCCAGTCATTCCACAGATATATAAACCCATTTTCCTATTTCCTACAGACCTCACTACCTCTGAGGATGCTTGCCATAGATGCAGGCGAAACGTCAGGAGAAATGCCTCTAGAACATGGCCCTATAGCCTGAAAAAACCTACAAGAACCTATAAAATATCACTATTTGCAAGCTTGCTAAACAGGCTGATTTTCCTTTTTATGAATCATCTTCTGCAGAGTCTACTGTGAACACTGCACAGTGCACAACAGATTTGCGTAAATGTCTAAAACAGACACTAGGTGATTTGCAGGAACCTTTACTGTTGCCAAATGTTTGGGACCCCATTTGGATCTGGGACACACAGTTTTAAGAAGCTCTGATATAGAACAGAAAGAAAGCCAAATTCAGTGCCAGCAGGAGTAGAGGCTTTTAGATAATCATGTATGTTTCCTTCACTTCCAGGGCATGTTGATTTCACTATAGAAGTGGAGAGGGCACTGAGGGTTCTTGATGGTGCCATCCTGGTTTTATGTGCTGTTGGAGGAGTTCAGTGTCAAACCATGACAGTGAACAGGCAAATGAAGCGGTATAATGTCCCATTTTTGACCTTCATCAACAAACTGGACCGAATGGGTTCAAGTCCAAACAGAGCTCTGCAACAACTCAGGTATGAATTTTGTACTTTGAAAATTCCACCCTCTGCCAAAAATCAGAGAGAAAGCTGGGCTAAATATTTTTAAAAGTCTCTGATAAAACACATACATCTTTTGTGGAATGTTCTGGATGTCTTGTTTCTTAGTAGAACATGTGAAATGGGTTTAAAAATCCATCCAGAATCATCATTTATTTATTTACTTTACTTTACTTTACTTTACTTATATACCGCTGTTCTCAGCCCGAGGGCGACTCACAGCGGTTCACAACAACAAGAATAGCAAAAAATTCAATACCACAATATTAAAAACAATTAACAACTCAGCACATCACACAATTAATAAGCAATTACTACAATAACTTCACTATCGTCTCATCCACAAGAACGTAATTCAGATTCGTCAACCATTATTCCATTCCTATATTCATCACCGGTTATTGCACTAATTATTCGAATGCCTGCTTAAACAGCCAGGTCTTCACTTTTTTACGGAATACCATTAAGGATGGTGCTAGCCTAATGTCCGAGGGAAGGGCGTTCCACAGCCAAGGGGCCACCACCAAGAAGGCCCTATCTCTCGTCCCCGCCAGCCGTGCTTGAGAAGCAGGCGGGATCGAGAGTAGGGCCTCCCCAGAAGATCTCAAAGTCCTGGTGGGTTCATAGGCAGAGATGCGGTCAGATAGGTAGCTTGGGCCGGAACCGTTTAGGGCTTTAAAGGCCAACGGCAGCACTTTGAATTGAGCCCGGTAACAAATCGGTAGCCAGTGGAGTTGTATGCTCCCTGCGCTCCGCTCCTATTAGAATCATGGCTGCCGAACGTTGGACTAAAAACTTTTAAAACTTTTATGGTGGCTGTGTCTCATGAAAGATACTATACCTCACTACATGAAACTTTTTCTCCTTCCATAGTACTGCTTGAGTCATATTTGTGTGTGTGTGTATTGTCCACTGTGTCGAATCTACTTTGCAGGCAAAGTTGTTAGCACAGTGGAGATTGTGACATCTCCTAAAACAAGCAAACTCTTGGTATGGAGAAGTTCTTGTCTGGTGCTTTTTAATCTGGAACGCTTTGGTAGTATCTCTCCTTCTGAGGATTGGTGAACCTTAATGATAGAGAAATGCTACCATAGTTATGATGTTCTCATGTTCTCCAATTTTGTTCAAATTTTAGCTGTCACACCAGTCAGGTATTAAACTAAGTTTCCCAAAATTTGAGGTCTCCAACAGTAATAGTTGCTGATCTAGACTGCCTTATCTGAAGGGTAGTCAGTCTGCGTGCGCACAACATTTAACAAAATGCCATTTTTGGGCTCTAATAAAATTGAAACTAAATGTAGAAGAATGGCTGGTAAATTGAAATCCTGTATGGTTTTTTTTCTTCTGCTGATCCCAATGAAATTAATTTAACATTATGGATGCAAAATCCAGTAAAAAAGCTGACTCAAAGTGTGCATCAAAATGTGTCATGATTCATTGCGACAGATATTCAGACTACAACAATTTCCATGCAAATGAAGATACAGACTTGAAATTTTGACCATAATACATAATGTGTTGGACATAATACTTGTGTTGGACATAATACTTCCGCCCTGCAGAATCTCTTCAAATTTGTCACTGTCAGTGCAAATGGTAAAATCTACTAAAGTTCAAAGCAGATTATTAAAAAAGAGTCTACCTGAATATGCTTCTGAATAGTATCATCTGAAAGAGAACATTTTACTCTACAAGGCTGATGTTTTTGTTTGGCAATGGGACCATTAAGTATCAATTTACTTAGGTCAAAGTATGGTAATATTGTGTGTATTTATGCATTATGCTTTATGCATCCTCATGGTCCTGCTAGTTCATTTGATAGGACGCTGAGACACGATACTTGCTGGATTCCAGAACAACTTTTTGCTGTTATCCCAGCTCCATAGGTGACATCATCCGGTCTTGCGGAGAATAATTTTAGGGAAACTATACTGCTGACCAGGTGATGTCACAGGTAAAATTTGAACAAAATTGGAGAATATGATGGTGTGAACTTTTAAACATTTTAGACAACTTGGCATGGAATGACCCAAAACTTTCAGACTGTAAGAGCTGGTCAACAGTGGACCTCACTCCTCGGAGTGCGGTGGAGACTCCTTCCTTGGAGGCTTTTAAACAGAGGCTGAATGGCCATCTGTTGGGGGTGCTTTGTATTTTTCCTGTATGGCAGAGGGTTGGACTAGATGGCCCATGAGGTCTCTTCCAACAGTATGAGTCTGTGATTTTTATTTTCACAGATCCAAGTTGAATCACAATGCTGCTTTTATTCAGATTCCTATGGGCCTGGAGGGAGATTTCCGGGGAATCATTGATCTGGTTGAAGAAAAAGCAATATACTTCGATGGTGACTTTGGGTAAGGGATCTCAACATTTTCTAAATATAAAGAGATTTTATCCCTGTGGATGGTGAAGCGACAGCTCCCCTGGTGGCCAAAATTCAAAAAGCATACCCTCATGAAGCTGGAAGTTAAATAGCCTCTGTGTCTCTGTCTATATATGTTGTGTGCCTATGGCATTGAATATTTGCCATGTATTTGTTCATTGTGATCCGCCCTGAGTCCCCTGCAGGATGAGAAGGGTGAACATAAATACTGCAAATAAATAAATAAATAAATAATGCTCTTCAGGCAGATTTTCTGCTAGTGATAATATTTAGAGAGACTAGATTAAGTGTTACTTGTTCACTTTTTTCTATTTCACTTAACCATATACTTCTCTCTGTACATTTTTGTGGTGATCTCAACTATCACGGATGGTTGTGGCACTACCTAAATATAGCTTATGTAAGTAGGCCAGTAAATCCTGTGTTAGTAACACAAAGTCCAGTATAATGGCCCCCATAGTTTGACATGAATCATCAAGAACAAATCAAAGTAAACCTCAACATCATATTCTTCCTCTTGCCCTACTTCTTATGGTTAGGAGGAGTGGTATGGAAATTTTTGTCATGTTGTCAGTGCCAACAAACTGGTGAATATTAACTTTGATTAATTTTGAATAAGGCAGCTCCAGCTCCTAACTACTAACTTCTATGAACAGTTTTTAATCTTATCTATATTCTTGTCCTCCTAGCTACTTTGTTTAATTTACAGATGTAAAATCAGCTAGTATACACACACATCATTAGAACAATCTAAATTTCCTGCTATTGTTTGTATTGAAGATACTTACGTGACTTAAATATCTGTTTGTGTTGTGAATACTAATGGGTTGTTTGTTTTCTGTTTTTCTGTAGTCAGGTTGTTAGATATGATGAAATTCCTTCTGAATTCAGAGCTGAGTCAGTGGATCGCCGCCAGGAACTGATTGAATGTGTTGCAAACATAGATGAACAGCTTGGGGAACTTTTCCTTGAAGAGAAGATCCCAACGGTAGCTGACTTGAAGGTGAAAAGAGTTTAAGGTCTTTTTCATTTTGCAAATAGTTACCCAAGACATCTGATGTACAGTACTGGAACATGTGGGTTATACCCAACTTTTTGTGTACATTTTTTGCTCACCTGTACAAAGTTAAGAAGGTTTAACACTCATAGGACTTAATCTAATCTTTGTGGAAGATTTGGAAGAGGGGTAGACTCTGTCAGGGATAGGCAGCTGTGGAAGGCTAGGGAAGCTCACTAGTCTCCAGGGGACAGAGGAGAATGACTCATAATTTAGTGGTTAGGTCAGAACGCGCACATACACACACACACACACACACACTTTTTTGGACTGTAACTTCCAGAATATTCTCTTGGCTGTGTTAGTTGGAGGATTCTGGGAATTTGAAACCAAAAAAGGAACCTTGCAATTCTCTGAGTTAAGGTATGTGATTGCACAAACATTGAAGACTACCACTAGACAAAATGCCCTTAGTTATGCCCTGTCTTCTCTGTCATGTGTTTCTAATTTACCCTATGGGAATCTCCATTTTCTGTTCTAGTTCTTAATGAAAGATAGATAAGTATTGAATCAGAAAATGTTGCCCTCAAATCTCAGCTCAGCCATGATTTTGTTTGCTCAGATTGTACAATTTTTTTTCTGTGTCAGAGGTAACTTGAAAAACCAGAATTCTCTCACACCAGTCGCTTCTGGTGTGAGAGAATTCGCCATCTGCAGAGACGCTGCACAAGGGACGCCCAGATGTGTTACCATCCTGTCAGAGGCTTCTCTCATGTCCCCGCAGTCCTGCCAGCATGAGGGTTTAACCCAGTGCGCCACCGGGGGCTCCTAGATTGCACAAATCCTTGACTTCAAATATGAAATGGTCTTGCCATTAATTGCAATTAGTGGCCCAATCACAACAAGAGGAAATACGTACAAGCAAGATGAGATTTAAAGGTAAAAGATTGTTGGTTCACCCAGGATTATTGAAAGAGTGGTTTATAACAGAAATATGTAAAAATAAAAACTGGCCCATAAAACAACAACAAAAAACCACAGTTGGATTATAACTGTACATGAGTAAATAACTAAAAATCCCATTGAATTATTATTGTAAATAGGTACACAAACCAAAATGAATGAACAGGAAAAAAAATTGAAGGTTTATTTTGACTGATGGTGGGTGTAGGTTAGCTTTCAAGCAGAGATAGCTTTGTATCTTGAGGTATCACATTTCTTTGCTTTTAGGAACTGAACTTGTTTGCAGCATGTGCTATTCTGCAAGCATCTGCAATATCTTTGTCATGATACTTTGGTGCTATCCAAGGAAGCAGCAGCCTTTCACTACTAGACATGAATAACCACAGATTATTGTAGGGGATGAGCACTAGCTGAAGGATAGCAGCTGCTAAGTGTGATTGACAGAACTCTGACAGATCTTGGAAGTCCTTCATCTTTTTTTTCCTGGATGTATAAATGTGGGATTTGCACTTCCATTCTACATTTGTATATCCCTCACCGCCATCCCCTCATGTCTAAATCCAGGGGCAGCTCGTGTAAGCAGACACTGTTTCACCGGAGCTGAACCCATCAGACAAGGCCTGAAGTTGGCTTGCGGAAAATAGCAGCTTTGAATTTGGAAATAAACCTCCTGTTACCCTCGTTAGCCTTTGATGACTTTGTGGTCTGGAGAAATGCTGCATAGGGGTTATGTAATCATTTCATGCTTTATTCCATCTCTTACACAACAGTTGAGAGGAGCAGACTCATTTTAAGTGCTGTTGAGTGCTCTGTTGCTCCCAAGGGTTAAAGCACACCAGCTATTCTCTTGATATTATCCATTACCCTGACTATCAAGGGGGCATATAGCTAATTTGGGTATCTGAGGATCTTGCAGGATCCTGGAGATACTTTTCTTCATTTGTTCTGATGGAAAGTGCTGGTAGTTGCGTGTGCAGTGGTTTGGAAGCAAAGCGAGGCCTTCCAAAAATAAGTTAGCCGTTTCTGTAAACAAAGAGGATTTCTTGGTCAATTCATAGAAGTACATATATTTGTGAATTGGAAAAATTATATTCAGACACAGAATTGCCTGATTAGCAGCTATGAATGGCTACGTTCAGGATAATGTATAATCATGTTTTGCTGATTTTGGAAGGAATCCCCCCCCCCCCCCCCAAAGTAAACAGCCTATATGAAAAATTTATCTCAAAATCAGCAGTCAGTTGGTCTACAGGTAAATATAACCAATGAGTAAGTATTAACAAAAAAGTACATTTTCTGGTTCAGGGTATCATTGTGTCTACCAACCCCCTGTTCAAAAGTAGATAAATTGCAAATTATTTAATAACTGTGGAAAGTCCAAAAGACAGGTTTGTTCATGCCAATTTGTCTCCAGGAATAGATCTTTCTGCTGTGGCTGGCAGCCAAGTTTTGGGTTAAAATATTTTTTCATGGCGAACACATTGAATATTTGTTGCGAAGGTCATGGTTTCAGCAGCCAGTTCTCGTTAAGCATGATGTGCAGAAATAACCTTCTCATTTGCTGGTATCAAAATGTTATTGTCAAGATAAATGATTGATCTACCATGACTACAGAAGTCAGGAAACAAAAAATACTTGAAAAGGGAACTGAAGTTGCAATTTAAGAAGGAAGTCATTTCCAGCTTGTGCAATGTGTTTCCCTCCCAACTATGATATGCTGATCCCTTTCATGCAGTGGAAAAGGAGTATGTAGTATTTCAGGGCTTAACTCGGAACTTCAGGTTCAGAAGCCTTAAAGACTTGGCCTTACAAGTGAAAGAATCCAGCTTACAAAAAAGAGCTTTGTTGGACTATAGCTTCCAGAGTATTCAGCCATCATGGTCGGTAGTTACACAAGTAGGAGAATCTGGAGTTCGGTGTCCATCTACTTTCCCTTCCAAGTTGAATAAATACATTTGAACTTGGAAGAGAAAATAGACAACATCACTTATGAAGCAGTATGAAGTCATGGGACAAGGGAAGCCTGGGATTAGTAGGAGAACCTTGGTCTTCTTCCTTTTCCACTTTTTGTTGTTGAAGACACTACTTCAAAAAAATAATCTTAACATGATTTGAAGCATGTTTCTGAGTTGCACTCCCATGAGACTTGTTTTCTAAGTGTCTTTTGGCCAGCTCCTGATGTGGCCAAAAAAAAAAAATCAATAAAATGTTTTATCTTGTTCAGTTCAAAAGCTGTGCATGGCTCCAGCTTGAAAGATATTGGAACCTTTCCCACCATAGTGGAAAGATAAGTAGCCATTCTGCTTCTGTTGTCACTAATACTCTTACTGTACTTCTTATTCTTCAGAGTGTATGCATTGTACTTACCGTTAGGCACAAATCATGAGTGTTTCATTTCTCCTAGTCTGCAGTCAGAAGAACAACACTTAGTAAATCCTTCACACCTGTGCTGGTTGGAAGTGCTTTGAAGAACAAAGGTGTGCAACCTCTGCTGGATGCTGTCCTTGAATACCTGCCAAACCCCGCAGAAGTGCAAAACTATGCCCTTTACAATCAAGAGTGAGTACAGTATGCATAATGAAAGTGGGGAGAGCAGCCTTGGATTATGCAGGACACCCCCTCCAGGATAAATGTTTTGCACCCTGTTCTAATCTTTCTTGTGAAAGGAAAGGCCAAAATGAAGAAGGGCATGAAACTTCCACGCCAGGGCATGAGCAACTGAACCATATAGATTTGCTTGATGTTTTTGTGCTTATTCGGTAGTCTGTGCTGTAAAGGAGAAAGGTATTTTTGTTGGAGTTACAGTCCAACAGCTGGAGGACTGCATGTCCTCTGTTCTTGCTGTCCAGGCTACAGTAGGGCAAAACTGTTGAAGAAAGAGCTTTTAATGGAGGGCTACTGTACTTTTATAGTTAAAATTGCATTTAATGTAGTTGTGCTTTTAAAAACATTATAACATTTATTATTTTTAGCTATATTATATGCATTCAGCATGATTTCAGCCACTTCAAATCCAGGTTTTGGGAGAAAGGTGGGACAAAACCATAGGGGGAAAAGGAAGGGGCTGACTGAGGATTCTACATTTCTTGTTGAGAAAATAGATTAAAACATAACAGAATTCTACAAGAAATGCAGGTGGATAAGCAATGTTAAACTAAATTTCAATTCTCTTCAAGGAATTCTCAGGAGAAATCCAAGATATTGTTGGGTTCTGTGAGAGACAGTTCTCTGCCCTTTGTGGGCCTGGCATTTAAACTCGAGGTACGTTTAATCTGGGGGTCTTGGGGCATCTGCTGTACACAGAATTTTCTAATTATCTAAGAGGCATTGATTGGGTCACTAAAATCCAGGAAAAGGTTATTTGTGGTGATCTTTTATCACTTGTTATGTTTTATACTGATTTTTCAATTTAATCTCTAGTTCTTCCAACTCATTGTGTCTCTTGATTTACAAATTCCCATATTATGCTACTTGCAGGCTGGACGGTTTGGGCAGCTCACGTACGTTCGTGTTTATCAAGGGATGTTGAAGAAATCCGAGTATATCTACAACACGAGGACTGGTAAAAGGGTGCGGGTGCAGAGGCTTGTCCGCATGCATGCGGACATGATGGAGGTGAGTATCATGACAACTAGGATGCACTTTGTACCTGATCTGTGGGACATTCTTACTTATAGTCAGAAAAGAAGACACTATTTAGATATAATCTGTTTTCAGTCATCAGTATCAAAAGATAGGGCCCTTCTAGTCCAATGCGATGGTAGGAATTTTAAATGCAGAGTTTGGTTTCCCATGTTAATATGGTTCCAGTTTTTCAGTCCTCTTTTTAAAAATATAACATGTTTTCGTGTATACCCTGCTTTTATCTTTAGCACAGTAATGAACTGCTGGAGCCCCATAGATTCAGTGCAGAACCGCCTCTAGCAGTTGCCATCTGGCCCTAACTCATCTCTTGCTTCTGAGAATAAATTGTGTTAGCCACTTTGCACTGAGACACAGGCAAAGGGGTTTTTGATCCATCCTAAACAGTGCAAAGAGCTTTAGAAACACTGGCAGTATTTCACCCCTTAAATACTTTAGGCAAACAAGTTCCAAAGAAGATGAAAAGAATAAAGGGAAAAAACCTTCCTTTGACACTCTGAAAGAGTAATACACTTCGGCTAATCTATCTTACAAGTGCTTTGGATATAATTCATGATAGGGAACAATGTGCTAAGGAGGCTTTTGTTTGGGTCTCAACTAATGTAAGAATGAATCCATAGAAGGGATTATTGTTGCTGACCCATCAGAGGGAAGGAAATGACCCTGAAGGTCATGTAATCCAATCTCCTACCAAGGAAAGAAATCCACTGTCATTGACCATTCAGAAAAACCACCAACAAAGAGGGGCCTACCACCCTTGGAGACAATCTGGTCCACCACTCTGTTTACATCATGCCCCCTTACATCAGCTATCAACAAAGGCTGTATGCTAGAGAAATTAGCAATATTTTAATGATCTTTCTGGTTTGTTCTGTTATGCCCCAGCTGTTCCTGTTTTTCATTTAAATAATGTTTTGTCCGTGGAAATCACTCTGCCTGCTGGCTCGTATCAACTGTTTTAACAAAATGATTAAACTGGGAAAGATCCCAGTGTTACAGGTGGCCATTGGGGTCAATATCCTTCTGTAAAGTAGCTTTTGACCTTTGGCGTATAAAATCATTAGGCTTCCTCATTGATTTTGCCAGTGAGGCAGGCCTATCTTTTAATTTCTTATGCTTCCATTAAAAAAAATGTCTCCCATATCAGCAGTCATTTTGTATTTGAGAGCCACTCATCTCATGACACTTCTTCCCTTTTTAATAATCTAACTGGCCAGTCTTATACAGCTGCCCCGAGTCCCCCTTTGGGGGTGAGAAGGGCGGGGTATAGTAAATAAATAAATAAATAAATACACTGGCTGACTTGCCAGGGTAAGATGCATTTGATAGAAGGCTTTTTCTGGCTGATGCATACTAGCAGAGTCTGGTACTAATTTGACAGTTTAACCATGGGTTTAGGTCCAGTTACAAATAGGGACTGTGCCTCTGCACCAGGGATGAGCAAACGTGCCATGTCTGGAGGGGTTCTTGGCACCTGGGACATTCTGGAAGTCAAAGGATAGTTTACATGTCCCCAAGTAGAAAGCAAAACAAAACGGGAAGCAACAATCAGTCCACTTCTGGTTTGGAAAAAAATGAATTTTCTAATATTAAATAGTGCAAGGGCCCTGCAATCTATTCCCAGAGATTTTCAGAAGAGATAATTTTACCTTTTTGCCTAAAGGGGAAGTTAAATCATCCCTGCTATTAACCAATCTAGAAACAGAAATCTAAATCCATGGCCATCTGCAGATGCTGTTTAAGATTGAATTTCATGTTGTTATGAGAAGCCTGGCAAGGCTCCGGTACCATGGAAGACTGCAGTTGAGAAATGCTGAGCCAGTTTCCTTTATGCATCTATGATGGAAATTCTGTGACTGCCATGTGTTTTTTATGCATATGCTTTATTAGATTTAGATTCTGGGTGCTTTTTATACTTGTTAGACTGAATGTCTTTTTCTCCTGATGATCAAAGATAACCTTGATATGCAGCTCTTACTGCTGGTGCAGAATGGCTACCAGCCTATGTTCAGTGAACTTATACAGTGACTGCAGACTTCACTTGACGCTGTAGCATTTGCTCTCTCTTGTCATTTCTTTAATAATTGCCCTTGTATAATACTTGAAAGAGTACCTAAAATTCTTTTTGCTTTGCTAGGATGTGGAAGAAGTTTATGCAGGCGATATCTGTGCATTGTTTGGCATTGATTGTGCCAGTGGTGATACATTTACAGATAAATCTAGCACTGACCTTTCCATGGTAAGTTTTCCCTTAGTTGACCTGCTGTGGCTTTATTTAGATTTAGGAAGCTTTCCAAAGCGGTAGAAATGGGAGACTACTCACTCAACAGGACTTTGTCCCTCCCTTCTGCCTTCAGTGGCTTCCTACAGATCTCCACTAATGAGTCTTTCAATCCTCCAGAACTATATACAGGAGAAGTCAGCAGATGGAAGCAGTTAGATTAATTTAAAACTCTCTCTGGCTTTTCACCCTGAATTCCTAAAAGGTTACTCTGTTGTCTTCCTCATCAAAATGTCATCTTTACAGTGTTTTAGGAGAGCAATGTTTGAACATTCGTTTTATAACTGTCACAAACTTAATAAAAACTAAAAACATGACAGTATGAAGATCATACTAACAATTTATGTTCCGGTAGCATGAAAGGGCATGGTCAGGGCTATGTAATGCAATGAATACAACTCTGTTTTGTTTTTAAGTTTCAGATTCTGTTAGGTATGCAGTACTGCCTAAAATCCCAAGGTTTTTCAAGAGAAGGAGGAATTTTGATAGCATGTTTTAGGACATGATTTGACTCCAGTATTCTAATACGTTATAGACAGCAAGTCAGGAGAGCAGGGAAACAAAGCAGACTTGAAGATCGCTGCCCACCTCATCATAGTGACATGAATGAATGAAACAGGGAGAACCTATGCTTACCTGATCATGCGATTTCTCTGCAGTTCATCCCCCAAAGAGAAAGTTGAAACAATATTGTGTAAGCCAGCTATAAATATGTGCCCTTCATTTAAGTTGTTAGATATAAAGTATCACCTGAACAGGCCCAAAGTGAAATGAATTTACTCACATCTTCAAATGGTCAAGTTATTTCTGGTAGGAGCAAGGCCCAGTTCTGGTATCATCGCAGCAGAGCAAGCATCTGCCTAAGCATATTTACTACTTCCATAATACACAGCTTTTGTGGTTTATTCAACCTACAGTTTTTATTAACTCCAGATTGGGTGAAATCTCTGACTGCCAAGGTTTAACAAAATCTGGAAGTTTTGAATTATGGACGGTGACAGAAGAGAGATTTGGGTATTCTTTTAATAAACCGTGATTTATTGAATCGAGATTATTCTAGAACAGACTGAATTTTATAGGAGAACAAATTCATCAGGCAAGAAGAAAATGTGGTCATCTATTCAGAATGCTTTCTTCATGGAATGTATATACAAGAGTATTTTTGAGCACACAGTAATTTGAATATCGATTTCTGTAAAGAGCCATTTTGAGATTTTTAAACTGACAAATAGTCATTCTCTTTTGTTTTGTGCAGGAATCTATTCATGTTCCTGATCCTGTCATTTCAGTAGCAATGTCAGCATCAAACAAGGTAAAGAGTCTGAAGTTTTAAAAAAGTAAATAATATTATATCTAGTTTGGGGAAAAAATACTGTGATTTGATTTGAGAAGAAATAACCAAGGTTTAACCACATTTACCAAGTGTGTTCAGGAATAACTAGGCTTTATGCTTTAACAGAAAGTATGCATTTGTATGCTTGTGTTGTTTGTATTCTACCCAATGTCAACATTGCCTTGAGTGAGAGAAGTTAAAAGACTGTGAAGCCAGCGTAAGCCTCTAGCAGTTTATTGAGGTGGCTGAGTTTTTCTGGTCTTTGTTCTGGAATGCTTTTGAAGATGACTACAGGAGGGGAATGGACCTTGCATAATGTGATGCATTGTATATTTGTTACCTTGCATAACATACTGCATTGTATATTTACTGCTTTCTTTTTAATGGTTATGTTTTTAATTGGGTTTTATTTCCTATATGTTTTACTTTATTGTATTGTTCTGTGTGTTTATTTTAAGTTCTGTTTCAGGCACTTTGTGCTATATGTCAGCTGCCCCGAGTCCCATTGGGAAGATGGAGTCGGGGTACAAGAATAAAGTCATTATTATTATTATTATTATTATTATTAACTGGTTAAATTATTTTTGAAACTATTGCATGAGGTGAATTTTTAGCTATGTTTATTTTAACTCTTGTAAGCTGCTCTGCATCACAAACTGAGAAAGAGATGAGATATAAATAAATATTGGACTAATAATAATTTTACTGGATGGTCAGCAACTTCGGGGGTTTTGTTTATGAAATGATTAAAATTCAACACATTAATTTACACAATTATCTTTAATCTAGAATGATTTGGATAAGTTTTCAAAAGGTATAAATCGCTTTACAAGGGAAGATCCCACTTTCCGAGTACATTTTGATACGGAGAGCAAAGAGACCATCGTTTCAGGAATGGGAGAACTACATCTGGAAATCTATGCTCAGGTGATAATTAAGAGTGCTTTGATGAACTATATAACTGACTTTAACTTTTGTTTCAGAAAGTATTTCTTTATTTTAACTTAGTTTTTTTCACTGGTTCCAGGCAGAAGAATGTTGTAAACTGTATAGCATTGGTTCAACTTTAGCAATTGGACCTAAGTTAATATTTTCTTCTGTTTACAATTTGTGAAATATTGGTTGGGATTCAAGGTTCTTTTTTCATAATTACAGGATATGGATAAAAGTATCTTCTTTGAAGCGAGTGGGAGCTTGCTAATATAATATAATATAATATAATATAATATAATATAATATAATATAGTTTTTATAAAGAAAAAACTCAACAAAAATCAGATTTTGGATTTTGTTTCATATATGATTGTAAATAACATTAAATATTCATATGTTGATTTCTTTAGCTTGGCTGAATGTATTTGCAGCTATTTTAATCAGTATATATGTGTATGTTTTTACTCAGCGAATGGAAAGAGAATATGGTTGTCCTTGTGTTACTGGAAAGCCTAAAGTCGCCTTTAGAGAGAGCATTGTGGCAACTGTACCGTAAGTATTAACTGACAAACAAGAACCACCAAACTAACGTCACAATATGTTTGCTTTGGTTTTCACAATATGCATAGAATTGGACATGTTTTTGAAGCTGAATAAGCCTGTTGTGTAACTATTGTTTTCTGTATTTAGTTGCTTTAAAAACTGTTTCAAAAAGCTCTAAGAGTAGCATAGAAGACGTGAAGCTAATCTTGAGCTGCACGCTTTGGCTGGCGGCTGTTCTGTGTTACTTTCACTCCATGCTGTGGATTCCATAGTACTTGCATATGCCAAGGAATAATTTCCTGTGGATAAAATAGCACCAGAAGTTAGTAAAATCTAAACATTAGGAGACCCAGGGAGCTTTAATTCAGGTCTGGTCTTCTGACAAAAATCATTTATTAATCTAGTATGCACATGTCAGGTGACATTTTTCTTCTCTCTCTCTCTTGTCATTTTCACATTTGTATGTTCATGAAGTATAATAAGCTACAAATGAAAAGAATCCAGAAGGTAGATGAATAATGACAAATAATTCCACACATTATTGGATTAAAGTCAACTTTTTCAGATCTCTAATATAAAAATAGGCTATCTATATAGTTAATTCAGACTTATGTGGGCAAATTGTGGCCAAAGCATTAGGCAGAGTTTGAAAACAAAAACAAACAAACAGACTTTAGGGTGATCTTTTCCATAGACCATTAGAGGTTAACCTTAGAAATGCGGTGAATTGAATGCAGCGGTTTTCTTTCTTTAATGAAAATAGCCTATCACTGAAGTAGACCTATGGAAAGAAGTTTCTGCCTTAAGGAAGGGTGATCTGTAATTTATGATAATTTTCAAGTCCCTTATAACCCTGTTTTTGACTCTGTTTTAACTCGCATCAAGCCATGAGGAGAAATAAAATGATGATGATGATTATCACTATTATCATCATCATTATTATTACTGTTACCCCATAAAAGGCACAAAAGGCAGTCCCCAAGTTACAAACATCCAAATTACAAATGACTCATAGTTAAGAACGACGGTGAGACAACAGGAATTGCAGGAAATCTACCATTTGGAAGGGAAAATCACTCCTGAAAGAGTTATCATGGGGAAAAGGGGTCTCCACTGAAGTTTTATCACCAGTTCTTGTTTCCACAACCAGCCAATTTTTTTTTAAAAAAAATCAAGTTCTCACAAGACAGAAAGTGCAGTGAAATCTCCTGAATGGGCACAGACAGCACAACAAACACCACAGGGGTGTTAACCCTTCTCTATGCTATCCAAAGCTTTTGTGTGTGGGGTGGGGGTGGAGTTACACTTAAAAATGCACTTGTTTTGACTTAAATACAATTTCATCTTAAGAACAAACCTGCAGAACCTACAGTATCTTGTTTGGAACTTGACGACTATCTGTATAAGTAATTGGTTCAGAAGACAAACAATGGAAGTTTTAATTTCTGTTTAGTTGTTCATGTCCTTTGTAGTAGTATTGCATGGAAGGCTCTTAACCACCCTCCCCAAACAAGCAAACTGATATGTAAACTTACTTACCTGGGAGACCATATCATGAAGTAAAACAACAAAGGAAAATTCAAGGTAGTCATCTTTTCTCTTCTGAAATCAACAAAAGGAAGGGGAGAATATTCCACTTTAGTTAGCACAGAGCTAATTGCAAATGTTTTCATTGAACATAAAAGGCTGAAGAGCTGAATAAACAAATGAGGGAATTTGTTTTGCTTTTCTGGTCATTTTAGCCACATAAATTCTAAAAATAGCATTGTGTAGCCGACATTTTACCAGCACATTTGCATGATGAGGGACCTTATTGGAATCACAATATGCTACATTCACAGCTTTTTCTTCATCTACCAAGGAAATCTATAGAGAGTTATATTCTCTATAGAAACATTGAATTATTATTATTATGCTTATTATGTTTATTATTATGTTTATTTATAACCTGCTTTTTTCCTCCAAAAGGAGACTCAAAGCTGCTTACATTAAAAGCATTTCAATACAATTTAAATTTTACAGATATAAAAAAATTAAAACAGGATTAAATATCATCGACTGACCAGGAGCGCCTCTGTCTTGTCTGGATTAAGTTTCAATTTATTTGGCCTCATCCAGTCCATTACTGATGATAGACACTGGTTTAGGGTCAAGACAGCTTCTTTGCCTTTAGATGGGAAGGAGTAGTAGAGTAGCAAGTCCTTTACATATAGGTGGCACCATATTCCAAAACTCCAGATGACCTCTCCCAGAAGTTTCATGTATATTTTAACAAGATGGGGGACAAAACCAAACCTGAGGAACCCCACACGACAACGGCCAGGAGTTCCTGTACTGTCGTCCATGAAGGAACGGAACCATTGTAAAACAGTGCCCCCCAGTCCCCATCCCAGAAAGACAGTCCAGGAGGATATCATGGTCAATGGTATCGGAAGCTGCCAAGAGATCCAGAAGAACCAACAGGGACACACTCCTTCTGTCTACCTCTCTGCGTAGGTCATCCACCAAGGCAGTCAAAGCGGTTTCTGTTCCATAGCTAGGCCTGAAACCAGATTGAAATGGCTCTAGATAATCCATGTCATCCAGAAATCCCTGGAGTTGGAAGGCCATTACACCCTTGCTCAGAAAGGGAAGGTTGGACACTGGCCAATAGGTGTTCATTATGAGGGGGTCAGGGATCACTTTTTAAATATAACTTTCACAACTACCAACTGATACAGCTCAGCTGGACAGTTCCTTGCAGATACAGTAGTGTCAGCTATAAACAATTTCTCTGCTGCATCCATTGCCACAGAGTAGGCTTTCAAATACACTCTAGCCTGTGCTTCATCAGATTTGCTTTGAGTTTTCCACCAATGTTGCGGTGTCTCTCTCACTTGCTTCATCGCCACCAACTCCTTTGAAGAGTAAGGGGCTGGTTTGGCTCTCCTCCCTGAGAGGGGACATTCAGGAGCAATTATGTCCACTTTTTCCCATTCCAAAGGTTAGCTAGTGCTTCAAGGGGTTTGTAAGGTGGAGCGTGCCGTTTCCAGAAATCCAAGGCTATCTTTAACTATTTAGAACCATAAAGGGTGGTCCCAACTCCTAAAACCCACTCATTCATGGCCCCCATAAATGTATATTATTTATTATTGGGGAGGGGTTGGTTGATTTCCCCCTTAACAGCCAATGTTGCCTATAGAACATGCAGTTATTAGAACTCTGCTAAATAGAATATTGAAGTAGTTGCAAGCTACATTTAACCAATCACTGGGTGAAATATAAATTAGAAAGGTAGATGGATAGTTAGATCATTGGCCACCTTGAGACGCTTTAAGAGATATCATCTTATAAACAGCTGGTTTTTTTTTTTAAAAAGGAACCGGAAGAGTCCCTTTAAGAGTATCTAAATCCACTTTTAAAGCACTTTTGAGAGAAGCTAACTTACCACTTGCTTGACACTTTCAATTTGTGCCAAGTTGTACAATGTGTCTTCTGTGGAAATCTGCCATATTACATGTGAACAGGCAACAAGGGCTAAATTCCGAACAGGCTCCATTTCTGCTGCCATATTTCCATAATTGTCTGGTAACAGAAACAAAGTTAATATTGAGATATGGAAAGTCTTGATTGGTGTTTGTCTAGATATTATATAAAAACTTGTATTATATGCCTTATCGTCCCCCAAAAAACCTTTGCAGTTCAGTAAACAGTATGTAAATGGCCCTTGTGCCATTTGGTGCAGTTGGTGCTCTTTACTCTTCAGTCGTATCATGGCCTTGCATTTGGTGAAATGTGAAGGTATGGGGTTTGGGGGAGGGGGGAGACAACATGGCTAGGGCATTATGACCAGGATTCATGTAGAAGGAAGCCATGGGAATTTTAATAATTTATAACCTCCACTCCCTGTTGAAATAATATATATATACAGGTTGAATCTCCTTTACCCAAAATACTGGGATGAGAGGTTTTTCAAATTTGGAATACTTGTATCTACATATACAGAGTTAAATAGATAGGGGGAAAGGGGGGGGGGGGTAGTCACATGTCCAGCATCCATTGAATTTTTCCTCAAGTTGCTCTAACGGGGGGGGGGGAGGAGAGTGGGGGGGGAAGGAGAGTGGGGGGGGAAGGAGAGTGGGGGGGGGGGGGCTCAGCTTATGTAAGGTCTCTGAAAAAAAGATGTCCCAGGCACAGTAGCCAGGAAGGGAGTAGCAAATTAACACCCCTTTCCTGTGAGACTTTTTATTCTCTCTGTGATGGTAGCTGATGGAGTTGCTTTGCCCTTTCCCTCCTTGTATGTTTTCCATCCAGGCTCCTTGAAGAAAGCTTAGCATGTGCTGAATATGCGACTGGCCCCGTTTCCACAAAGGTGGAAGTAAGAGCTGCTGGCTATTTTGTTTGTTTGTTTTTGGAGTATTTTGGATTTGGATTTCTGAATAAGGGAGACTCAATCTGTTCTTTTTTCCACACCCAACTATACTGTAACTGTAGAGATTACATTAAAACTGGATATAAATTTTCTCCAAATTTTGTACTGCAAATCAGCTTTGCACGTGTAGTCCAGTGGATGCTGGACATGTGACTACCTTCTTAAAACGAAATATAACAACATTCCTCAGAACAAGCTATGTTAGTTTATTTCATCAAAACAAACAAATGAATCAGATGGTGGTCAAGTTGGTCTTTTCTTACAGAATGGGAGACTCCACCCCACCCTGTAATTAAAAGCCCTACTCAGGACTTGCAAACACATGGCTTTCCTCTCACTGCCGCCCACTTTGCTGAACATTATTTTTCAATGAGTCACACCATTTTGTAAGATGTCCAAAGAACAAAAGCCTTCGTTCCACTATTTTAGATTCTAGGGAGAGTTTGGGCTTGATTTGCACTCAGATGTTTACTCAGATTTTTTGGCAGGAGATTTTATACATAAAGCACTCTTCCAGTATCACTTTTTAGATGAACTCTTATGATGATTTCCCTAATTTATCCTTGAATAATGTATTCTGGCATTTGTGGACCAGAGTCTACTTCCTCAGACTCATAGAATGTCAGCTTGAATTGCTAGGTATAGATGCACATGGATGTGAGAAAGAGAAAAATGTTTGCAGAAAGAACAAGTTAGAATAAGATGTTAAGAACCAGACTTACTGGGTCATGCATTTCCTTAATAACCTCACAGCTAACTTTTTTTCCTACGGGCTCATGGTGACATTCCATGCATCTGATGATACAGACTCTGTCCTATGAAGCATAGGTCATAGTAAATTATTATTATGCCACAAGAAATTGGCTATCGTTAGTTTTTAAAGTGATACAAGATTAATTATTTCTGTTGTAAAACTACTGCTACATAGCCATGTATGAAGCAAAAACACACATATATAGAGGGGAAGCTGGAGCTCTTACTGGAGCACATCAGTGAGGAAAGAGACTACACTGCACCATTTTTTTCATTTGCGATATTTCAGAACTTCTGTTTAGCATTCAGAAAGTACAATCTCAAGTCATAAAAAATATATTTTTAAAAACCTGGGATTTTTTGTGCCTCTAGTGGTTCAGAAAGATTCTTGATCTTGTTGTAAAACTTGTTATCTGCCTCGTCTGTATTGATCTCAAGCTCCCCTTCCACAGTGTAATGCACTTCTGCAGCAACATGTGGGTCACCGTGATGATAAAGAATCTCAGCCGTGCAGTTCACAGGACTTCCCTGTTGGGGGAAAAACATTTAACATGGGAAAAATTCACTGGAACGTGCTAGCATAGATTTTTACTTCATTTTTATACTTGATACTGTTTAATATATCTCAAAGATATATCTTTCTGTTAGAACAGTCATGCATTTTCCTTTGCTCACATCCTACTGTGAATCTTGAATACTCACAATAACTGAGGACTACTTTGAATTTAAAGAAAAATGTCATGTAGATTCTCTCTACACCACCTCTTTTTACACAACTGCTCTGATTATTATATTTATTATTAGTTATATTTCTAACTTGTCTTTCAGCATGTTCAGGGCAACAAATAGGACTCTTGTACTCCACCCTTTATCCTCCTAACAACCCTGCAATGTAACTAATGACCCATGGTCAACCAGTGCATTTCAACCTTCTGTAGGAACTTGATACAATACTGTGGAATGGCTACTTAAGAGCATCCCAACTTAATGTTCTTAACTGAAAGCTGTTGCTCAGCTTAAGTTTAGCTTTGACATAAGAGCAGCATTTTGAGTTAAAAGGTAGTGCCAGAGGGAGTGCTAGTGTGAGACTATGGGGGTTTACGGCTTCAAGGAAGCAGCCTCCATGCCTCATGTTCTTGTCCACTTTGGGAAATTGCTGTCTGCCTTGCTTTTTCTGCTTTAAGGAACTTTGGGTTAGATGATTTTGTGTGGTTTTTATTCCGGGTATGTTTGGATTCATGAAAAGAAAGAGGCAGAGAGCAAGAGAGGGAGGGAGGCTGGAATGAGTACAGTATGAAGAAAGTGATGCTTCTGCCTCTTCGCTTTGTGCTTCCTTGTACTTTGTACTTTTACCATTTTAAAGTTGACCTTTTTTATTGTTCCATATGAATGTGCAAATATACATTATTTGTTATTTATGAAGTACATTTTCTTAATTATAAACATGTAGCAAAAATGGAGGGGGTTGGGGCTGAAATGGATTAATAGCATTTCAATGGAAAAATCCACTTTTGAGATAAGAGAGTTTTGGGTTAAGAGCTCAATCACGGAATGCATTAAACTCATAAATGCATTAAAGTCAAGATATCACTGTATTTCCAAAAGTCCTGAAGCCACAACACTATGCTAATTCTCTTGATGCCTGGAATTATGCAGATTAATATATAGTCTTTCTCTTGTTATGGAATCCTGCTGTGGTGGATGGTTTGTGCTGCAGGATTGCCTGCTCGAATTGTGCCAAAATTACTTATAGAAATTTTTACAGAGTTCATATCAGAGCTTGGCTGAAAAAGTCTGGCCTGGTTTCCTATGGACCGTAGTGCAAGTATTCAAAAAGTATATATGAAATGAATGAATGACAGATAAAGCTAGGTGTTTTGATTTTTTAAAAAAATCACTTGACAGAAATGTGTGCATTTAACAATTTACTGTATGCAGATTTTATGAATAAACATAGAATCACATATATTTGAAGAGCAAACATAATTGAACAATCACATATGGTGCTCAGTTTTTGTTAGGATAGAGAGAAGGAATATTTCACCTGCCCCATTTCTCAATAATGTGATATGTTCAGGTTCCTCATTGCAATACAATTATATATATATATAGAGAGAGAGAGAGAGAGAGAGAGAGAGAGATTGGTAGAGCTATAGGTAAGAAGTACAAATATGATTGTGTACTGTGGTCATCCAATTTTGTTCCATTTTAAATTGTGTTAGAGAATATCCCAGTTGGAAAACATTTTATTTATTTATTTATTTATTTATTTATTTGACTTGTATACCGCTACTCCCAATTTGGTTTACAGCAGTAGATTAAAAACAATACAATTAACTTTAAAATACAATAAAAACACAATAAAAACAAGAACAGACATAGTCCCGAGTTATTCATGCATACACACACAAGCACACATGCAAGAGACATGGTTGATAAATAAGTAGGACTTACTTTCTGAAGGGCCTCTTCCAGTGAAACCTTCAGATGATATTTATTTCCAACTCCTGGAATGCGCTTTACAAAAAGAAAATAATAGTTTTGCATATTATTAATATTTTACCAGACTCAGGTAGCATTGTTGAAAAACAAGAAATCTTATGACTGCAGATGAAAACAAAAAGAGGACATATATTACCTTGATTCCATAAGGAAAGTGATATATTTAGTTATCTCCTGATATAATAAGTGGAATTTAAAAGTCTTCAGTTTAGTGGATGGTTTCTTATGATTAGAAGCAACAGCTAGCCGTCTTTTCCTAACCAACGGCTGAGATCACGAGAGAGTGATAATGCTCATGGGGCACAGATATGGAGAGATATGAGGAGGCACAGCTTCATTAGGAAGTTGTCTGTCTTTTATTTTGCCCAAAGATACAATCAGATGGGTTGCTGTGAGTTTTCTGGGTTGAATGTCCATGTTCCAGAAGGTTCTGGAACATGGCCATACAGCCCGGAAAACTCACAGCAACCCAGTGATTCCGACCATGAAAGCCTTCAACAATACAATCGGACGATTTCTGTATGGGTTGTAATTTGATCAAGGAACCAGGCCTAAGGAGCAGATGAATGTCTTAATTTGCATCGAGCGAGAGGGCAGGGCTCCAGATGTTGTTGGACTGCAACTCCAATGATGCCTGGATGGATGTTGCAGTCCAATATTGCTGAAACCGAAGGTAGAGGGGAAATGCTTTCAATAACCAACCTTAGAATTATTGTTTTCCACTGTCAGTGAGCTGTGTTAGGAGTGTATCCCTATACAGTGTTTCCTCGCTACTTCATGGTTCGCTTTTTGCGGACTTGCTGTTTCGTGGATTTTTGCCTTCCAGTTTATGAATGGTTGCCATTGCCCAGAGTGGCGTTCTAATCCCACCACCTGGCAATGATGTTGTGTGGAAGGGGGTTTCACCCTCCCCCTCGGGAGAGAGGCAACCAATCAAGAGAGATTGCAAAGCATAGCAGAGATAGCTAGCAAAAAAAGGGTGTGGTGCCTTTAAATCTCTCCTCGCTTCTGCCTCTCCCTCGGAACACTATATACATATATAGCGTCCCTACTTAGCAGATTTTCACTTTTCATTGGTAGTCTTGAAAGGTATTTTGCTGCCATGGCCTTGATTTGTTTCTGCCTTGTGGGAGTAGCAACAGTAACCAAAGGTTGAGGTCACGAGAATGTGATGGCAGCAACAAGTCAGAGGACATCACAAGTGGAAACGCTCAGGTGTATTGTCCACACTGGGAGTTGTAGTTTGGCGAGGTGTTGGCGTAATTTGGCAGTGAAGGCTAAAGGCCTAATGCCTTTAGAGATTGTTTTAAACAGTCGATTTTAATGTTTAGATAAATGAATTTAATGCTTATGTACGTGTACAATCTTATTTATGTCCCGGCATTGAACGTTTGCCATTTGCATGTTGTGCTCTGCCCTGAGTCCCCTTTGGGGTGAGAAAGGTGGAATATATAGTTGAGTCTCGCTTATCCAACCTTCACTCATCCAACTTTCTGTATTACCCAACGCAGTCTGCCTCCCGCCCAGATCCACAGCTCTTTCAATACATTGTGATGTTTTGGTGCTAAATTCGTAAATATAGTAATTACATAAATACATAACGTTACAGTGTATTGAACTGCTTTTCCTGTCGATTTGTGGTAAAACATAATGTTTTGGTGCTTAAATTGTAAAATCATATCATAATTTGACATTTAATAGGCTTTTGCTTAAGCCCTCCTTATTATCCAATATTTTCGCTTATCCAACGTTGTGCCAGCCTGTTTATGTTGGATAGGTGAGACTCTACTGTCCATGTTTTAAATAAATTAATAAATAAGTCATAAGTAATGCTATAAGGAGGCTTTATTTGGAGCCCTTGGTGGCACAGTGGGTTAATGCGCTGAGCTGCTGAACTTCCTGATTGAAAGGTCACAGGTTTGAATCCGAGGAGCGGGATGAGCTCCTGCTGTTAGCCCCAGCTTCTTCCAACCTAGCAGATTGAAAACATGCAAATGTGAGTAGATCAATGGGTACCGCTCTGGCGGGACGGTAACAGCGCTCCATGCAGTCATGCTGGCCACATGACCTTAGAGGTGTCTACGGATAACGCCAGCTCTTCGGCTTGGAAATAGAGATGAGCACCAACCCCCAGATTCAGACACGACTGGACTTAATGTCAGGAGAAAACCTTTACCTTTGCTTATAAGGAGGCTTTAAAACATAGGCTGGATGGCCGTCTGTCAGGAGTGCTTTGAATGGGATTGTCCTGCTTCATGGCAGGGGGTTGGACTGGATGGCCTGCGAGGTCTCTTACAACTCTGTGATTCTGCAAGCATGGGCAAACTTTGGCCCTCCGGGTGTTTTGGACTACAACTCCCACAATTCCTAACAGCCTACCGGCTGTTAGGAATTGTGGGAGTTGCAGTCCAAAACACCCGGAGGGCCAAAGTTTGCCAATGCCTGCTCTATTTTAGCAGTTGAGGATGTCCTGTCTGGTTTTTTGTTTTGTTCTTTGTGTTGTTTTGGCTTTTCCTTAACTACCATGGCTCAATACTAAGGGCTTTGCTGATAATGAGGGATCAGCCCTCTGTGGCAGAGAAGGCTTGCAAAACTACAACTCTCAGCGTTTCCTAGCAGTCGGGCACCGCCTTGGGATAGCCGTGGCTGGATCCCATGGGGTCGTGGGAGCTGTAGTTTCTCCCTCTCCGTCAAAAGAGTGCTTCCCGTGCTTTGGGCGTCTCTCCTCTTACCTCCCTTCTCGCTTGGTGCACCGTCGGCACCTGGAAGAGCCTGCTGGGGCTGCCCCGCTGGGCGTTGATGTAGTGGGCGACCAGGCGGGCCGCCCGGGTGGCAGGGTAGTTGCCCCGCGGGATCTCCTCCTCCTGGCCCTCCATGCCGGGGCTGCGGGGCGAGGCTGGGGAGGAGGAGGAGGAAGAAGAAGGGTCGCCCGCGTTGCTGGCGGAGGCACTTCCAGCCAGGGAAGCAGGAAGCAGGAGGAGAAGCAGGAGGAGGAAGCGGGCGGGGACCCAGCAGCCCCGCCGACGCCTCTTCCCTCCCAGGAGCCCCATCTGAACCGGGAAGAAGGCAGGGAAGGAGCCGGGCTTGCTTCCGCGCTGGAAGGGCGCCCAGACTTTCCCAGGGCGGGGAAAAACTTGAAGGCTGGTCTTCATTGGCTTTTAATTCCTGCGTTTCAATATTGATATCAAGTCATAGAATCCTAGAGTTGGAAGAGACCTCATGGGCTATCCAGTCCAACCCCCTGCCAAGAAGCAGGAAAATTGCATTAAAAGCACCCCCGACAGATGGCCACCCAGCCTCTGCTTAAATGCCTTCAAAGAAGGAGCCTCCACCACACTCCCGGGCAGAGAGTTCCACTGCTGAACAGCTCTCACAGTCAGATTCAATACATTGTGATGTTTTGGTGCTAAATTCGTAAATGCAGTCAATACAGAGTTTATGCTAGGCCAGGAATCCTCAAACTGCGGCCCTCCAGCTGTTTGGGCCTTCAGCTCCCAGAAGCCTTAGCCAGCTTGTTTCGTTCTCAGGAATTCTGGGGGTTGGGGGCCAAAACAGCTGGAGGGCCGCAGGGAAGGAGCCGGATGCCTGTCTGTGGCATGATGTATAGCAGGCAAGGGCAAACTTTGGCCCTCTGGGTGTTTCAGACTACAACTCCTACAATTCCTAATATCCGGTAGACTGTTAGGAATTGTGGGAGTCAGGCCCGTAGCCAAGATTTCGATTCGGGGGGGGGGGGTTCGGGGGGGGTTGGGGGCAGCTGAGTTTCGGGGGGGGGGGGCTGAGTCTGAGTGAAAGAGGGTCTACCCTAGCAAACCTTTTGTATCGTTACCCCAAAACCCCCATGCATATGGGATATATTGAGCATGGTGATCAGATCATGATATGAATAAACATAACAGTTTAAATAATGCACCAGTAAGGCCTTTTCACGAACCACCATGAGAATTTCGGGGGGGGGGGGTGTGAAGCCCCTCAGGCCCCCTCCCCCCCCCCCGGCTACATGCCTGGTGGGAGTTGTAGTCCGAAACGCCAGGAGGGCCAGAGTTTGCCCTTGCCTGCTGTATAGTATGGTGTATGGAGTATAATATTAGTTCAACTTCTTTCTAATATTAACTTTCCAGCATGTGGAAACTACACTTACCTGCTATCTACCAATAACAACAACACTATGTAACATGATTTTGGTTCCTGGGTTTTCGGTGTTGTGTGTGTGTCAGGAGCGACTTGAGAAACTGCTTCTGGTGTGAAAGAATTGGCTATCTGCAAGGACATTACCCAGTGGACACCAGATGTTTGATGTTTTAACATCCTTGTGGGAGGCTTCTCTCATGTCTCCACACGGGGAGCTGGAGCTGACAGGGGAAGCTCATCCATGCTTTCTCGTGCTCTCTTCACATTTGAACCCTTGATCAAGGGTTAGGGTTATTTAATTACGTTTATTAAAGTTGCAAAAGTTTAGGGTTTTTTGTGGGAGGGACATCTTTGCAGCACGTTTTGCAATAATTTTTCAATGAATATCTCATTGAGTTTCAACCAATTCAACATACAGTAGTTTGTGGCAGCCACAAAAATAAAGTTTCTGGGGTGTAACAAATACTTTCTAAGTAAGTAACACACAATTAAAGAGGACATTGTACTTTGTGCTTTCCCCTCATGACGGGCGTTGGACTAGATAATCAATGTGGTCTCTTCCAACTTTATTATTCTATGATTCTATGTTTTATCTCTTTTTTGTGAGAGGAAACTGTAAGTACATTTTCTATAATGGATAGAAATGTGTCTTATTGTGATCCTTTTGGACTGCATCTCGCATAGTCCTTCATCATTGGGACTGTTAGGAACTTTTGGCAATCCACCATATATCTTCTCCCTTTAAAGGGATTTTCCATTTTGAAATCAGTACAGTGAAATCAGTACAGGCAGTCCCCAGATTACAAATGTCCTCATCACCAATGACTCATAGTATGTAGATGTCCAACTCCATCACTCCTTTCCACCTGCTACTAAGGAAGCTGTTCAGGCCCTGAATCGGTGCTTGGCAGCTGTGACTCTCTGGATGAGGATGAACAAATTGAAATTGAATCCAGACAAGACAGAGGTCCTCCTGGTCAGTCAAAAGGTCAAACAGGTCATAGGGTTACAGCCTGTCTTGGATGGGGTTACCCTCCCCCTAAAGACACAGGTTCACAGCTTGGGAGTTCTCCTGGATTCATCGTTGAGTCTGGAACCACAGGTCTCGGCGGTGACCAGGGGAGCTTTCTCACAATTAAAACTTGTGCACCAGTTGCTCCTTTACCTTGTGCAGTCTGACTTGGCCATGCTGGTCCACACTCTTGTTACATCAAGAATAGACTACTGCAGCATGCTCTACGTGGGGTTGCCTTTGAAGACTGTTCAGAAACTTCAAGCAGCAGCCAGATTTCTAACTGGGGCATCATACAAGGAGCATACAACTCCCTTTTTACGCCAGCTTTATTGGCTGCCAGTCTGCTACCGAGCACAATCCAAAGTGTTGGCTTTAGCCTATAAAGCCCTAAACAGTTCCGTATTTCCTTCCAAACATATCTCCTTCTATGATCCACCTCGGAGATTGAGATCTGGGAAGGCCCTGCTCTTGATTCCACTTTTCTCGCAAGCGCAACTGGTGGGGACGAGAGACAGGGCCTTCTCACTAGTGACCCCTTGACTATGGAACTCCCTTCCTAGTGAAATTAGAACAGCTCCCTCTCTCCTGACATTCAGGAAGAAAGTAAAAATGTGGTTATGTGACCAAGTTTTCAAACAGCAAAGCTTGTAGTGCACTACGGGCTTGATTTTGGATGGCATGATTTTAATAAATGTTTTAAAATTGTGTTGTTTATTGGTGAGTTTTAATATAATGTTATTATATTATTGATGCTTAATTTTTATGTTTTATGTCTAAATGTTCTTTTGTGCTTATGTTTTAATTTGGTTAGGTTAATTTATAGTTATATGTTATTGCCTTGCAGTTATCTTTTGGTTTTCACGTATATGTACGGCATTGAATTTTGCCTTTATAATGTTGGAAACTGCTTTGAGTTCCCTCAGGGGAAAACGCAGATATAAATGTAATAAAATAATAAATAAGAAAGAGGTTGAGACAACATGAAGTGAGAGGAATCTGCCCCTTGGAAGGGAAATTCACTCTTGGAAGAGTTATCATGAGAGAAGCTTTATCACCAATCCTTGTTTCTACAACAAGCCAAATTTTCAAAATTCAGTTATCACGGGACAGAAAGTGAGGGGAAATTTTTTGAATAGGGGCACAGAGAGCATGACAAACACCACAGGGATGTTAACCCTTCCCTATTAACATTTTAATTCTTTTATTCCAGCAAGAGTAGCTATTTTTGAGTCGCCTGTTAAGGGCTGAAAAATGCGGTATAGAAATAAAGCAAATAAATAAATAATAAATACATTTTTGATGTTGATGTTATGTTACGTCCTTGCATGTTGTTAGTAATTGCAGTGGTTTTATTTTAAGTTATTTTAATTTGACCTATGTACTTGTTGTTGTTGTTGTTGTTGTTGTTATCATCCTATCCAAAACGTTTGTGTGTGTGTGTCTGTGCCAATGCATGTCTGGAGTTATGTTTAAATAATGTACCTGTTCTGCCTTAAATACAAGTTCAACTTAAGAACAAACCTACAGAATCTGTCCTGTTTGTAACTTGGGGACTGCCTATACTCTCAGTCTCTCTTCACACAAAGTACACGAGCCAAAGATTCCACACTGACTCGCCTTTTAAAATGTCTTTTGCAGGTTTGATTTTACTCATAAAAGGCAGTCTGGTGGAGCTGGCCAGTATGGAAAGGTCATTGGATTTATAGAGCCTCTGGAACCAGAGAACTACACCAAGCTGGAGTTTGAGGACAGAACCGTTGGAACAAATGTCCCAAAGCAGTTTGTGCCAGTTATTGAAAAGGTAATCTTCCCGCCCCATAAAAAATCATGTTTTGCACGTTGGGAAACTGAACATTGTACCTTTTGGTAATACAAGTAGAACACGACATCAAGCCGGAAATTGACATTGGCTGAAGCAACATGTCAGTTGGGAAGCCATGTAACATTTATATAAAAAGAGCAATTATAAATAAAAACAAAACTGCAAAAAAACAAAAAAACATGCACATTACAAAAGTACAAAATAACATTGAAAAAAGCAACAATCCCTCCGAACTCTTAATGCATAGTAGATTGCAGGACATGGGGCTGCATGATATCCACTGGGGTTTTCTGGTGCCTCATTCTTGATCCATATTCTATTCTGACTGCTGCTTGTGTTTTTGGAAAATGCCATTGAAGTAATGTCTTTCCAAAGAGAAACAAGATAATTACATTGCATTTTATATACTTGATTTTCTGCTCACTTTCATAGTCACACAAAATAAGACATTCAGCCTGTCCTCAGTGTTGGTTTACTCTGAACATTCTCAGGCCCCTTCCACAAATCTGTATAAAATCCACATTTAACTGGATTATATGGCAGTGTGGACTCAGATAATCCAGTTCAAAACAGATATTGTGGATTATCTGCCTTGATATTCTGGGTTATATGGCTCTCATATGCCAAAAGAGAACAATTTATTTATTTATTATTTATTTACAGCTTTTATATTTCGCCCTTCTCACCCCGCAGGGGACTCAGGGCGGATTACAGTGTACACATATATGGCAAACATTCAGTGCCAATTTTTTGACATACAAACATATACTGACATACACAGAGGCTATTTAACTTTTTTCTGGCCACCAGGGGAGCTTTCATTGTTTGTCTGTGACGCTGATGAAGCACTTCCGCATTCCCCACATGCTTCCCCACTGGAATGCTTTGCTGGAGTTTTCTTTATGGCCTCATAAATCCGTTTATTTAGCCTCCCCACACTTTAAGGTAGTACCTTATTTTCCTACTTGACAGATGCAACTGTCTTTAGGGTTGCAAAAGTCGACAACAGGCTACACACAATTGGTTGGAAACCCACTCCAACCCGGGCTGGCTTCGAACTCATGACCTTTTGGTCAGAGTGATCTTAATGCAGCTGACACTCAGCCAGCTGCGCCACAATAGTGATAGTTTCCTCCCTTTAAAAATTAAGCAGACCCTCCAATCATGGTGACTCTTTTTCGTGATGGGACAGATTAAGAGCAAATGTTGGATTTTCTACATTCTGATAAGATTTCTCTGTTTTGATAATGGGAGAGAACAGGAATTTCCTCTGCACAGGAAGGTGTGTGTTCGTTCTTAGTGTTGAGACTAGACTTCCAAATGACAGTTTGGAAGTTTGTTTAAAGTGAATCTGTGCTAGATTGTGCACACAACAAACAACTCTATGGCCTTAGAGGCATCATATCAGGTCAAACTAGTTACATCCGCTACTGTCTAGGCAATGTATTACAAGCCAAATCTGCAGTAAACTATATTTGGGTTTGCATGCCCATTCAGAATGCATTTAACATTTCATTTGTAGTGGACATATTTCTTGTTGTATATATGGCGTGTAATCTTCCCTGTGCCTGTGTATCTTTTGCCGACTTTGTCTTTTAGCATCCATTCCCAACCACTAGAGCCCAAAGCTTCTGTTGTACAGTGTTCATTGGGGCAAACAGTGGAAGTGCAATACACTTTCAAAAGCTTTGTCTTCTTTTGGAGGGTGTTATATGGTTAGGTTCCACCCAACCGTTGGCTGTCGCTTTGCAGTTTGTTGTCAACTATACATTGGGACTTGGAAACTATGGAAGTTCAAATGTTGCATTTCAAAACAATGCATCACACCTTCAAGGAGTTCATTCACTGTCAAATTAGTCACAATCTTTTTAGTCTCATAATATTTTGACTGCACATTACTGTTTTGCTTCATACTTGTTATCTGCCCATTTCTAATAGCAGATAGAAATTCTGCCACTTGGAACGGAAAGTAACTAATGCACGTAACCTTCTTTCTAGGGGTTTCGTGATGCCTGTGAGAAGGGCCCCTTGACAGGTCACAAGATTTCAGGAATACGGTTTGTCTTGGAAGATGGTGCTAATCACATGGTGGATTCTAATGAAATCTCTTTCATCCGAGCTGCTGAAGGAGCGTTGAAGCAAGGTACGACTTCAGAGACAGGACACTTTCAAGCTCATCTACAAAGGCCTTCTGTCTTTTCTTCACTTCTTCTTACAGTTACCTAGATTACATATGCAATTCATCACTTTTCAGTCTATTTAATCAGTGTTGTCAGAAGCTTTAGAAGTATAATTTGTCATCCAGCCTTGATGTTTTACAAGTTTGCTGATAGCTCAAGTCAGCATTTTGATAATCACTTAGCTTAGTAATGTTAAGAATTCTAAGGTATCCATGGACTGCTCTGATTTCATTCAATCTTTTCCAAACCTTTCCAAAAGCAATCTTTGCTGCAGGCAATAGATTCACCTGTATTGTAATATACATTATAGTATTATTGGGTTATATAAATTATGGTATGCTCAAATGGAACCCCTGGTGGTGCAGTGTGTTAAACCGCTGACCTCCTAAACTTGCTGACCGAAAGGTTGGTGGTTCAAATCTGAGAAGTGGGGTGAGCTTTCGCTGTTAGGCAGTTGAAAAACATGTAAATGTGAGTAGATCAATAGGTATTGCTTTTGCAGGAAGGTAATGGCGCTCCATGCAGTCATGCTGGCCACATGACCTTGGAGATGTCTATGGACAATGCCAGCTCTTCGGCTTAGAAATGCAGATGAGCACCACCCCTCAAAGTTGGACACAACTAGACAATGTCAGGGGAAACCTTTACCTATGCCCAAATAGTCCTGATGCCTCTCTGTGTGTAGTTACAGGATTCTGATGTATGTGTGCTAACTCCAGTGTTACTTGTGTGATTGTCTCCTTATGTAATGAGAGCCCCATCTCCCTCCTCTTTCACAGTCCTCACTTCCATCTGCCTCTCAAATCTTTCCTGGAGGGGATGCACAGGCGCAGGATGAATTTGATGCAATAGCAGCTGTTTTATACATTGGTGGAAGGGGCCCAATTAATTATAGTTCTTCTAATTCTACTGTACATTTTGAATTCTGAAAACTGAATGTAGGCAGTCCCTGAATTACAAGCAATGTAGATTCTGTATGTTTGTTCTTAATTTAAATTTGTATGTAAGTTGAAACAGGTACATTTTTAAGTGTAACTCCAGCCATATATGTAATTATGTGCATAGGTGTTTGTTTTGCTGTCCATGCCCCTGTTCAGAAGATTTCACCTTGATCTACTCACATTTACATATTTTTCAACTGCCTAACAGCGAAAGCTCATCCCACTCCCCAGATTTGTCCCTGTGATCATTGGATTTTGAAAAAAATGGTTTGTTGTAGGAAAAAAGGGATTGGTGATAAAGTTTCAGTGGAGACCCCTATTTTCAATGATAATAACTTTTTTCAGGAGTGAATTTCCCTTCCGAGAAATACGTTTTTCTCACTTCCTGTTGTCTCACCCTCGCTCATAACTATGAGTTAATTGTAAGTCAGATGTTTATAACTTGGGAACCATCTGTTCTTCAAAATCCAAAATTGTTCATATAGGTGGCTGAGATAGTGACACTTTTGCTTTCTAATGGTTTAATATGCACAGACTTTGTTTCATGCACTAAATTATTTATAATAGCGTGTATAAAATTACCTTCAGGCTATCTATATAAGATGAATATGAAATATAAATTAATTTCATGTTTAGGCTTCCATCCCATTTCCAAAATATCTCATTATGTCAATGGAAGTATTACAAAATTGCGGTGGGGGAGGGAACACTTCTGGTCCCAAGCACTTCGGATAATAAATACTCAGCTTATAATTATTTTTTAATTGAAAAATAATGGAAAAACCAGTGTAGGGAGAGAGGTGTTCTAACATTTTCTTTTGTACTCTGGAAAATACAGTTATGGACAATGCGTCCGTGTGTATTCTTGAGCCCATTATGTCTGTGGAAATCGTGGCACCCATTGAATTTCAAGGAGCCGTGATTTCAGGAGTGAATCGACGCCATGGAATCATCACTGGGCAAGATGGAACTGAAGGCTATTTCACCCTCTATGCTGATGTATGTGCTTCAGAGTTTATTCAACCCACTCTTTCTTTACCAGAGAATGAAACCTAACTTTATTTTTTCAATGCATCTTAGTCTGTGAACATTTTATTTTAAAAAGTGAACATTTTATTTTAAAAAATAGATTTTGGTGACAGAGAAACTGTATATCAAGAAGGGAATGATTGTTGTAGAGTTATATGTGGGAGTCCTTTTTGTTCTGTGTTCTTTTGAGCCATTCTGTCCATACCATTATGTGGACCGACAATATGACTGTAGGTTGTCCACATGGTGGGGCTGCAGTCACAGCAGTTACTTTTGAAAGGTATTTGCCCTATGTTACAGTTAGTCCCGTCAAGAGGCCAAGTAGGTGATTCATATATCTCTGCTTCATCCAATGAAATAGATTCCTGTGTGGTATTTTGGCCATCAGGCAGCTTTTCAAAATGAGAGTCTTGAACTGGGGGCTTATATTAACCAATATTATGTTGAAGCCTATAGAAAATGTCGAAGCAAAGCCATGTTAGATTTGCCCTCACTTCCTTTCTTCACAGTTTAGGTTAAAGTAGACACTCTGATATCTTCCAGGTTTATTGACTATAGCAGGTGATCCATCTGTGGCTTGTGATGTCTCTGTGTGTTTCCTGTATACATAAAATGTCACACGAAAGGTCCTCAGACATTTTGGCCAGTAGCTCTTCCTTAGCAAGTGGCAAACCTTCTATATTAAGAGACATAATAGTTAGCAATGTCTATTATGCATACACACAATCATACAATGTCTGTATGCTTGTTCACAATGCTCTGCCTCATGTACAGAGGAAGAATTATTTAACAGACAATATGGTCGCTGTTTCCCGGTTTTGGTCAAAAATTATTTAGCCGCTTGTACTCCTATTTTTATCAGTTTTATACTAATGTATGCAATGCTTTTGATATAAAATAAATAAATCTCTGGCTTAGGTGTGGAATTGCACACTTCTACACCATAGAATGTGCAATTGTGAACAAGCTTCATAAAACCAGTTTGAATTGAAGAATTGGATATGGTTAACCTAGTGGGATGGATGAATTGTAAGATATTTTTCCCCATAGATTTTCCTTCTCTCTGAAGGTACATGTCTTTGTGAAGTCCAAGTTCCAAAGAAATGATACTGTGTAGGATAGATGAAGTGGTATTGTTTCTGACTACAATTTAGCTGTCCTGTGCAGCAAATAAAAACAGGTATGCATAGTTTTAGAAACTGTGTCTTTAAAAAGAGCCTTTCTAAAAAGCTGTGAGGAGGCATTGGAAGAGCTTCTTTAGAGAACAGATGTGCTGTGAGCAATCCTCAACCCTCATCCTGTGCAGATGTAGATTGATATCCATGCTATGTCACTTCAACCTAAACAAATCGAGCTACTTGGAGTTTATTCAGTAGTACTGTATATGCCTTCAAGTCATCTGTCCACCTATGCTGGCCCCATACATTTCCTAGGGTTGATCTAGGTGAGGAATACTCAGAAGTGGCTTTGCCTGTACATGTGAATTAAATTCAAAGGTGTAGACTAGGCTGCAGATTAGAAAGTGAACTCGTCTTCTAACTTCCTTGGTTTTTATAGGCAACGCATGAGGCTAAATTGAAAATATTTTGTTGCCAACCTTTTTGGAGTTTGCACTAAGCGCAGTTAGGCCAGTTCATAGAAGTTAACGACCTTTACTCCTCCTTGATACAGAATCTGCAGGAGTCTTGTTCAGAACTCTGTAGAATTGTATACATGCAGACTATTTCACTTGTGGCCTACATTATGAAAATAGCTCCTCTTTCACAACAACCCAAAATAATTTATTATATTATTAGTGGTCATGATAACCTAAAAGATTATATTTAGACATCAAGACCTTTTTGCTTTAGTTTTCCCAAAAAGCTAAATAGTTCTCTTCCCACTAAAATTGATATAAAATATACTTTCAATCTATTGCCAGGTCCCACTGAACAATATGTTTGGATATGCGACAGAACTGAGGTCATCCACTGAGGTAAGTGCTTAATTCATTAGCTTGTTGATTTTGTATCTCCGGTATAGAAGTAAGGCATGTTTGCTATAATCTATGCTCTACTGCAGTGTGTTAGGCCTGTTTTTATGTTGATGGTGACACAGCTTCTTGGAATGGTTGCCTGAGCTTTCTAAAAGTCGTAGGACAAAAATGCTGCTAGCTCTTATTGGCTGCTCTTAGAAAGCAGCAAATCAATCAGAAAGATCAGGCAGAAGGGGAAGACTGAATATATGCCTAGAAAGAGTCCAGAGTGGCTACTCAATGAAAGCCAGTTCAGGAAAACTAGATTTATGAAGGGTCTCTAGAGCCAGAGGAAGTGCACCCGTGTTTCCTCCTGATAGACTGCAGCTCCTATAAGTGTCATTCCACATATCTGATTACCATGGACTGTGAAATGTATAGTCTGAATCACTTGGAGGACAGCAAGCTTCCTATCTTTGATATAGAGAAATTGGGAGGGGGTGGAATTGTGCAAAATTGTAGTTTGAAATTTTTACATTTGAGCCAGATTTTGAATTGCATGGAAAGTAAGAACTACAGGCCATGTTGTTGTTTTTCTTTTGGAATGGCACGTAACTTTTGGTTGTGACTTGCTTTTCTGCTGTGCTCATCTTCCATAGTAGCTGTCCTAACATTGACATTCTATCTTCAGGGGAAAGGTGAATACACAATGGAATACAGTAGATATCATCCCTGTTTACCCAGCGTACAGGAAGAATTAGTTAACCGATACCTAGAAGCTACAGGTCAACTTCCCGGGAAGAAGGGCAAAGCCAAGAGCTGAGTCCCTTCTGGGTGAGCAGATTGTAAGGACCTGCTGATGAATGTCTGCTGCAATGAAGTTCTATTGATTTAAGAACTTTAGAAAATTCAGAACAGCTTGCTGAATTTCATTCTGGATCAATATTTCGACTTAATTATTAAGTCACTAAGAGACTGCTACTGCAACCATTATAAATTCCATTAGTTAATCATTGTCCTTAATTTAATAAAATATTGGCTTTGTTTTATGTGCTGGATATTCAGATTGTGCTGATCATATGTTTTCTTTTACCCTTCTTCCCTTTTTGAAATTCTCTCTTTTTTCTTGTTACTGTTGTGTGTTTTGCCTACAAGGATGAGGTTGTGGGGGGAGGGGGTGGAAGCCCCCTACATGAGATCATGGAGAGCATCTGCCAATCAGAGTAAACACCACTGAGCTAAAATTGAGAAATACAATGATCTTGTATAGCAGCTGAACATTTAACAAGGTGTTGTTGTTGTGTGCTCCTTCAAGTTGGTTCCGATTTAATGATGACCCTAAGGCAAAACTATCATGGCATCATCTTCAGAGAGGGATGTGCCACTGTTGTCTTTGAGGCTGAGAGAATGTGCCTTCTCCAATGTCATCCAGTGGGTTTTCATAGGGATTGGAACCCTGGCCTCCCAGAGTCCTAGTCCGTGCTGGCTCTGTGGATTTATACACACTTTATAACAATATACCGGTGGTACTATTGGATTTAAAGAATGAGAAAAGGTAACTAGTTTTATTTTTCTTCCTGATGTTTTCCTGCAGTTAAGCAATGAAGGGGGTGGGGGCTGAATCACATATTCCTCAACCATCTTCCCAAGAATGCTTACTCTAAATCAGTGGTTCCCAACCTGTGATTCATGGACCACTAGTGGTCCGCAAGAACTAAAATATGGTTGGCGGTCTCACCATTATTACACTGTTGCAACGAGAGTGACTGGTCTCACAAAATCCTCTTATAGTGCCAAGGCATATTAATTATGGTGTTCTGTGGGCAAGCAGATGGCGACTACTGGATGACATGTTTTTTATCAGAAACTAGAGCTGATGTAGTTTATCCAATGCAGTCTTCTGAATCAGCACCCCAAATAACCAAACTGAATCTAAAGTTGACAAAAAACTGATTCTTAACCTTTTTTGGTACTAATGTTCGAGAGTAGTCCCTGGTCAAAAAATGTTTGGGAACCACTGCTCTAAATACTCTTTAAGTCTGTCCCTGGCATTTGTTTAATCTGTGTTTCTGGGACAAAAGGGCATGGTGTTTATTAATGAGTCACTGAGGAGCCTCCCTACTGAGTCTTAAACCAGAAGAAAAATACAAAGGCGGTTGCTGGTATGTGTATATAAAGGCTAATATTTCCTGCTTAAACATCCCCTCATTACACTTCAGCCAAATGGGTACAAAAAGCCAGGTGTCTAATACTAATTGATATGCCCATGATAATTTTCTTCTCAGTAGGACATGCTTCTTTGCCAATAAATATCCTCAGTGGTGACACTCTATGTTATTGTACCTAAAATATACCTAGATTAATATTGCTCCCTCTCCAAAGAATAGGGAGAACACTCAGTGCATGGGGCTCACTAGAGTTATATTCTTCTATTTTTCTAATGAATGCTTGTTCATGTATTTGCTCCAGGTCCCATCATCTCTCACCATTGGCAGTGGATGAGGATGATTGTAGTTTATACCTGTCCATCCCTGGACTGGAATATGCTCACAATTACTCTGGAAGTCTGGCTTACTTTGTCACACCATAAGGTTCCATATCTAACCATCACTTTGAATATCATGTTCATATGCTCATGTTAGTCTTGGCTATGATGTTGTGGAGACCTGAGTCTACCAGTGGTGTCTTATTCCAGTCTTGCCTTCAATTCTACCCAAAATCTGGTTTTACTTGGGCTCTTCATAGTTTCACTATTGACCTGCATGCAAGCTAGCCCTATCTACCTGCTGAAAATAACTAGTCACCTGAAGCTATTGAACCACAAGAAAGGGTGTGGTTTTGGCAGAGGTCTGTTTGCTAGTGGTCTGCTTACATGTCTCCTTAAATAGCCAGTTCTGGAAAAGCCCCTTCAATCTTGCTTCCCATGTCACTGGAAAACACGCCTACGGTTGGGTCCTTCGCAAACAATTTATGAGCCCTCTGTTGGCAATTCCTGACTCACACAGTCATGTTCCTGCTGCCTATGTATCTACTCTGCCAGTACTATTGCTGGACCTTACTATGTCACCAATGACAATGGAAGGTGGTTTGCTTGCTCATCTTCCATTTTTTATATATGCCACCGCTGTATAACTAATGTCATGCTCTTTTCACTAAAGGCAAACCTTTTCTGCACAAAAGAATAAAGGGACCCAAATCTAACATCAGAAAATATTGAAAAACTGGCAGGAGAACACATTGCCCTCCCACAGCACTCTGATTTTAAAGCAGACATTATAGAACAAAGACATTGCAAAGAAAGATTAAAGCAAAAGAGAGCAGTGTTATAATTCATCAAGTGGTGAGTCTGCCTCCAAAGGTCTGAATTGAAATAATGGTTTCTTATCATCAACCTGGGCAAGCAACCAGCCTTCCTTGGAACTCACATTATCAGCAGGAACAGCTTTGTGAACGACTAGCATTAAAGTAATTGTCACTGTTTGTACTTCCTTCATTTAATGTCCTTCTGAGCTCACTGTGTATGATTTCTATCACTTTATGTTTTGTATATAATAGCTGAACATTGGGATCACCCTTCTCTCTAGTTCACGAAGGCTTCTGCCATAATACTTTGGTTAAGTTTTTATGCTGCCACAGGGTTCTTTTGCTGTTTCTACCACATAATAAGAAATCCCTTCTGTTCTTCCAATTTTTTTTACAAAAGCAATCTCATGTGGGGAGAAAGTTATGCATTCTTTCAAAATGGTGTCTCTGATATAAATAGGCAAAATCAAGATTTGGTTTTTGTATTTAAACAAAATATTTTCAAATCATTATATATAATAAGACTTGGGCATCCACAGATTTTGCTATCCACAAGGGGTCCTGGAACCTATCTCTAGTGGTCACCAATGCCCTACTATAACTCAGAAAATATTCCTTAAAATCAAATTAATCATCACTCTATTACTACTCCAAAGGATCATTGCCTTGTTGACACATCATGCAATGTGCAGTGCTTGATGAATCCAAGGCCAGAGTTAAAATTGTTGGAAAAACATTAACAATCTTAGATATGCAGATGATACTACTTTGATGGCTGAAAGCGAGGAGGAGCTGAGGAGCCTTCTAACCAAGGTGAAAGAAGAAAGTGCAAACACTGGGGCAGTGACACACTTTGTATTTCTAGGCATGAAGATTACTGCAGATGCAGACTGCAACAAGGACAGAAAATGTTTACTTCTTGGGAGGAGCAATTACCAATCTCGATAAAATTGTGAAGAGTAGAGGCATCGCACTGGCAATGAAGATACGCATAGTTAAAGCAATGGTATTCCCCATATTAACTTATGGATGCGACCATAAGGAAGGCTGAGCAAAGAAAGATAGACGCTTTTGAACTGTCGTGTTGCAGGAAAATTCTGAGAGTGCCTTGGACCGCAAGACGATCAAACCAGCCCGGCTGCTCACTGGAGGAAAGGATATTAAAGGCAAAGATGAAGTATTTTGGCCACATCATGAGAAGACAGGAAAGCTCAGAGAAGACAGTGATGCTGGGGAGAATGGAAGAAAAAGGAAGAGGGGTCAACCAAGCACAAGAAGGATGGATGATACCCTTGAAGTGACTAGCTTGACTTTGAAGGAGCTGGGGATGGCCATGGCTGACAGGGAGCTCTGACGTGGGCAGGTCCATGAAGTCACAAAGAGTTGGAAGCAACTGAACGAATAAACAACATTTATTACATCAACCTTTCCAAAATTTCTGTCCTCCAACACGAAATAATTACTTTCAAAATGATGTGACAAATGTACAAAAGACATGAGAAAAAAAGAAAATGTGCATTATTGATTTTATTGGATATAAGTTAAAAGTAGGCATCAATTGTTTTATTTTCAAAACTTTAAGTATCTCAACACATAGTTCTTTAAAATGGTAGTTTCATATGTATATCAACATTATATATATCAACATTTTTTCTCAATACTAAGCTACCCCACCTAATGCCAGAAACTTGGATTCAAATCAGTAGTTCTTACATATATTAAAACAATCTGGAAAAATGTTGTAGGAAGGTACATAAAAATACTTTTTCTTCATATGAAACTGCCCAGAAAAAGAATGTATTTATGGCAGAAAATAAGCAACTAGTGCAAAACTTCAAAGTAGACTGAAATGATTTTATGTAGAAGAACAATCATAATACTGATTTTGGAATATTAATGTTAGGTGCTCTACACCTTTGCAGAAATGTTTACATCTTTATAAACACAAGCATTCACCCTATTAAAAAATTGCCTTCTGGCTCAATAAGAAAGCCACTGGTAGATCCCTGTTCTGCTCCAGATCCATCACCAAACCCTGAAGATTCATCTTCAGCAGAGCAGTCATACTTCACTTTCATAGGCAGTCCAAGCTTCCAGATAAGGCGCATATGGCAGGACAGAGACTAGAGAAATACAGAAAAAAATATAATCAGAATTTGAGCAGCAGTGTTGAACATTAAGAACATCCATCTGCCTTAAGAGAAAGTCCGAGATGTACCAGTATGTAAGGTAGCAGATGTACCAGTATGTAAGGCTGTATCTACTTTGAGGGGGCAAACCTTATTAAATTTAATAGAATGGGGTTCTGATTCAGTTAAAATCAAGGCATATTCTGGAGTTTTCCGAAAACTCCTGAGTATCCCTCAGCTTCAGGGCAGTCCAGATGGTTGGGCTGAATCAATTATTCTTTCCCTGTGCTGTTCACTGTAGAGAAAGGGATGGACCGTTCTGTGTCGCCACTGTTTCTAGCTGGCCATGGAGCTCTGGGCAAGCTCCTGGCTGTCATGGGCACCTCTGTTGAGATCAGAATGGGGCTCCAACATGGCAAGCATGAAGGAGTGGGTGATCCATCCTCCTTTCTGATCTCATGGGTGCCCTTTTCTGACATCAGCAGAGGCAAGTGTGTGACCAGGAAGAAGAAAGGCAGATGGTCTGGTTGTGCAGGTGCTTCTGCCAGTGTGAGAATGGGGCACCCACTTGATCAGTAAGAAATAGTAGCCCATCTATGAATGGCATTCTCCTCTCCTTCATCACATTGGTATGCAAGCACCCTGTTCTGATGTCAGTAGAGGTGACAGCCAGGAACGTGCACCGAGTTCTCTGACCAGCTAGGAGGGGAGGTCACAGAAACATGAAGGAGGTAAGATGCACACCACCCCAATGGAACAGCAGCATTTTCTGGGCATGTAAACTATGACCCTGGAGCACGTTTATATCATGCTAAACTCCCTTTTATAGAAGGGTTCTTAGCTTGCAAGAAGCACCCTGAACCCTCTGGGCATGCATCAGAGACCGACAGCTCCTTTGGCAAGCATGAGGGGAAAATGCAGCCACTAAAATACTGTGTAAACCGCATTGAGTCACCTAATTTAGGTTGAGAAACGCGGTATAGAAATAAAGCAAATAAATAAATAAAAGACTTATGCTAGAATGTGTCACAAAGTTCTAGTCACTGTCAACAGAATTGGGAGGCAGTGCAACCCCACCTTTCACTGTTTTACTCGACAGTGAACTCATGCAGGGTCATGGTGTAGAGCAGGAGTTCTCAAACTGAGGCCTGTGGGCCGGTTGCGGCCCTCCAAGGTCATTTACTCGGCCCCTGGTGTAAACTTTACACTTAGGGTCACCCTGAGTCTGAAACAACTTCAAGTCACACAACAACAACAACAGCAACAACAATCTGAATTAGCTTGACTATCTGATCAGCCAAAAGAAGGCACACCATTCCCATTGAAATACTGGTAAATTTATGTTGGTTAAAATTGTTCATCATTTTAAATACTGTATTCTTTCATGTTTTTTGCAGTACAAATAATATTTCTGAAACGTGCATAGGAATTTGTCCATGTTTTTCTCAAAATATATATACCCCCCCCCCCAACAGTCTGAGGGACAGTGAACCAGTCCTCCGCTTTAAAAGTTTTGAGGGTCCCTGGTGTAGAGTGTATGCTCACCTGCTCATATCTCAATGTCACACAGGCATCAGACCACCACTATGACTGAACCTCCTTTCTTTTTCCTCTCCTTTGTACCACTACACTCCTAAATGGATCTGGTGGGATGCTGGAGCATTTTTTGACAGTGCAAGAGGTGTGGATGGGATGCAGTGGGGTGAAGAATGGCCTCCCCTCCACTGAGTCAAGCATTTCATTGGAAAGATGTTACACTGGATCCATACAATAACCCTATAAGGCACACTGCTATTATTATGCCCAGTTTGTAGGTGATTTGCTGATGCTGAGAGAGGCAATAATTTGAATAAAGGCCGCTTAAGTGAAATCACAGCAAGACAAGGGGGGAGACCTTTGTAAATTCCAGCTCAGACTCTCAGCTTCTGAACAATCCTATCTTACTGCATGTGGAAGAAGCCATCTTAAGCACTTTTGGTTTTCTTACCTCTGAAACTCCACTTGAGAGCAGAATACTGTAATCAAACTCAAGGGACTCGTCAGTTCTTCTCTGCATAGAGGAGAAAAGAGATCAGTTAAAATCAGAATTACACTTGGGATCACATGTTGTTGGTATTTGAGAGTTGTGATTCATACTGTGATTAACATTAGCTCAGAACTTAGAAAGGTTCTTTATTATTGGACTACCACTTCTTATGGTGGCATATAAAGGCCCATCTTGTGTCATACAAGCCATTATAATAATATAAAGGCACCCAATGAGTCTGTCTGGGGAGGGCACTTTATAGATGGGGTGCCACAACTAAAAGGAGACCTACGTCATGTAACTACCCTGCCTTTCCTTATGTGGAAGAAATCCCTGGCAGAAGGCCCCAAATAACAACCTTGAAACGTTTCAGCACTTTATTGTTTGTTGTTATAAGATTGTTGTTATAAGTTGGGAGTTTCAGACACTTCCTGACCACAAGGTACTTTATGGCAGCATAAAGTTGCAGCAACAATAAGTGAAGAAAAAATATGGCGACTCCGGCTTCTCACCCATTTTATTTATATTTATTTTATCACCGTTTGATGGATTTGGGGTAACGTACCAAGATCAACTTTGTGATGAGTAAGCATAAACTATGCCAGCATATTTTTTTACCCTCGTGGCCCAGGGAGATAGTGATGGGGGTGGGATGAAGGCAATTGCCCTCCTTCCAGTGAGAATTATGCCCTTCCCCAATGAAATTTGCATTCAGCCCCATAACTTTTAGCACTGCAAAGAGTGAGACACTGAAAAGCATTCACATCTAGAACTCTTGTATTTGCTTGGTAACTTTGCTGGCAACTTGTATTTCAATACTCAAACTGTTCCTATATGCTCAGCTGAAGTTGTAAGTTACTTATCCGAAATGCTTGGGAGTAGAAGTCTTTTGGATTTTCAAATTTGCATATTCTGACATAATGAGGTATCTTGGAGATGGGACCATGTCTAAACATAAATTTTATTTGCACTTTATACAAATAGCCTGGGTGTAATTTTCTATACAGTATTTGTAATCAATGTGTGCATAAAACGACATCTATGCACACTGAATCATCAGAGAGCAAAGGTGTCATGATCTCAGCTACTCATGTGGACAATTTTGGAATATTTCAGGATTTTAGGTAAGGGATACTCAACCTGTACTATTATCCTACTTCAGTTTCCATAGTTGAATCCTATAAAACCTTGTAGTTTGCTGAGCATTATAAGAACCTCTCCCTTTTTTACTGCAAGTCTCAAGATTCTGTAGGATGGAACCACAGCAGTTATAGTGGAATCATAATGCTATTATACAAGTCTCCATGGAGAATACTAATATTATATTTTACATTGGAATAAAAGGGACCTTTACAGATTTCAGCCATATGCCAGGGAAGTTGAATTACTTGTAGTATTGTCACTTTTGGTGGAGCCTTTGTTCTCATACTTTACTTTTTTTTAAGTTTCACCTACCCACTGCTTCACATTCTTGATTTGTGTCATGATGTAATTTGAGTCTACAGTTGCCTTCTCCCATGCGATGTAACTGCTGCCAACTGTGCCCAAAGCCCACAGATGATCAAGAGAGGGCTCATCACTATCTGTAAAGGACAAAAAGAGAATGCTTTTGAAAATGTAAAATATGATGATAATATATTTTATTAATATTCTGCTTTATCTCCCTGAGAGGCCTGTATGTATTACAGAATACATATATGGCAAACATTCAATGCTGTTATATAATTAACAACAAAGACAGTACATAGACAGAGGCAAAGCTTCCCTCTTTTTCACCTCTTGCATCTGGAGGCTGTGTTCGACTCGGTCATGGGGAGGTGCTGTTGTTCCGTTTTTCCACGCCGAGGAGCCTGTTATCTATGGACGCCTTCCTGACTGAATTGCTGGCATGTCTTCAGGCGTGTCTTTTACCTCCCCGCCAAAGCGGTACCTATTTATCTACTCACATTGCTACTTTTGAACTGCTAGTAAGCAGAAGCTAGGGCTGATGGATAGAGCTCACCATGACCCACGACTTGAACTGCCAACCTTCTGGTTGGAAAGATTTTCTGTAGGTGGCGGTTTAACCCGCTGTGCTAATCGCAGCCCCAATAAGACAATACTAACTAAAAATGCTATGAGTTACGTTCGTAACATGGTAGGTAGTAATGGCAACAGGTTAGTTTTCAGTGTCTTTAACAACTAACAGGAGCAAATTCCTTTTTAAAAAGTAACTTTCCAAATTCTGGCTGGCAGTTCAGTATTTTTGCTTTTTTTCTTCCTCCATGCACAGAAGTTGCCAATGTACACTGTTCCTAATATTGGAACTTCCTTCAGTCCCCTTCAGGGGAGATAAAGCAGGGTATAAATAAATAAATAAATAAATAAATAAATAAATAAATAAATAAATAAAAATAGTAATAATAAATTCCTAACATACACCTATACATTTTACCATTGATTATTGTGCATTTTGGGCCATTTGCCTTTTGTAAAGGAATTCATGGCTTTTGGTCTTTCTTGTTTCCCTGAAATGTATTTATTATAAGCATATGCTAAAACTATATTGTAATGGGTACTGTGTGTCTGTCTGTGTATAAGTTACTCTTTGCTTTGTAAGGGGTCTGGAGACGTACAAAAGGAGGCTACTGGAAAGAATCCAACAAATTTCTTCTCCATTCCTTATTAAACTCCAGCACTTGTTTACTTTTCTGCCTTCTCCCACAGAGGAAAGAATACGGGGAGGAAATTGCTTCTTGTTTACCAGAAAGTCCCGTTTATCCTTTTGCATGCATCAATGCACAGCATAATCCTAAATTCACCATCCAAAAGCATCTATCTGCTGAGCATCTCTTATTGGGCTGGACTGCAATAATTGCAAACACTTGTTTTTTGTGTTCAATGAATTAAAGCTAATGATTATAAAAGGAAATGCCAGGAAGATATTATTTTGCAATCGATATACCTCTAATGCTTAGGTACAAGCTGTAGTCCTCCCGACGACGTTGAACCGGATCTTTGTTACGGATGCAAGTAATTTCAACTGTTGGCTTAGGTTTTGTCTTCACGTAGAACACAGATGCGGTGCATATGCCTAGTTTTTGCTTAAGAAATTAAACAAAATGTAAATTGAAGTATTTCATTTCCAAGCTAAATTTTTCTTTATTATTGCCAGTTTGATGTCTCATCACACTACAATTCCACTTTAATAATCATAACAATGACCTATGAAGTCCTGGGATTTGTACGTAGTTTGGCACTAGACCTGTCTGAGTCTGGATTCTAAATATCTCTTCCTAAATTGCATATCCCAAGTTTCCAAAGGATGTTGCCGAAGCAGATCAAGTGGTATTACAGTGCCCTAATTGTATAATATGACAAGGTCCCCAAAACACATTCCAAATAAAAATGTTTTACAAGCAGTTAGTTAGTGTTATGTCTGGGAATAGAACATGACTGGAGGGAGGATTTTCGTCTGGAAAACAGATCAATCCAACTTCTCTACTGTTTTAACCAGGAAAGCAGAAAACATATAAGCTCATCCTTCCTATAAACCACCGTCCCAATCGAAAACCTCTTGGTCCATCCAAGCATAACATTCAAGGAAGGTGATTACATATCAAACATGAGGAAGAACTTCCTGACTGTGAGAGCTGTTCAGCAGTGGAACTCTCTGCCCTGGAGTGTGGTGGAGGCTTCTTCTTTGGAAGCTTTTAAACAAAGGCTGGATGGCCAGCTGTCAGGGGTGATTTGAATGCAATATTCCTGCTTCTTGGCAGGGGGTTGGACTGGATGGCCCATGAGGTCTCTTCCAACTCTTTGATTCTATGATTCTATGATTTGGCCCACCTTGGAGAGCTAGCTGTCCATCTCAATGGGTAAGTCGGAACTTGGAAAAGTGATTTTTAGGATTACAACTTCTGGAATTCTCCATTCAATATGGTTACTATAGTTGTAGGAAGCTCCAATTCATATAACAAACTTACCCCCGTCTGAAGATCTTTTGTAGAAATGTGAAGGAAATATTTCTTTCCAACACCTGGAATATCCTACAAGAGAATTTTTAAAAACAGTTGCATTTTAATGCATTTCAAAGTAAATACACCATAAATAATGGTAACAGTGTGTTCGTTTTACATCAGGGCTAGGAAATATTTGCCCCTCCAGACACTGTCGCTTGTGTTCATCCTTACCTGGAATATTCCTGCTGACACTCCAGAACATTCCTTAGTTTACCCATGTTATATAAACGAGTTTTACCACACTTTATGGACCAGAACTCTTTGGACATCATCTGGACACCCAGGTTCAATTTCTGGTTGACACCAGTGTTTGAGACCAGTGGAGAAAACCCTCAGGGGCATCAATACTGCAGAATTATAACAGCCTCACGCCACATGGATCAATGCTATGGAATTTTAGGATTTGTAATTTTGTGAGATATTTACCCTTCTCTGCCAGAGAACCCTGGTCCCATAACAAATTAAAAACTTCAGGATTCCATAGGATGGAGCTATAACAGTTAAAGCTGGGTGAAGCTGTTATAGGCCTGCAGTGTGGGTGGTCCCGTGGTCTATGGCAGATTATACTACCAACTGTGTTCTGTCATTGGTCTCTAATGTGTTGCAAGATCTCTTTCCATATTGATATTCCAGACTAACATGATCCTATCTTTGAATTCTACCAATTTGTAAAGGCAAGACATTCCATTTGGACAAGGAGTATTATCAGACTCTGCTAATTAATCAATGATTTATTTATTGACAGCATTTATATTCTGCCCTTCTCACCCCAAAGGGAACTCAGGGTGGATCACAGAACACATGCACGGCAAACATTCAATGTCGTTAAACAGACAGGACAGACAACAGATAGAGGTATATATCGGAATTTTTTCCCAACTTTGGTGTCCTGGAGGTTGTGCTCGATTCCAGCCACAGGGAGGTGCTGTTACTTCATCCTCTGTGACAAAGAGCCCTTGATCACAGACTTCCTCCTTCCTTTGATCGATGGCATTTTCTGGCATTGCCTTTATGGTGCCGTACAATTCCTCTCCGCTTAAGCGGTGCCTAATTTCTCTACTCACAGCTGTTTTTGAACTGCTTAGGTCAACAGTAAGCTGGGCTGAAGGTCAGGTGCTCATCCTGACTCAGGTTTCGAACTGCCAACCTTTCGATTGGTAAAATCGATTGCTGCTGGTGATTAACCAGCTGTGCTAAAGCCCGGCCCCAATGATTAGTTGATAAATGATTTTAAAAGACAGTCTCTTTTTCAAAACATTTACCAGTCATGCTGAAAACTCTGCTTTCCACCCTTGCTACCTGGAAATACATAAATTTCACTTCTTCCAGAGTGATGGATGATACACAAGTATATTCTTCCTTTGGTCTTAAGTATGTACATGTAACTTGTCATTTGTGTAGACTTGTTGAGATCCTTCTGCTTTTAATTTTCAACGTCATGTTCTCAAGTTCTCATGATGGAAACACAAAGAAACATCCAAATAACAACAGGTTGCAGTTCTACAAACATTGGATAGACATCCAACCATATGAGTAAGCTGCAGGGTTGCCAAATAATTTGTCTGGTCTCTCACTTTTGCCTTTAGCAGCTGAGGAATACACAAATTTCTTTCCATGCTGTGACTGCCTGATGATTTGGGACTTTGAGTTGCTTCGTTTTATGTATCAGCCCACATTGTAGATGGGTCTTAATCCACATGAATTTAAAAGGCCCAGTCATTTCAACATAGCTATGGGAGACTAGCAGCTCCAGTTCCTGAATTGTTGCCCAATACAAGTACATTTTTGAGAGCTCTTTCAGTCTGCCTTGCCAAAAGATGCAGTTTGATGGATAAGGAAGGTGTGGGGGAAATGCCAAATCGGCTGCAAGACTGAATTTCAGGGCTGACAATGTGCTGCTTGTTCTATAGCCCCCTCACCAGGAAAGAAATGCATTGAGGGCTCATTTTACCTTCCTCAGATTATTCTTTTGTTTCAGAGGGAAAACATTTCAGAGATGTCTTGTTTCAGGCACAGTCTTGATTTTTATGGCCTACTAAGAAATACCAGGCTTTTGAATACCATTCTTTCATAGGTACAATATAAAAAACCATACTTAAACAAGACATAGGGTTCATCTATACCAGTGATTCTCAACCTCTGGGCCCCCAGGTGTTTTGGCCTACAAATCCTAGAAATCCCAGCCAGTTTACCAGCTGTTAGGATTTCTGGGAGTTGAAGGCCAAAACATCTGGGGACCCACAGGTTGAGAACCACTGATCTACACTGTAGAATTAATGCAGTGTGACACCAATGTAACTGTCATTGAATGCTATGGAATCCTGGAATTTGTAGTTTGGTGAGGAACCAGCACTCTTTGGCAGAGAAGGCTAAAGACTTTGTGAAATTACAACTCCCTAATTTCATAACATTGAGCCAGGGCAATTAAAGTGGTGTCAAACTACATTGTAAATCAGGTATGGGCAAACTTTGGCTTTCCAGGAGTTTTGGACTTCAACTCCCACAATTCCTAACAGCCTCAGGCTCCTTCCTTTTCCCCCTCAGCCGCTTAAGCGGCTGAAGGGGAAAAGGAAGGGGCCTGAGGCTGTTAGGAATTGTGGGAGTTGAAGTCCAAAACACCTGGATGGATGAAGTTTGCTCATGCCTGTTGTAGATGGAGCTCTAAGCTGTACATTAAGGGAACACACCAACATGAGAAACCATGGTTTCAATTTGGCTTAAACCATCTTCTCCATTAAACCATCAAGGTCCTCACAATGCTCATCATCCCATCTACTGACTAAGTATGTGAAATGTAGTTCAGTGTCAGGGAGATAGGTTGGGGAAGGCTGCTTAACTGTAGCTAATGTGATATAATTTGATATGGTCTATACTCTATAGTATGAAAGTGGGCCCGGTGGCGCAGCGGGTTAAATCGCTGAGTTGTTGAACTTGCTGACCAAAAGGTCAGCGGTTCAAATTCGGGAAGTGGGGTGAACTCCCATTGTTAGCCCCAGCTTATGCCAACCTAGCAGTTCAAAAACATGCAAATGTGAGTCGATCAATGGGTACTGCTCCGGCAGGAAGGTAACGGTGCTCCATGCAGTCATGCTGGCCACATGACCTTGGAGGCGTCTATGGACAATGCCAGCTCTTCGGCTTAGAAATGGAGATGAGCACTACCTCTCAGACATGGACACGACTAGACTTAATGTCAAGGGAAAAACTTTACTATAGTCCAAAAATTAACTTTTCTGTGCCATGTCTACAAGTAAGAAAAAGAAATCCAGCCACCACTATGGATGGGACACCATTGGCCTTCCAGTATGGGTCTTACTACTGATATGGAGATGGCTGTTAGAAGCTAAAGTGCAAACAATTGAAGGACCAACAGTTCTCAATTCTTAAAATATGGTTTAATTCTCCACCCTTAAAATATGCTTTAATTTCATGTTTAGGATCCAAGGCCAATGCGTTAAGCTTATTTTGAAATCAGAAACTTATACAACTCTACTGATGGGGACTTATGCTCCATGTTTGGGAACATAGCTTATGTCCAATCAAAACAATGGCTTTAAGCTTTCTAAAATCTGCTCTGGACAATAGCCAACACATAGGAACATAAGGTAAATGCGCAATTCCAGAGGTTAGCCAGAAGAGACAAGGAACTATTTTTAAACAAGCAATGCATGGAAGTGGAAGAAGACAACAGAATAGGAAGGACAAGAGACCTCTTCCAGAAAATTAGAAACATTGGAGGTAAATTTCAGGCAAAAATTGGTATGATAAGAAACAAAGATGGCAGGGACCTAACAGAAGCTGAAGAGATCAAGAGAAGGTGGCGAGATTATACAGAAGATCTGTATAGGAAGGATAACAATATCGAGGATAGCTTTGACGGTGTGGTGAATGAATTAGAACCAGACATCCTGAGGAGTGAGGTTGAATGGGCCTTAAGAAGCATTGCTAACAACAAGGCAGCAGGAGACGACGGGATCCCAGCTGAACTGTTTAAAATCTTAAAAGATGATGCTGTCAAGGTGATGCATGCCATATGCCAGCAAATATGGAAAACACAAGAATGGCCATCAGACTGGAAACAATCAACTTACATCCCCATACCAAAAAAGGGAAATGCGAAAGACTGCTCCAACTTCCGTACAGTGGCCCTTATTTCTCATGCCAGTAAGGTAATGCTCAAGATCCTGCAAGGAAGACTCCAGCAATACATGGAGCGAGAGTTGCCAGATGTTCAAGCTGGGTTTAGAAAAGGCAGAGGAACGAGAGACCAGATTGCCAATATCCGCTGGATAATGGAGAAAGGCAGGGAGTTTCAGAAAAACATCTACTTCTGCTTCATTGACTATTCTAAAGCCTTTGACTGTGTGGATCATAATAAATTGTGGCAAGTTCTTGGTGGGATGGGCATACCAAGCCACCTTGTCTCTCTCCTGAGGAATCTGTACAAGGACCAAGTGGCAACAGTAAGAACTGACCACGGAACAACAGACTGGTTCAAGATTGGGAAAGGCGTCCGGCAAGGCTGCATCCTCTCACCCAACCTTTTTAACTTGTATGCAGAACACATCATGCGATGTGCGGGGCTTGATGAATGCAAAGCTGGGGTGAAAATTGCTGGAAGAAACATTAACAACCTCAGATATGCAGATGACACCACTCTGATGGCCGAAAGCGAGGAGGAGCTGAGGAGCCTTCTAATTAAGGTGAAAGAAGAAAGCGCAAAAGCCGGGTTGCAGCTGAACGTCAAAAAAACCAAGATTATGGCAACAAGAATGATTGACAACTGGAAAATAGAGGGAGAAACCGTGGAGGCCGTGACAGACTTTGTATTTCTAGGTGCAAAGATTACTGCAGATGCAGACTGTAGCCAGGAAATCAGAAGACGCTTACTTCTTGGGAGGAGAGCAATGTCCAGTCTCGATAAAATAGTAAAGAGTAGAGACATCAGACTGGCAACAAAGATCCGCCTAGTCAAAGCCATGGTATTCCCTGTAGTAACCTACGGATGTGAGAGCTGGACCTTAGGGAAGGCTGAGCGAAGGAAGATCGATGCTTTTGAGCTGTGGTGCTGGAGGAAAGTGCTGAGAGTGCCTTGGACTGCGAGAAGATCCAACCAGTCCATTCTCCAGGAAATAAAGCCCGGCTGCTCACTGGAAGGAAGGATACTAGAGACAAAGTTGAAGTACTTTGGCCACATCATGAGGAGACAGCAAAGCCTAGAGAAAACAATTATGCTGGGGAAAGTGGAAGGCAAAAGGAAGAGGGGCCGACCTAGGGCAAGATGGATGGATGGCATCCTTGAAGTGACTGGACTGACCTTGAAGGAGCTGGGGGTGGTGACGGCCGACAGGGAGCTCTGGCGTGGGCTGGTCCACGAGGTCACGAAGAGTCGGAGACGACTGAACGAATGAACAACAACAGGAACATAAGGTGTGAGATGTGAGATGGAAGTGGAAGAATCAGAAGACAGCCAAATCCTACACCAGATTAGATTTCAATCCAATAGTTACATGCCAAGAAAAATCCTGACAAGTTCAAAGAGATCTAGTAAATACAGAAAGACAACATTAGTTTCAACAGTGCCAATATATCAGACCGTGGGAGTGAGTGGTTGTCCTTTAATGTGTTCTCTCTTCTGACTTTAAAAGGCTCTATACTGAAAATGAAACTCTCTCAACATCTACTAAAGCAGTGTTTCTCAACCTTCCGAATGCTGCGACCCCTTAATACAGTTCCTCATGTTGTAGTGACCCACAACCATAAAATTATTTTCATTGCTACTTCATAACTGTAATTTTGCTACTGTTATGAATTGTAATGTAAATATCTGATATTCAGGATGTATTTTCATTCACTAGAACAAATTTGGCACAACACACCCGATACACACAAATTTGAATACTGGTGGGCTTAGGAGGGGGGGTTGATTTTGTCATTTGAGAGTTGTAGTTGCTGGAATTTATAGTTTTTTTTTAATGTCAGGAGCAACTTGAGAAACTGCAAGTCACTTCTGGTGTGAGAGAATTGGCCGTCTGCAAGGATGTTGCCCAGGGGTCGCCCAGATGTTTTGATGTTTTACCATCTTTGTGAGAGGCTTCTCTCATGTCCCCACATGAGAGAACTGACAGAGAGAGCTCATTGGCGCTCTTCCAGGATTTGAACCTCTGACCTGTCAATCATCAGTCCTGCTGGCACAAGGATTTAACCCACTGCGTCCCCGGGGGCTCTGGAATTTATAGTTCACCTACAATCAAAGAGCATTCTGAACTCAATAAACAATGGAATTGAACCAAAATTGACACACAGAACTCACACAACCAACAGAAAATACTGGAAGGGTTTGGTGGGCAGTGACCTTGAGTTTTGGAGTTGTAGTTCACCTACATCCAGAGAGCACTGTGGATTCAAATAATTATGGATCTGGACCAAACTTGGCACAAATACTCAATATGCTCAAATGTGTACACTGGTGGAGTTTGAGGAAAATAGACCTTGACATTTGGGAATTGTAGTTGCTGGGATTTATAGTTCGCCTACAATCAAAGAGCATTCTGAACCTCACCAACGATAGAATTGGGCCAAACTTTCCACACAGAACCCCCACGACCAATAGAACATATTGTGTTTTCTGATGGTCTTTGGCGACCACTCTGATACTCCTCCCCTCATGACTCCTCAGGGGTCCTGACCCACAAGTTGAGAAATGCTGCTCTATACTGAAAATGCAACTCTCTCAACATCTACTTAAGGAAACATTTGTTCTCTTGTTTTCCAGACCAAATATAAGAATGTAAGCAGCGGAGTCTATCAGGGAATGATTCACCCAACTCTATTGATAACAACAACAACAACAAAAACAACAATACTTTATTTATGCCTTGGGGTTTAATTGCACTAGATGCTGCAGAATAAGGGTTGAGTGATGGTGTGTCTACACTGTAGAATTAATTAAGCTGCTGTAGGTATGGAAAGAGGAGGAAGAGAAGGCATTGGGCACTATCAAATCCTAACTCCCATGATTCCTTTACTTGCTCCAAGGAGATGACTGGTAGGTACAGCTTGGCAAAAACAGTCTTTCGATGCCATCCATATCCAAAAGACACAGGAGCCCCTGTAGCTGGCAATGATTTATACCAAACTGGCATCAAAATCACAGCTGGGATTGAATGGGCTCTTTGAACACACACAATGGTGCTGCTGCGTTTCTGTTTTTCCTCTCCAAAGCCATGGAATTTTTCCTTAGAAGACCGGCTTTGGATCAAACCACATCCAAAAACATACTTCTGAAGGAGTCCAAAGGCTGGAAATGTTAACAAACACTCTCCTTCAATCCCAGCCAGCCAGCTGGTGTGTTTTGTAAAACATTACAGAGATTGCTTACTCTTGTCTTTTTCCTCTCCTGCAAACATCCCTCTAATACAAGGGGAGGGGGGAACGTAGCCCCAGGCACTTTGCTGGCTGCTTTAAAGGTGTTTCTTCAGATTTTCAGAATGCTGTAATGCAATACACTCAAAGATTAGAGCTCACAGAAGATCTTAAGAGGCTAGGTGCTGACAGCTTGAGTTTTGAATGATTTGGAAGGTAGTTTTTGAAGTTTTCATAAGTAAGGTTGGAGAATAAAGGAGAGAGAAATGTTACAATGGGCCAAGGTAATAAATCTAAAACTGGAAAAGGTTCTTTTTCTTGGAGCACAACTCCAGAATCCCTGGACTAACATGGCCAGCAGAGCTATACTTGAAAAACATAACTTTTCCAAGCTGAGATATAACACGGATCTGAACAACCAGTCCAAATTTCCATATCTTAAGTGCAAAATGGACCTCTGGATTTTCAATAGTATATTTATAGCATCAGTTACAGAGCCACAGAGCAAGTATTGACTTACGGGAATATAATTTCTGAGAATGGATGAATGCTATTTATTATGGACTCTTCTGTTTGCAATACCATGCAAGCAAAAGGTGGACAACTCAGCTTTCACATTGTCACATACTACAAAGAACAAAATGTGCATATTATGGCCAGAGTTGGTTCCTGTTTAAGTAGTTACACTGAGGTTTTGGTATCTGCTAGAGTTTGGTTTCAGGATCTCGATGGAAAACCAAAATCTGTGGGGAGGGGGGATTCATGTCAGGAGCAACTTGAGAAACTTCAAGTCACTTCTGGTGAGGGATAATTGGCTGTCTGCAAGGACATTGCCCAGGAGAAGCCCAGATGATTTACCATTCTGTGGGAGGCTTCTCTCATGTCCACTCATGAGAAGCTGGAGCTTATAGACAGCAACTCACCCCGCTCCCCGGATTCAAACTGCTGATCTTTTCGGTCAGCAGTTCTGCCGGAACAAGGGTTTAACCCATTGCGCCACTGGGGGCTCCTGTGGATCCGTGTATACTCCAATGGCATAGTAAAATGGTTTCCCTTATATAAAATGAAAAAAAATCAAGTTTTGCTTCTGGGAACTTTATTTTGAATATTTTCAAACTGTGGATGATTGAATCCGTGGGTTCAAAATGCATGAATATGGAGGGCCAGCTCTACTGGATCACATTTTAATGACATTTAGGAAGAATACTGGCAAAGTCACTTGAGCACTCTCATTTTTGCCCTAAACTACTAGTTTTGAAATTTATTTAAATGAATTCATTGAATCAGCCAAGATCAAATAGGATTACTTTGCTGGGAAAGTGATTTTTCAATGGGTTAGGCAAGGTTATTTTCCCTTCCCATTTTGGTCCCCTATCCCCTTCCTACACCATTCAATGTGGTCCAGAAACTGAGCAACAACCGTATTGCCAAAAGCTTTCATATCCAGAATCACTGGGTTGCTGTGAGTTTTACAGGCTGTATGGCCATGTACCAGAAGCATTCTCTTCTGACATTTTACCCACATATATAGCAGGCATCCTCAGAGGTTGGAGGCTCTGTTGGAAACTAGGCAAGAGAGTTTATATATCTATGAAATGTCCAGGGTGGGAGAAAGAACTCTTGTCTGCTTGAGGCAAGTGTGAATGTTGCAACTGGCCACCTTGATAGCATTTAATGGCCTTGCAGCTTCAAAGCCTGGCTGGTTGCTGCCTGGGGGAATCCTGAGCAACAACCCTTCGGAGCAGATTTTTAGATGCTGTGAAAACCTGAAGGGGTTTAGTCTTTCAGGCAAGGTGATAGATGCTACTGTGGCATTTGGATTTCAACCATTCAGAACGGAATATTAAGAACAGTTATGAAATCCCCACAAAACTATAGGGTATCCAAATAAACACATGACAGGAGCTTCACCCCAGATTCAAGACAGTATCTGTAATTTAGTCATAGGACTGTGAGGATGAAAAAGGAGTGAGAAATCCTATCAGCTGCCTTGAGGTCTTTAGAGGAAAAGTGTCTTGCAGTGGTTAGCTGTTGTTATTTGAGGTCAAGCTGGCTTCTACCTATGGCAGCCCTATGAACGAGAGACCTCCAAGAGCCTCAAGAAAACAACAGAACCAATTGCAAGAGGGCAAGGTCCCATGTGAGGCAGGGATGCCTTTTAGTTTTTTATGATTTCTTATGAGACTGGGGATTTTGCTTTTGGAAAGTGCAGCAGTACACACATTTGGGACCCAAGTTTCCCCAGCTAGAAATTCATTATCTTTGTACTGTTATCATTTCGTTGCAATGTTGATGTTGGCTGTTCTTTGCTTATGAGGTTAACTCAGCCTTACTGGAGAGGAAAGGGGCTCAGAATCTAAACAATACGCAGTCTTGATTCAGGGATTGAGATAAACATCTCAAAAACTGTTACACTTTTCCTTCAATGGAAAAAGATTGCAGGGGGCAATTGGTTTTTGTTGTTGTTTTGTGTTATTTTGTGTTTAATCCAAAAGAGCTCATGCTAATTTCTCTATATGAAAGTTCAAGTTATTTGAAATAATAAGCAAATAAAGTACAGGGTTAGTCAAAATGCATAGGCCAATAAGCCATTCAATTGAATGGCAGATTGGCCTATGCATTTTGACTAACCCTGGATTTTGCCCACTCTCCATGTAGAAGTATTCATCATCGGCATGAAATCTTAGCACTGGCCTCATTGCTTCTATTCAGATCAACCATGAAATTGTATGAGTTTGAAGTCAAGCAAAAGAATCCAAATATCCCACTGCTTATGGGCCAATGGGATGCAACAGCCATTAGCCAGGAGCCCCTGAAGGGCGGAATGGGTTAAACCCTTGTGCCGGCAGGATTTGAGGTTTGAATCCGGGGAGAGAACGGATGAGCTCCCTCTGTCAGCTCCAGCTCTCCATGTGGGCACATGAGAGAAACCTCCCACAAGGGTGGTAACACATCAAAACATCTGGGTGTCCCCTCGGAAACATCCTTGCAGATGGCCAGTTCTCTCAAACCAGAAGCAACTTGCAGTTTCTCAAGTCGCTCCTGATATGAAAATTCATGAATTTTTTGCATGAAAAGTGCATCTATCCAGGCATGGGCAAACTTGGGCCCTCCAGGTGTTTTGGACTTCAACTCTCACAATTCCTAACAGCCAGAGGCTGTTAGGAATTGTGGGAGTTGAAGTCCAAAACACCTGGAGGGCCCAAGTTTGCCCATGCCTGGTCTCCACCTCCTCCTCTGCCTCCTCTTCCTCTTACCTTGACCGAGACCTTCTTGACATGCTCAGGAGCCCGGAGTGAGCTGGGAGAGCTCAGATTGTAGTTGAAATAGTGGATGGCGGCCTGAGCAGCGCGCAGGACGGGCAAACTGGAGGCGGCGGGGTCTCCCTGTCGGGAAGGCAGCGAGGGGTCCTTCCAGAGCAGTTTGGGGGTCTCCTGGGGGTCCCCTCCCGAGGAGGAGAAGGAGTAGAGCGCCAGGCAAAGCAGACACGCCGCCAACCGAGGCATCCTGGAGGCAAATGAGCCTGAGCCCAGGAGGAGGAGGATGGATGGATGGAGAGATGGATGGGACAAAGAGCAGCCCCGACTCAAGGCGCGCCTCTCCTCCGCCCCTTCCTTCCTTCCTTCCTTCCTTCCTTTCTTCCCTCCCTCTTGGCCACCCACTTTAGCCACCAGTGTATATATAGAACCATGGAATCCCTAGAGTTGGGAGAGACCCCAAAGGCCATCCAGTCTAACCTCCATTCTGCCAGGCAGGAAGGAAGGCACCCTCAAAGCCCCCCTGGATCACTGTTAATGGAATTTGGAGAGTTTTTGATTTCACAGTCTTTAGCCTTCTCCTCCCAAAAGTGTCTCTGGTGCCTCTGCCAAACTACTTCTGGCATGACTTCAGAGCATGAAAGTCATGGTAGCTTTTTTTTTTTTTTTTTTGGTCGTGTCAGGAGTGACTTGAGAAACTGCAAGTCGATTCTGGTGTGAGAGAATTGGCCGTCTGCAAGGACGTTGCCCACGGGACGCCTGGATGTTTTATCATCCTTGTGGGAGGCTTCTCTCATGTCCCCGCATGAGGAGCTGGAGCTGATAGAGGGAGCTCCTCTGCGCTCTCCCTGGATTCGAACTTGCGACCTGTCGGTCTTCAGTCCTTCTGGCACAGAGGTTTAACCCACTGTGCCATTGGGGGCTCCTGCCATGGTAGTTGAATCTCATGAATTCTCTCAGTGTGAGTGCACCCTGGAAATAAACCAGGGTTTCAAATCCCTGCTCAGCTTTGTTGAAACCCACTAGGTGGCTTTGGGAAAGTCACACTATCTCAGCCTCAGAGGGAAGTCAAGCGATCCTCGTGGACAACAAGTTAAACATGAATCAACAATGTCATAGGCAAAGGGAAAGCTTTCCCCCTCTTTTAAACAGAGACTGGATGGCCATCTGTCAGGGGTGATTTAAATGCAATATTTCTGCTTCTTGGCAGGGGGTTGGACTGAATGGCCCATGAGGTCTCTTCCAACTCTTTGATTCTATGATTCTATGACATTAAGTCCAGTCGTGCCCAACTCTGGGGGTTGGTGCTCATCTCCATTTCTAAGACGAAGAGCCGGCATTGTCCATAGACACCTCCCAGGTCATGTGACTTCATGGAGTGCCATTACCTTTCTGCCAGAGTGGTACCTATTGATCTACTCACATTTGCATGTTTTTGAACTGCTAGGTTGGCAGAAGCTGAGGCTAATAGTGGGAGCTCACCCTGCTCTCTGGATTTGAACCTGCATCCTTTTGGTCAGCAAGTTCATCAGCTCAGCAGTGTAACCCACTGCGTCACCGGAGCTCCAACAATGCTATGCAGCAGCTAAAAAAGCCAATGGGATTTTGGCCTGAATAAACAGGAGTCTAGTGTCTAGATCAGTGTTTCTCAACCTGGGGGTCGGGAGGGGTTGCAAGAGGGTTTCAGAGGGGTCACTAAATACCACCAGAAATCACAGTATTTTCTGTTGGTTATGGTGATTCTGTGTGGAAAGTTTGGCCCAATTCTATCACTGGTGGAGTTCAGAATGCTCTTTGATTGTAGGTGAACTATAAAACCCCAGCAACTACTACTCCAGCTGAGGGGGAAAAGGAAAGGTAAGAGGAGGAGGAGGCAGAGGAGGAGGTGTAGACCAGGCATGGGCAAACTTGGGCCCTCCAGTTGTTTTGGACTTCAACTCTCACAATTCCTAACAGCCAGAGGTTGTTAGGAATTGTGGGAGTTGAAGTCCAAAACACCTGCATGGGCCAAGTTTCCCCATGCCTGTTCTATAGCATTGAGTCAGGGCAATGAGAAAACTTGTCAAATTACAGGGATTCTAAAGTAGGCATGGGCAACCTTCAGCCCTCCAGGTGTTTTGGACTTCAACTCACACAATTCCTAACAGCCTCAGGCTCCTTCCTTTTCTCCCTCAGCTGCAGTGGCTGAAGTTTAGCCATGGACCATAATATAGAATGTGATTAAAAATAAAAATATTCGAATAAATACAGAAGTCACATATTGAAACAACACAAGATCCCTAAGTGAGAATTCAGTCCTATATCAATATATGTAAAGCCCATTTAGCTCTGTGGGACTTATTTCTAGTTGTTTACCTTAAGGTTAGTTCAGGCAACACTGCGTTAAAATGAGAAGCTAAGTCTGAGGCCCCTTCCACACAGCTGAATAACTGGAATATATGGCAGTATAGATTCAGATAATCATAGAATCATAGAAGCAAAGAGTTGGAAGAGACCTCTTGGGCCATCCAGTCCAACCCCCTGCCAAGAAGCAGGAACATTGCACTCAAATCACCCCTGACAGATGGCCATCCAGCCCCTGTTTAACCCAGTTCAAAGTAGATAAATAAAATCCCACATTACCGGCTTTGAACTGGAATATATGAAAGCGTGGACTCAGATAACACAGTTCAAAGTAGATATTTTGGGATTTTCTGCCTTAACATTCTGGGTTATAGGGCTGTGTGGAAGGGCCCTGAGTTCTCTTGTTCCTAGCTCAAGTCAAGCTCTGATTTTGGATTTAATATATCCTGGAAATTTTCTGTGTTCCTGTTCTTGTACCCCTGTTCAAGTCTTACTAGTTATATCTTCCTGTCTGTGGACTTATGCTGTATCTGTGATTCCTGGCTGTTCCTGGATTTTGTCACCTTTGGAACTTTATGAGACATTTTGGATTATTGTTTGGTTCTCACTTTTTGTTAAACCTTTTAGGATTATATATCTTTCTTTCTTATTCCAGATTTTATATGCTTTTAATATGTTTTTACAATAAACTGTTTGCTCATATTCCTGGACTCTTGTGTGGTGCAGTGGTCATAGGAGTTTCCAGGCCTGGAGTTCAACAGTTACTTCCAAGTAGAAGTGCAAAGGTTTACAGTGTAAGTCCTCGTGTTTTCCAGCCTGTTACAAATTAGGTTTTTTTTTCCATTATGACTAATACGAGTATTTCTCACTCTCCCTACCATAATTTTAACATCCAGACCACAAAATTTCTGCAGAACTTGAATGTTTGCTTACAATTTTGAGATACTGCCTGGTTAGCATTTTAATAAATATGTATTGTATTTATGGTTACAATTGTAAGGGGTCTCTATCTCAATATATTTAAGATGACATATTTAAAAAATGTATGCATGTATGAAATCAGTGATTTCAATTTCAGTGGCTACCTTTTTAAACCAAAAAGAAAAACCTTTTATATATTATGCACAATTATTATTCCACACATTGATATAGAGAACAGACACTCTTCCTCTGTCTTATAAACTTCATGATTCATTCTATTTATACTGGGAAGTTTTCAAATCATATAGCATATGTTCTTTTTTTTGTGCTTAGAATCGCATTTATGTTATTTATATTATGTTCCGATTTATATTTGGACTAGAACTTTGTAGTTCCTGTATAAGGAGGTGTGGTTAATCAAGTTGTGTTATTTCCTTATTCAGTTATTTTCCACTTCCTGTAGTCTTAATAACTATTAACAACAGTGTTTATTTTAAAATTTATTTATTTATTTATTTATTTATTTATTTATTTATTATTTGCACTTGTTAACCGCCACTCTCAGCCCGAGGGCGACTCGTGGCGGTGTACAAAACATAGAACATAGAAGACAACAGTTTACAATAGATCAGGACCACAACACACATCCTACTAATACACAGCTAATTAAACTAAAAATCCTTCATCATCCCTAAACAACATGTTCTAAATTACAAAGCAAGTAGGACAAGGCATTTGTGGTCTGCATTTAGTGCTCATGAACACAGATGATTGCATGAGAAAGCAAAAAAGTTAACTGTGGTGTCGACTCTTACTGGGGAGAACTTGGGGAAAATTACTTTTTTGAGCTGTTATTTATTCTGAACTGCCCTCAAGCCAACTTCAGCTTATGGTTTTGTTTTTGTTTTTTCATGTCAGGAGCTACTTGGGAAACTGCAAGTTGTTTCTGGTGTGAGAGAACTGGCTGTCTGCAAGGACGTTGCCCAGGGAATGTCTGGATGTTTGAGGTTTTACCATCCTTGTGGAGGGCTTCTCTCATGTCCCCGAATGGGGAGCTGGAACTGACAGAGGGAGCTCAATCTACTCTCCCTGGATTTGAACCACTAATGTGTTGGTCAGGGGTCCTGCCAGCACAAGGTTTTAACCCATTGCACTACCAGGGACTCCTAACTTATGGTGATCTCATGAATGAGAGATCTCATGAATGAGAGACCTAGGCCAGGCATGGGCAAACTTTGGCCCTCCGGGTGTTTTGGACTTCCCTCCCCACAATTCCTAACTGCCTACAGCCCATGCCTGCTTTAGCCTCAGGTCTTGCTGACTCAGGGCTGCAGCTTCCTTGACACAACCTATCCATCTCCAAATGCAGCCTTTCTCTTTTCCTGCTGCCTTCCACCTTACCAAGCATTATGATCCTTTAGAACAGGTGTCCTCAAACTGCAGCCCGCCAGCTGTTTGGGCCTCCAATTCCCAGAATTCCTGTCCAGGGCTTCTGGGAGTTGAAGGCCAAAGCAGCTGTAGGACCGCAGTTTGAGGATGCCTGCTTTAGAATGAATCAAGTCTTCCTATATGATGGTTTGTTGTTCATTCGTTCAGTCTTCGTGACTTCATGGACCAGTCCACACCAGAGCTCCTTGTCGGTCGTCACCACCCCCAGCTCCTTCAAGGTCAGTCCAGTCGCTTCAAGGATACCATCCATCCATCCATCTTGCCCTTGGTCGGCCCCTCTTCCTTTTTCCTTCCACTTTCCCCAGCATCATTGTCTTCTCTAAGTTTTCCTTTCTTCTCATGATGTGGCCAAAGTACTTCATCTTGGTCTTTACTATTCTTCCCTCCAATGAGCAGTCAGGCTTTATTTCTTGAATTATGGACTGGTTGGATCTTCTGGCGGTCCAAGGCACTCTCAGCACTTTCCTCCAGCACTACAGTTCAAAAGCATCTATCTTCCTTCCCTCAGCCTTCCCTATGGTCCAGTTCTCACACCCGTAGGTGACTATGGGGAATACCATGGCTTTAACTATGCGGATCTTCGTTGCCAATGTGATGTCTCTACTCTTCACTATTTTATCAAGATTGGTCATTGCTCTCCTCCTAAGAAGTAAGCACCTCTTGATTTCCTGGCTGCAGTCTGCATCTGCAGTAATCTTTGCACCTAGAAATACAAAGTCTGTTACTGTCTCCACATTTTCCCCCTCTATTTCCCAGTATATGATGGTACTTCTGAAAAAAAGCCTATCGGGGTCACTGGAGATCTCCCATCCAAGTTCACTCTGCTTAGCTTCCAAGATCAGATAGGATTCCATACTTTTCGGGTACTTAGGGTAGTTGAATTATCATCTAGCAAAGGCATATAACATTAAAGCAGATATGTTTTACATTCCAAAGTGGCTAGCCTGCAAAAAACAAAACAAGCCTAGCCAGAGCAACAGTTCCAGAGAATTGCTGGAAGAGCCTCCAGTAACAGCTAGAGGTTTGAAAAGTTCATTTTGGATTGGCACTCCCAGAATCCCTCATGTTGAATGAGGGAGTCTGACAGAGGTGGTCCAAAACATTCAGTGTTCAACCAATTGACTATCTTGCCCTAGGATTTCACTTGACAAGAAGGAGAATTGCTATAATTTTTAAAATATCATATTAGACTGTGGATTGCTGTGAGTTTTCCAGACTGTATCGCCATGTTCCAGAAGCATTTTCTCCTGACCTTGCAATCTCTGAGGATGCCTGCCATAGATGTGGGTGAAACGTCAGCAGAGAATGCGTCTGGAACATGGCCATATAGCCCGGAAAACTCACAGGAACCCAGTGATTCCTGCCATGAAAGCCTTTGACAACACATATTAGACTATTGTCTTAATGGTGAATTTTTTTTCTCATGCCTTGTTTTTTAGGGATTTGTTCACCATTCATGTAATTTATTTCAGATCATATCTTCAAAGCCTGTATCTTTTCCTTCCCCTTCCTTCCTCTCAAATTCCACTTTTTTTTGTAACAGCCACATAACTCATCATAATTACTAACATACATCTTACAATAATGTTGAGTGAATTCAGCATTTTTGTATTGTCTCTGGCGTTTTATGACTACATTTATAGAACAAGTTGTTTCTGAAACTTCCTGTGTGCAGTCTTTTTTTTCTTTTTAAGAGAAAAAACATTCACAATCCTTTTTCCTCATCCCAGCATCCAAATTGACCAAACTCAGCATCCTACCAAAATGATCTTGTTTCCTCCAAGGCATCTTCCTCCAACATGTTAAAGGAAGCTCTGTCTATTAAAGGGGATTCACCATGATAGCTCACATATCGGTGTTATTTGGTGTCAAGTCTGTTTTAGCTTATGGTGACTCTATGAATGAGAGACCTTCAGGACACTTTGTGGTCAACAGTCTGACTCTTGCCCTACAAACTTAGCTTCCAGTTTACAAATCACCATTGTATTTTCTGTGTCATATCCCCTCTGTGGTTAAACTGTTGAGCCGCTGAACTTGCTGACCTGAAGGTTGGCAGTTCAAAAACATGTGAATGCTAGTAGATCAATAGGTACTGACTCAGTGGGAAGGCAACGAGGCACTCCAAGCAGTCATGTTGGCCACACAATCAGGAGGTGTTTGCGAACAACGCAGGCTCCTTGGCTTGGAAATGGAGATGAACACCTTCCCCAGAGCCGGAGTTGAGCACCGCCTCCAGAAGCCGGAGATGAATTTGTCTGTACGAAATGTATGAAATAAATAAATAATAAATAAAGTACAATACCCTGAGTTCAGTTGTTTTGGCATCTAGGGACAGCTTGGCCATGATTTCTTCAAGGATCAATTTATTTGCCTTTTTGCGAATCTGTGGTGTCTGTAGAATTCTCGTCCAGCACATTTCCAATACGCGCATTCCCTTCTTACCAGTTTTCTCCACTTTTATTTATTTTGTTATATATCCCGCCCTCTCTTCCTCATTGAGGGACTCAGAGCAGCAATTTCTTCTTTCACAACCATAAATAGATATTGGAAATGAGATAGAAGGTCCATATTCCATGAGGATATATAGGTTGAGCATCCCTTATCCAAAATGCTTGGGATTAGAAGTGGAACTTCAGGGTTTTTTTCCCTGGATTTTGGAATATATTTTGGAGATGAGACCCAAGTCTAAAAGCAAAATGCATTTGTGTTACACATACAACTTATACACATAACCTAAAGGTAATTTTATACACTATATTTTAAATCATTTGGTACATGAAACATTTGCGTACACTGAACTTTCAGTAAGCAAAGATGTCAGTATCTCAGCTCCGTATGGGATCAGGTTTTGGAAAGTTTACTACCCTGACTCCCCACGGGGAGATAGGGTGGGATATAAATAAAGTTGTTGTTGTTGTTGTTGTTGTTGTTGCTGCTGCTGTTGTTGTTTATATTATTATTATTTCAGTATTTTTGAATTCTGGATAGGGGATGCTCAACTTGTAGAACTGGCATACTCCAATTGACATAGCTGTATCTGATGCAATCCAAGGCTTTGTAGTTTACTGAGGCACCTGCTGAACATTGACTGCAAATCTGTTGGGTAGAGCCACAGCAATTATAGTGGAATCACAGTGCTACAATAATATAGTGTGGAAGGGTCCCACGTCTCCACTAAGATTCCTAATAATGTTATAATTTGCATCTGAAGGGAAGGAATGCTTACAGCAGTGGTTCTCAACCTGGGATCCCCAGATGTTTTTGGCCTTCAACTCCCAGAAATCCTAACAACTGGTAAACTGGTTGGGATTTCTGGGAGTTGTAGGCCAAAAACATGTGGGGACCCCAGGTTGAGAACCACTGGCTTACAGGGTTCAGCCATATGACAGGGAATTCAAATTGCATGTAATACAGTAGACTTTGGCAGGACCTTCAGTTTTAATGCTTTGACTTTTTAAATAATTTGGTGCATGAAACAAAGTTTGTGTACACTGAACTTTCCAAAAACAAAAGTGTCACTTTGTGTCTATTGTCTGCAACATGATGCATTTCCCAGGATTTTGCTTCCAGTTGTGGATATTTTCTTCAGCTCCAGTTTTAATGATGCGTTGCTTTCTGACTCATAAGCTTGGGGCAGCTTTCCCATTCTCTTCAAAGCTAATTTGATAGATGTAGCCGTTTCTTTGTTAAAGTCAGACTTCAGGTTGCGTCAGATTCGTCCTATAAAAGTGAGGGTGATAACACCATCCTGCCTCTTGTCTCAGGTAATGAAAGACTTTGGAGGCAGCCTTGGGGAAGTGAGGGTGTTTCCTCCCATGCAGCAATACCATCTATCACCACCATTGACCTCCAGTGAATCATGGCTGTGTATTTCACTCTCTAAGGCCCCTTCCATACAGCTGTATAAAATCTACATTGAACTAGATTTTATGTCAGATAATCCAGTTCAAAACAGTTCAAAATAGATCTTGTGGATTATCTGCCTTGATATTCTGGGTTATATGGATATGTAGAGGGGCCCTAATTCTGTGAATACCTCACATTTATAAAAAATATCATAGTTACCTGGGTTGTTGTGAGTTTTCCTGGCTGTATGGTCATGTTCCAGAAACATGGAACTTGGCCATACAGCCTGGAAAACTCAGAGCAACCCAGTGATTCTAGCCATAAAAGCCTTTGACAATACACCAGACAACCCTTTAATCTGAGAACATTTGCGTTTTGAAAATGCGAATGTTCCTGGATCCAAGTCTACACATGCTCCAGAAAGCTCTTGCTTTCTGGGGCGGGGGTCCAGATGGGCTTCTAGAACTTTCAGGGATAACACCTGGACACTCTAACCCCCTTCCTAAAACCTTCCAAAATCCCTTATAAAAACAAGAGAATTTACCCGGCCTCCATTTGCGTGGTGCCAGAGCTCTCCTGGCGCATAGGAATGATGTACCAGGAGAGCTCTGGTACCACATGAATGGAGGTTGGGTAAGTTCTTTTATTTTGGGGCGGGGGTCCAGATGGGCTTCTGGAACTTTCAGGGAGAACACCTGGACAGTCTAACCCCCTCCCTAAAACCTTCCAAAATCCCTTATAAAAACAAAAGAATTTACCCGGCCTTCATTTGCGTGGTGCCAGAGCTCTCCTGGCACATAGGAATATGTGCCAGGAGAGCTCTGGTACCACATGAATGGAGGTTAAGTTCTTTTATTTTTAAAAGGGGGTTTTGGGGGGATTTGGGGAGAGGGTTTATGTCTTCATTGTTTTCTGGGCTAATTTAGCCTGGAAAACCACAGGACTACTGTCTGGGCTGCCCCTTCAAAAGTCCAGAGAGCAGTCCAGATAGTGGAAGCAGTGGGTTTATCCCATGCCTTCCAAGAATGTTAATTGTCTGTACTGCGATATTTTGTTTGTTGGCATCTAATGATTGCCAGTTGTAAGCCGCCCTGAGTCCCCCCTCGGGGCTTGAGAAAGATGAGATATAAATGTTTGATTTTTTTTTAAAAAAATGGATAAGACCACTAACAATTAAATTCATGAGAAACCAGGGTTTTCCTGGTTTGTGGTGAATGAGTGCGTGTTTGTCTAGGACGTCATCTGGACAGCTTCCTTTTAATTGCGGGAACTCCTGCGTTAAAGGGGCTGTCTGGATGCGCCCACAGTTAACTGTTACAGGAACATATTTCTGGAAGACTTGCCCCATTTGCAGTTTCCCAGGGTTTTCTTCTGCAGCAAAACACAAAGAAGGGAATGATCATCTGCATTTCTTATGCCAGAGGAAGTTTTAAACTGGTGGCCTGACAATCTGAGATTTTTTTCTATTGCCTTGCTCCAAGAAAGAGAAGTTGATTCTTTGTCAACAACTCAAATGGAAACATGACACAGGAATATCTCAATCATACTTCCACATTCATAAGTCCACAATATCTGAGTTCAATTTATGAAACATTTTGTACAGAAAACAGGTATGCAATGCTTATATCTGTTAAGAATGATAGATAAATTTCTGAGTTATAATGTGTCTGTGAATATTCATTTTAAGTGAAAAGTATTAAAGGATCAGGTCACCTCCTTGTTATGGATATATTGGAGAAGCTGTGATTTAGGATCTTATCCCATTTGAATTCAGGAAATGGTGTGAAGCAGTTTGTTGTTATTTTAGCTTCTCTCCCTTCATATTTCCAGAATATTTGGGGTGATCTTGGGCCTATTATATCCTGTAGGTCTAACATATCTTACAGAATTATTGTTACATATATATATATATATATACACACACACACACACACACACACACACACACATACACATACACACACACACCTCTTGAGTTCACTGCTCTCTTGAATTCACTGCATGAAGGGTGAGGATTTAATGTGTCAGAGACAATAACTGGATCCTTCTGTGACAGACATTCAGCCAGGCTCCTTTTTGTATACAAGATGCATGGAATAATTTGCAAGTATTAAAGGCATACTCATTTTGGTATTAAACTCAATTGAAAAACCATCCATGTACAACCAACAGTCATTCCCATGGAAATATTTTCTTAAGCACAGCTACTTTGAAAAGCAGTGGGAAGGTGGCTATTGTGAATGTTTGTAAAATATCTTCAGTCAGGACTTCAATGGCTTACTCTGCAGATGGTTTGGCAGCACTCTGGACCAAAATTTTAAGACCCCACATCAAGATACAGACAACCATTGTCCTATTGTTTGCATCAGCTTGGGAAACAAGGCTCTGCCAGCTCCAAATACCAAATTTGCATCCTTGCACTTGAAAAAATATTAATTTGGGCCCTGCTGTTTTTGCTTTTGAAGGCACCGGATGGTAGCACACCCCTTGGCCCCTGACATTTTAAGTTATTTGCAGAAACGGCAGCCACGATTTGTCAGGACCCATTGTTGCTGGCTCTGAAAGGCATTTTGCGAATGAATGGGCCGTGTTGTGTTGGTGATAAGGCAGACCAATGCTTGGAAGGGACGACTGCCAGGTATAAGAGAAAGGCTGCTGAAGAATGAAAGAGGAGCCTGGTGACACAACGCATCCACATTGGCGGAGGGGCTTGGTGTCTCCTTGTCCAAGGTCAGACCTTGCAAAAGGAAATGGAGAAGCCAGTGTCAGCAAACTTTGTGGTGACGTACCCATTGATGCCGCAATAGAGGGCAGGGAGGGAAGGGCTGTGATTGTTCTCCTTGCCTGGCAAAAACAAACCCTGGACCTTTAGCAACAGGCTGCAGATTGCTCAAAAAGGCATTTTATTCTCATTTCTCCATTGTCTGGCTGTCACAAATTTAATAAGCTGAATGCTTAAAGCTTAATGCTCAGCACTGAGGATTGACAGAGTGAAAACTGAGCCTTTAATGGTTGCTGAAGAAGGCCTTACCATAGGTGTTGCTTGTCATACAACAAGCAACACATATGGTAAGGCCTTCTTCAACAAAAAATATCACAGTTATGGCAATTCACAACCATTATAGCAGTGGTTCCCATCCTTTTTTTTTTTTTGACCAGGGACAACTTGACCAGGGACCACTCTCCAACATTAGTACCAAAAGGGTTATGAATCAGTTTTTAGTCAACTTTAGATTTGGTTTGGTTATTGGGGTGCTGATTCAGAAAACTGCATCGGATAGACCACATCAGCTCTAGTTTCTGATATGGAACTTATGCCATCCAGTAGTTGCCATCTGCTAGCCCACAGAAACCTATATTTAATAAGCCTTGGCACTATAAGAGGGTTTCATGAGACCTGTCTCATTGCAACGTTGTAGTAACGGTGAGGCCGTGGACCGTATTTTCATTCTTGCGGACTACTGGTGGTCCACGGATCACAGGTTGGGAACCACTGAATTATAGGAATCCTCTCAGGTTTTCAGTCTGGCAATCCTATAACTTGGGGAAATGAATGCCTATTTCTTTTTATCCCTCTTTCTGCTTAGAAACCCACAGGGGTGAGATCTTATAGACACTGTATTTTGAAACATGTGGTCTGTATTTTGGACTGATGCCTCCCAAGCTATCTGATGTGTGGGACTGGCAGTTTCCACCCAAACATGGCAGGAACCAGTATCATTACTGTGCTCATTAGTTATCATTATCTAATTCTTGGTTAGAAGCTTGCTGGAGAATGGCAGACAAAGGTTTCAGGTTGCAATGATAATTTGAGGTGCACTACTCTATTGTTTATTTTATTTATTACTTATTATGTTTAGGTATATTTTGTAGTTATATTTATATTTTGCCATAAGGACAGCAGGGAGGGAACCATTCTGGCTTCCCTGGGCAGGGAGTTCCAGAGTTATGGGCTTTCTAGACTTTCCTTATGAGCTTTAGGATGCATGTAAAATATCACCTTTTAATATATTATGTTTTCCACTTCCTAAAACATGTTTGCTTGGTTTTTTAAAAAACAAAATGGGTATTGGTCCACAAATGGGACTTCCTTTGCCCATCTTGTGAGAACCAGCGTTATGTAGAGCAGGCATGGGCAAACTTTGGCCCTCCAGGTGTTTTGGACTTCAACTTGCTGTTAGGAATTGTGGGAGTTGAAGTCCAAAACACCTGGAGGGCTCACATTTGCCCATGCCTGGTGTAGCGGTAGAGTGTTGAATTCTGGCTGCATCTACACTGTAGAATTAATGCAATTTCAAACCACTTTAACTATCATGGCTTAGTGCTGTGGGACCATGGAAGTAGTAATTTGGTGAGATACCAGTACTATTTTACAGAGAAGGCTAAAGCTGTCATAAAATTACAACTCCCATGATTCCATGGCATTGATCCATGACATTTAAAGTCGTGTCAAACTGGATTACTTCTACAATGTAGATACATCTTAAGATTCTGGGAAACCAGGGTGTGAATCTCCACTTGGCCACAGAAACCTACAGGGTGACCTGGAGGAAATCAGTTTTTTCAGACTCAGAGGAAGGCAATAGCACACAATTTCGGAACAAATCTTGCCAAGGAAATCCCATAATTGGCTTTCATTGGGGACACTGTAAACCAGAAATGGTTTTATGGGAGACGACAATATCGACAATAACATTCACTCAGCTTCCAAGATGAATACCCTCCAACATTTCATATGACCAAGCAACATCAGAGTGTAGTCAAGATGGCAAGTTACTATTGAAGAACAAAAAACTATGATTTATTATTGATTTATTTTATTTACAGTATTTCTATCTCGCCTTTCTCAGCCTGAAGGTGACTCAAGGCGACTTACAAATTGGCAGCAATTTGATGTCACAACAATAATAAATAGTATACCAGTAAAACATTTGACACGACATAATAAAAATCCATATAAAAAACCTTATAAAACCATTAAAAACATATAATCACCAACATCGTCCAGTTAAACTCATTTTCCATTAGCATCATCTAGCCGTTCCATGTTCACTCTTTCATAGTATCATATTTATCTACTGCACTGCATTTCCAAAAGCTTGTTCAAAGAGCCAGGTCTTTACTTTTTTCCAGAAAGTCAGGAAGGAGGGGGCCGATCTAATATCCCTGGGGAGAGAGTTCCACAGCTGAAGGGCCACCACTGAGAAGGCCCTGTCTCTCGTCTCTACCAACCACACCTGCGAAGAAGGTGGGATCGAGAACAGGGCCTCCCTAGACGATCTTAAGTTCCTAGGTGGTTCATAAGGAGAGATACCTGTTCGGACAGGTAAGCTGGGACAAAACTGTTTGCATCAGATTGCTTTTGCCTGTGGCTATTGGAGAGGACAAGATTCTGCCTCTTCCTCTCTTTCCTCTAAATACAAACGACAGTACTTTTGCACTTTGAATTGGGTTTGCGGCAATTGTAGTAAGTTAAGGCAAAGTTGGAGGAGAAGAGAGAAACTGGGACAATGTAAAAGAATTTGAAAGGTGGGATGACAAAGGATTAATTGGGAATGTCCCTTCCAAATCAGTTACAGGATATGAAACTCTAACAATCGAATACAAAAACTAATATATGTGTGTGTGTGTGTGTGTGTGTAAAATGGAATGAAATAAGTAATGTAGGGAAACCAAAAATTAAAGACCCATAAGATGGTTCAAACTGGGCAGGGTCACAATACATAATAGAGAAGACCCTCTCCCAAATTCGTATCATTTAGAACAAACAAAGATGAAACGGACACTTTCATTTCCTCAGAATCTGCCTTCATTTCTTCATTTCCAAGAATTACAAAATTTCCAGTCTATGAAGAAACTAGGCCTTCATCCAGAATCTTTCCTTGCAATAGTCAGAAATCTGTCTTCGGCCTATTTGTTGATGTTTTACTTAGGTTTTTTTTTTTAAAAAAAGTTTTCGGAAAGCAACGACTAATGGCAATTGTGAAATAGTTCTGTTGTTATTACAGTTTTGTTCTTGGAGACACTGAACGCAGCTTTCTTGAGAAATATAAGGTATCTGGGGAATCATAAAATTTACATGTTGCCAAAGTACAACTGTAGAACAGCTGAAATTTGCTAAACACTTGTTTAGGGTTCTCCCCAATATACCTTGAATATTATTTATTTGTTTATAGTGCTGACCTATAACACAAATGCAAGAATCCAACTTGACAGCAAGGGAAGGAGCACTAATTTAGAGCCAGTTGGGTGCTGTGGTTTGAGTGTCGGACTATGACTCCAGAGAACAGGGTTTGAATCCCCACTCACCCATTGAAACCCACTCAGTGTCCTTGGACAAGTCACACTTCCCCAGCTTCAGGGAAAGGCAACACCCTCTGAACAAATCTTGCCAAGACACCTGTGATACATTTCCGTTAGGGTCACCTTAAGTTGGAAACGACTTGAAGGCATACTACAAGTACAAGCTGAGTATCCCTTATGTTGAATTCTGAAATCAAAAATGTTGTTGTTGCTCATTCGTTCAGTCGCTTCCAACTCTTTGTGACCTCATGGACCAGCCCACGCCAGAGCTCCTTGTTGGCTGTGGCCACCCCCAGTTCCTTCAAGGTCAAGCCAGCCACTTCAAGGATACCATCCATCCACCTTGCCCTTGGTCGGCCCCTCTTCCTTTTTCCTTTCATTTCCCCCAGCATCATTATCTTCTCCAAGCTTTCCTGTGTTATAACTATGTGGCCAAAGTACTTCATCTTTGCCTCCAGTGAGAAGCTGAGCATTATTTCCTGGAGTGTGGACTGGTTTGATCTTCTTGCAGTCCAAGGCACTCTCAGAATTTTCCTCCAACACCACAGTTCAAAAGCATCTTTCTTCCATCATTCAGCCTTCCTTATCATCCACTTCTCACATTCATAGGTTACTATGGGGAATACCATTGTTTTTACTATGCAGATCTTCGTTGCCAGTGTGATATCTGAAATAAAAAATAACATATTCTAAAATCGACCACATTGGTGTCTGTGATAGTCAATTCTCTGCTTTCTGATGGTTCAAGATAGTCAGAAGTTATTTCATGTGCAAAAATATTTTAAACATTGTGTATAAAATTACTTTCAGGCTATGTGTATAAGGTATATGAAACATCAATGATTTTGTGCTTAGACTTGGATCTCATCTCTGAAGCTTTTCAGTATGTTCTTATATGCAAATACACTATTCCAAAATCCTAAAAAAACCCAAACAAACTCCAAAACATGTCTGGTTTTAAAGGATACTGAACCTGAAATGTAAAGCAAAGTGGTCGTAGAAAAAGGCTGGATCTAAACTGCCCTATATCCCAGGATCTGATGCCAGATTGGGTTGCTGTAGGTTTTTCAGGCTATAGGGCTGTATGGCCATGTTCTAGAAGCATTCTCTCCTGTTGTTTCACCTGCATGTATGGCAAGCATCCTCAGAGGTTGTGATACCAGATTAATTTCCTTATCCCAGATTATCTGGTAGTGTAGTCTCATATAATCCCGTTCAAAGCAAATGCAAAATCTTTATAAAGTTTGAAGCAATTCTTAAGCTGATCTCTTTTTGGGCAGAACAATGAAAACCATCAGTTCCTTTCAGGAAATGCTGCAGTTTCTCAATAAAGTAGAAGTGAAAATGTGGGTCCTCTGCTGACATTTCCTTCAGCAAAGAGCTAAATGAGCTGTTGGAATTTAAAAACCATCTCACGACCCATCTCTTCCAGCAGGCCTACCCGGCCAATTTGAAACGTGAATTTTAAACTCGTGTCCTGTGTTTCAATCTCAACCTTCAACATTTCTGAAATGTAACTGGAAACCACAACCAGAAGTGATTTCTAGCTGTGATTTTTTGTGCATTTTCATTCCAAAGCCTTTGTGGCCCAGAGCAAAAATTGCCTTTTACATTCATAACAGCTGTTTTGGCTACTGTGTCTGTAATGGTTGTAACTTTTGATGAGCACAGATACGTTTTACCAAGTGCACCTTCAGCCGATTGGAACAATAACAACAGCATCGATTATGAGCATACTAGAAATGCAATGCATCTTTCCATATTCCGCAGAGTAGAATAGAAACAGAGGATCAAATGCCAAGCATTTAAATGTGATCAGGTTTGAAGCTGGAAAATAATAGTATTGACTCTGTGGGGATTTTTCTCCTCATTGCCTGAAGTGTTGATCAAGAGCAGAGTGTAATATGAGGATAAACAAAAATGTGTTAAATTAAGCCCCCACCCCACCCCACCCCTAGCTTTCCTGCCTTCCACCTGGGAACTTTGTGCTCAGTCAGAATAGTCCACCCTGGAAGGATCTTGTTGAGGAATTGCGGATATGCTGTACTACAAGTTCCATCCTCCCACCAGATTGGGCAATGGGTTACTGTTTGAAGGCACACAAGGGAGGTTGGAGACTGCCAATTCTGTGCCATGCCATTCCTAATTTTTAATAGGCATTTAAAAATAAATAAAAGAGATACCAAGCCACAAAATTCTATACACAATGTTTTCCCAAAACTATGTATTGTCAAAGGCTTTCATCGCTAGAATCACTGCGTTGTAGGTTTTTCAGGCTATATGGCCATGTTCTAGAAACATTATCTCCTGACATTTCACCTGCATCTATGGCAAGCATCCTCAGAAAAACATACAACAACCCATTTTCCCAAAACGGTTACATGAATTTAAATACTTTGACAAATCATCATCATCATCATCATCATCAATAACAACAACAACAACAACTTTATTTATATCCTGCCACCATCTCCCTAGGGGGACTCGAGGTGGCTTACAAAGGCACTCCAAGGTGCAGCATATAACATAAATGGTACATGAGTATAAAACAATATCACATAGAAATTATAAAAAAAACCACAAAGCTGCCTCAAGTAGTTCTGGCTTCTGGCTTATGCATAGAAATGTCCATAAGATGTGTCACCGTTTAGTTTCTGCTGATGCTCTACTACTTTTACTGCATCAACGCAAAGATGTGCTTGTCAGTCTTTTGACAAATCCACACTCAGTTCTAGTTATTGCTAAAGGACCTGTTACACAAGACCTTGGTTAGCAGTCACATCCACATTTTTCAAATTACAGATTTCTACCACTTCTTCTTACAGGAATTTCCAGTTAATACCTGCTATAAAGGGACATCACTTTTTCAAAGTGCATTTTTACAGAATGAAACAGTGAATGCAACAGTTCCTGCCAAATGTTTGTTCCATTTCAATCCCTGCCAAGAAATGACTGATGCTTGTGAAATCAAGGATTACAAATCAAATTCTGAAGTAGAAGTATTCTTATAATGCATTTCAGCTGTGGGGAGTAATACTACTTTTGTTCTTCTTGTGAAGAGTAGACATGAAGAACACATTGTAGGCTGCTCCCTTGTGTGCCTTCAAGTTGTTTCCAACTTATGGGGGCCTAAAGCAATCCTATCCCAAGGGTTTCTGGAGCTGAGAGCATATGACTCGCTCAAGGGGATCCAGTAGGTTTCTATGGGCAAGAAGAGATTGGAAACCTAGTCTCCAAAGTCAGAATCTAATGTTTGAAACATTACACTACACTAGTTTCCTAGGGACCCATAAAACACTAGCAGCTAACAGTGACCAGTTGGTTCCATGTCAACAGAACAGTAAATATGCTCTAGATTTTATTGTGATGTTTAAATAACTTCTCCTAGATGCTAAACCCTTTCCCCCAAATATGTATAGCTCTTTTTTAATTTTTCTATAGTATCTAAAAAACTATTAAGAAAGGAAAAAAGAAAAGAAAAATGAACTGGTGGCGGACATAGGATCACTGACATACTAAGCATGGGATGGAGAAAGCTTTCTGCCTGAGGTGCAGGCAATAATACTGCCTGTCTAATGATTGTGGGCAGGAGAAGAAATCTTTTTATCCTTTCCTTCCTTTGGGATTTCTTTCCAAGCAACTCACCAGGTTACAAACTCATTCACTGAATCACACTCTCGTTTTTCTTTTCTTCGTTTTCTCTGCTTTATGCAGATTGCCTGGGAGATGCTAAACGACAATGAAACTTTTCTGGTTTTTTACCTGCAGAAAGTTTTTTTCCTTGTTTGTTTTCTTGCTTGCTTATTATTTTGAAAATAAAAGTGGAATACAAATGGAGCGGATTCCCTATATGATTGACATGGGAGCCACCTACCACCACCACTAAATAGGTGTCTTCTCAAGAGAATAAACACATGCACAGAGAATAGATGGGGAATTTCCAGTGATGGGCCAAATGTGGCCCTTGTGGTTTTGAGGGTCAGATCAATCCCCCAGGTGCCACTTCCTCTTATCAGCCAAATCTCTTCTGTGTAAATTTTGAAAATTTATACCAGAATATTTCTTCTCATGTATGACAGAATCAGTCCATCCGTTCTCCCACATTTTATGTCCAATTATCATCCAAAATAGTGACACACATATATTGTATTTCTCAATTTTTTGAATGGAAATAAATATGTGTACAAATGAAAGGAATGGAAATATGTGTACAAATGAAAGGAATGGAAATCTGTGTCAAGGGTTCACTTTATGAGGTCTCTGTGTTAAATTGGAAGCAGGTCAAAGCAGCGGGGAGTGGAGCACAGGGCCAACCTTTGTAATAACAGCAACAGGAGAGACTGTAATTTCAAGAGTGTATTTAAACATTTTGGATCAAGGATCTTCCTACTTAGGAAGGTTTCTCTGTTTTATTGTTTTAGAATCACTCAAACTATGGCCCACTTCTTACAATTGCATCATCTGATACTCTAGGCCAGTTGTGCTCTGGTAAACTGACAGGGATTTCTGGAAGTTATAGGCCAAAACACCTGGGAACCCACAGGTTGAGAACCGCTGCTCTAGACCAGTGTGGTCCAGGACCATTTTTGTGACCCCCTCCTTCAAATTTTCCCTATTTTTTGTGCCTCAGTGACATCTAGAGAGCCATATTCCTGCACCCACCTCAGACCACGCTAGATTTAGCCAAGGACTTAAAAATTTGGGAACAAAAGTGAATATAAACTTTTAAAAACCTTGACTGACCCCGCTTCCAAACATGGCAATTCTTCGCTACTAGACTAGTAAAGGGTATTTCTACCACTAGAGGGTGATCAATTGGGAGGCAATTTGGGGGGGGGGGTATAGCTTTCCAAGCTCTCTTGGTAGCTAATGAGGATCTCTAGAATCATGAAATCTTAGTACCCTAGAGTTGGAAGACACCCCAAGGGCCATCCAATGACACCCCCCCCCCACCCACAATCATGCAGGAACACCCAGTCAAAGCATTCCCCAAAGCACTCGCCATCTAGCCACTGCAGGATACTCCACAAATAAACAGCCCTTAACCATCAGAAAGTTCTTCAAAAAGTTTAGGTAGAATCTCTTTCCCTGCAATTTGAATCCATTGCTCCATGTTTAGAGCAGCAGAAAACAAGCCTGTCTCTTTTCTCAATGTGAAATCCTTTTAAATATATAAGCATGGCTATCATGTTCCCTCTCAACCTTCCTTTCTCACCATACTCAGACCCCTAAGCCATTTCTTGTAGGGCTTGGATTCCAGGCCTTTAATTTATTTATTTATTATTTATTTACTATATTTGTATACCGCTCTTCTCAGTCCTCAGGGTGACTCAGAGCGATTCACAATGGTTTAACCATTTTGCTTGCCCTTCTTTGGACACATTTTAGTTGCCCACCTCTGCTCACTTATGCAACTTAACTGAAGTAAACAGAGAAAGACACTGACAAACCTCTTCTATAGAAGTCTTAACAGGGGAGTTGGGCAATGCCAAGGAAACACATCCTTCTTGTGTGTTTTTGGTGGTGTTGAAGTTGTTTCCAATGTATAACAATCCTAACCAATTAAAGAGTTTTCTTGGCAAGATTTATTCAGAGTGGATTTGCCAATGCCTTCCTCTTTGAATTGCTCAAATTAGGTTTCATGGGCAAGTGGGGATTCAAAGCCTGTTCAATGCTCAAGCCTGTACACCACACCAGTGAAAATGCAAGCCCCAGATTTCCATAAGGTTGAGCCATAGCAGATAAAGTGGCATCACTTTTGCAGAGATTATCCTTACTGCTACCTCAATGAAAGAGGAAGGTGACGCTGGGAAATTCAATGCCATCCTGCTTCCTTCCATCAACCATGCCAACAGTTTGTCTTTAAGCCAAAGGGGAAAGATAGCTCGAAAGTGGATGTGGTTGTGTTAGGAGTTTCAAATATTTGCAAAGTGCAGAGAGCAGATAACAAACATACAAACACTATCATGTAACTCAAGTGAGCACCCACACTGAAAGAGCAACAACTACCATTAAAATAAGAGAAAAGCAGAATGCTGAAAACTCAATCCAAGTTGTTGAAAACTCTTCAGATGAAACAGATTTGTTGCATATTTGTTCCCAAAAGACCAATAAAACTGAACTTTTATAAAATCCTCCTGGCTGGACATTCCGTCATTGTGAGGCAGCCTTACCCTGCTCGGCTGATATTTTTACTTCTTTCAAAGATGGGATTTTCAGCAGAGCCTTTCCTTGGCAGGGACAGGGAGGGGTTCCGTTCAAAAGTAATTTCCATGAGAAAACAGAAGAGGACTCAGGGCTCTATTTAAGGGTTAGGGTTAGGTTTAATTCTGTTTAATTCTGTCCCGTCATTTTAATCTTTGTACTATGTATTTTAATATACGTACTCTATGGTATTGTGTTTAATCTGGGTGTTTTTACTGTGTTGTACCCTGCCTTGAGACACAAGGAAAGGCAGGTAACAAGTTGTTTACAGCCCCCAAATATTTTTTTCTTGGTGTCTTTGTTTTTAGTCCTGTTCCTAGGGTTATTTGGGGCACTGGTTCAGAAAACTGCATTGGATAGACCGCATCAGCTCTAGTTTCTTAGATATAGTTATCATGATTTTCTATGGTGTGTGCAGATGGTGAGTGCTAGGTGGTATATATTTTGTACCTCCAAAACAAAGAGCTGATAGGGAGAAACTAGTACTATTTTTGAAATTAGCAGGTTCAATATGCCCAGAAATAAGTCTAATGTTTGAGGCACCAAAACTTGTGTTGCTTTTTTTTCCGAGTCAGAAGTGACTTGAGAAACTGCAAGTCACTTCTGGTGTGAGAGAATTGGCAGTCTGCAAGGACGTTGTCCAGGGGATGACCAGATTTTTGATGTTTTACCATCCTATGGGAGGCTTCTGTCATGTCATTGCATGGGGAGCTGGAGCTGACAGAGGGAGCTTACCCACTCTCCCTGGATTCAAACCACTGACCAGTTCTGCCAGCACAAGGGTTCAACCCATTGCACCACCAGGGTGTCCTTATGTTGCTCAGTGTTGTTGCTGTTGTTGTTATTCATTTAAATAGGGTTCACTATTATCCAGTTTCTTTTTTCCGCTCTTGAGTCCGGGAATGTGTTCTCTGTCGTACTATATAATATATAATACTATATATAATTATAGTACTCTAACTACCATGATATCCTATACTCTTAAGGGTCTTTTATATAGAATTCTGGCATTTGTGCCCAATTGATTACATCATTCCTGTAAAGCCCTCCTCTTAATCATTTCTTTTAAAAGGCAGCACAATCTTTTTTAGCCTGAAAATTGTGCAAAAATCCCCTCCAAATGTGTGAAAACATGGGAAAACATTGGGTTGTTATGAGTTTTCTGGGCTGTATGGCCATGTTCCAGAAGCATTCTCTCCTGGCGTTTCACCTGCATTTATGGCAGGTATTAACACTCCACTGATATATAAATCCCATTTTCCTGGTTTCCAACAGACCTTGCGTTTTACCTACCATAGATGCAGGCAAAACGTCAGGAGAGAATGCTTCTGGAACATGGCCACACAGCCTGAAAAACTCACAACAACCCAGTGATTCTGGCCATGAAAGCCTCCAACAATACATGGAAACGTTCCTACCATATCCTTCAAAATCATATGCTACCTTTGATCCTATCAACCTGCCATCACTGTCCCGCTAACATTTTTATATGGTCAAGGATCAGAGTTTGTGGACGGCTTGACAATGTCATCTCTAAGCTGCTGGGAAAGAAATAGCACAATTAATCAGGTTGCACATAATGCTGCATTTCGATCATGCTCTTTTATGACAATGTGTTGTCAACATGAGGAATGTTTTCACAGAAACATGGCCAAAAGGGCAGGACTTTCCAATCTGTTGTTACTTTCCTTTCATGAGTTAATTCCATACTTGCAAGTCTCATATCACTTATTTTTAAAGAGCAGTGTTTGCAGATTAATTCCTTGGGCCTGTTTCGGCTCACTTTATTCATTGTTCTTCCCTATAAAACCCTGGCTGCATAAATGTGTTTCTCTTAATGTAATGACGGATATTTATGAAGTTGTTTCGGCCCTCTAAACTGCGGGCGATGAACTCGGAGATATAAAATTGCAAAGCGATGTAATCTCTATGGAATGAAAATTTTAAATCAGCTGCCAAGCCCGATGCCTTTAAGGGAAATAAAATATTCTGTGATTTTTGTTGCTGCGTTAGCATATTTTTCATTTTCTTCCTGTGCAGAAAATAAATATTAAATTCTTTCCACAAGGCAGCAATGGCTTTAAGTTGGTTGGTGGATTGGTAGAGAATTATATATTGTGATTCCCTGTTTCCTTTCTTGATTGCTTGAAGTGCCATGCCTTGCTTAACTTTATAAGTAATTTCTTCTGCCAGCTTTTTATTCCTCCTGTATAATAACTGATGGTTTTCATTGCATGAACTAGCTAAGGAAAGTCATTGCCTCACCTTTTCGAAAAGACTGCAAGATTTGTCTTGCAAATTTAAGCAAACTTCCCCGGGATCCAGGTTAATGCCTTCATATTATTTAAGGGTTTACAATCTGCCTCTCTTCCCAGTTGCCAAGAGATCAGGGTACATAACAACCTGTTAATTAAAACCAAGAATCTATACTATACTTACTTATGCAATCCCTCATAGCTCGAGGATGATTGTCTTCCAGATGTGGTGTCTTGGTGGCAGGTCCATAGGTGGCTGTGGAGCCCTATTCTTGATCCACATGTTTTCCCCCAGTGAGGACATAGGTTTCCGGACAGAAGGTGGTCCCCGTCAGGGTTGGCTTGACATGCCTTCCTCTTGGCACGTTTCTCCCTTTTGGCCTCCATTCGTGCCTCTTCAAATTATACAGGACTGCTGGTCACAGCTGACCAGCTAGAGTGCTCAAGGGCCAGGGCTTCCCAGTTCTCGGTGTCTATTCCACAGTTTTTAAGGTTGGCTTTGAGCCCATCTTTAAATCTTTTTTCCTGTCCTCCAAAATTCTGCTTTCTGTTCTTGAGTTCGGACTAGAATAACTGCTTTGTGAGAGGGTGATTGGGCCTTTGGACAATGTGGCCAGTCCAGCGGATTGATGGCGGAGGACCATCACTTCAGTGCTGGTGGTCTTTACTTCTTTCAGCACTCTGACATTTGTCCGCCTGTCTTCCCAAGAGATTCGCAGGATTTTTTTTGGAGGTAATGCTGATGGAATTGTTCTAGAAGTTGCATGTGACGTCAGTAGATAGTCCACGTTTCGCAGGCATATAGCAGTGTTGGGAGGACAATGGCTTTATAAACAAGCCCCTTGGTATCCCTACAGATATCCTGGTCCTCAAACACTTGGTGCTTCATTCGGAAAAATGCTGCACTTGCAGAGCAACAAGAATCTATAAATTACCATCTGACTGAAATGGTGTTTTAGAACCTGCTTAAAACAAAGACCTAGTCTATGTGAAAGAAGCCAGCCTTGGTTTTCAATATTGTATACATAAGGGGACTAAAACTGGATAATGCAGTTTGAATCTGTATGATATGATTAGTGTAAACCCATACAATGCAATATATCTGCACTGAACTCCATTATATGGATCTATAGGGGTTACGTTCCCCTGAAGATGCAGGTTCGCAGCTTGGGAGTGATCCTGGACTCATCGCTGAGCCTGGAATGTCAGGTTTTGGTGGTAGCCAGGGGAGCTTTCACACAATCAAAACTTGTGCGCCAGCTGCGCTCGTACCTTGGGTAGTCTGACTTGGTTACGGTGGTCCATGCTCTTGTTACATCCCATATAGATCACTGCAACGTACTCTACATGGGATTGTCTTTGAAGACTGTTCAGAAGCTTCAATTAGTCCAATGGGCGGCAGCCAAATTGTTCACCAGAGAGGTGTACAGGGAGCACACCGCCCCCTTGTTACGTCAGCTCCACTGGCTGCCAGTCTGCTACTGGGCACAATTCAAAGTGCTGGCTTTGGCCTAAAAAGTCCTATACGGTTCCAGCCCAGCTTACTTGTCTGAATGTATCTTCCTCTAAGATCCACCTCAGAGTTTAAGATAGTCAGGGGAGGCCCTGCTCTCAATCCCACCACCCTCACAAGCGTGACTGGTGAGGACGAGAGACAGGGCCTTTTCTGTGGTGGCCCCCTGCCTGTGGAACACGTTCCCTGCTGAAATCAGGTTGGCCCCTTCCCTCTTGTCCTTTAGTAAAAAGCTTAAATCATGGCTATGGGAACAGACATTCAAGCAGATTCAAACTGTATTATGTGACAGTGCAGATCCAGCCTTTGCCCTTTGACATATAGTAAGATGATGGTAGGGTCAAAGAAGAGGGCAGCTGTATTGACTCTCTATTAGGTGCCATTTACACTGCCATATAAAATCCAGAATATCTGCTTTGAATTGGATTATATGGCAGTGTAGAAGGGGTCTTACATGGGTTTTTTTATTTATACAAATGAATAATAGAATGATGGAGAGGGAAGAACTTCTGAGTTCTATCCAGTCCAACCCCATTCTGCCATGAAGGAATACACAATCAAACCACTCCTGACAGATAGGCATCCAGTTTTTGTTTTAAAAATTCCAGAATTCATCCAGTGGATTTCATGGTACTTCATCACAATGTACTGGGAAAATCTATTACCCCTTTAGCTACTATGAGCATTTCAGCCAAACATATAGTAAACAAGGGAACCTAAGGAAGAAGGGAGCAGTTGTCCTTATACTCATGGCTAATCCAAGCATCCTAGGATTTGACTTTACATGTCCTGGTTCCACTGTGCGACTTAATAGGACCATTCAGTTAAATTTTTATAGGGATGTTTGGCACTCTATAAATATGAAGGCACAGTTACTTTTTTGCATTGTTCATGAAGAAAGGAATGCCTTCCTTGGATTAGGATGGAAGTCACTCAGCTGTTTTCATTTTGGCGGAAGCCAAATAGAGCCAAAACAACTGAAATGATAGGAAGGGTGGGAATTTCCTGTGGTTAAACGGAGAGGAATTTTTTTCTGCATTACACCACAGGGCAGTGTTGAAATACATTTTAACCCAGTCTTATTACCTCATTCCCACATTTCAAGTAGTATCATTTAGAAGAGAGAGAGAAGTATTTCTTATAAAATTAATGTAACAGGGTCAAAATGGTCAGAGCTAGAAAACTTAAGATGTAGTTGTTTTAAGATGCACCTACACTGTAGAATTAATGCAGTTTGATACCACTTTAACTGCCATGGCTCCATGCTACAGAATCCCGGGCGTTGTAGTTTAATAAGGTCCTTAGCCTTCTATGCAAAAGAGTGTTGGTACCTCACCAAACTACAAATGCCAGGATTCCATAGGCATAGATAGAGCCATGGTAGTAAAAGTGGTACCAAACTGCATTAGCTCTACAGTGTAGAAAATGCACCCTTGATTACATTGTATTCTATTAGTTGAGTAGCTCTACCCTTTAGCCTTGCACTTGGCTTTCTCTGCAACTTTTACCCATCTCACCTGGGGTAAAAGCTTATTATGCACCAGTTTTTCGTGAGGTTTGTGCAGTTTTATTGTGAACATTTCTGCATGATGGCAATTACTATGCATTCACATATTTTAATCATCAGCACTCATATTCCAAGTTTCAGAATCTGAAGCTTATTTCATGCTAAAATAAGTGCCTGAAGGTAGGTTTGAGAAATATGAATATTGTCCTACACTGCTATAGCACTACCATTCTACTTTAACTGCTTTGGCTGAATCTTGTAAAATTCTGGGATCTGTAGCTTAGTGAGGCCTAAGTGTTCTTTAGCTGAGAATCCCAGGATTCCATACGAGGCAGCCATAGCAGCTAAAGTGGAAGAATAGCACTATGATTTTGATCTAAGAGAATTCCTGGCTGGTTACTTAGCTTTGGATGTTAAAACATTGGATGCAAGAACTTTTGAATGGCACAAAATGCTTCTATCTCACTAATTAAGAAAAAATTCAAATAAAAGGCACAACTGAAGGTGTTATATGCTAGAAATGAATGTCTGTTTATCCAATCATTCTGTATTTTTCACAGCAATGGCTTGAAAACTCAAGCTATGCATCTCTTCAAGAATTATTGAGTTAACATATAGCCCTGGAAGGTTCTGCATGGAAATGAGCTCAGGTTTCCATTTAGGGAAACGGATGATTGTGAGAAGACATGTATAGAACAGAGTTTTGCTTTGTATGGTTCGTGTGGAAATGTCCATACTAGGGAGAAACACACCTAGCCCCATGCATTTTGTTTTGAACCAACCCCAATACAGTGTGTCCCATTCCGAAGTCCCCAAGTAGCATTGTTTGGTGGTCCCCTTGTTAACGGATCAATGAATCCACTCCGAGGGCCCTTCCAGACAGGCACTATATCCCAGGATCTGATCTCAGGTTTTCTGCTTTAAACTGGATAAGAGTCCCCACTGCCAGATTATCTAGGATAAACAGAAAACCTGGGATTAGATCTTGGGATGTGCCCTGAACTTTAAAGGATCTGTCCAGAGTTCTGATTGTATCTGAGGAAAGCACTCAGCACATAGGATATCTCCTTTAAAGTTCAGGGTAATTCACCACCCCACTGACATGGGATCTGTCCTTGCCCCTGAAAGCTTCCCCAAACTAATTCTGTTTTGGAACCAAAAGAAGAATATCTATCTCCTTTTGAAATTGAGTTTGTTTGTATAAGTGATTTCAAGTTGTCTGTCTATGGATTCCATAGAGTTTTCTGATTGTCTTCTTCAGAAATACAGTTGACTCTCCACATTTGTAAATTAGATTTATTAGTATTTGATTATTTACTGGTTTGATTAAAATATTCTCTCTTGGAACCTCTAGATCAAGGATCCCCAAACTAATGCTTGGGGGCTGGATGCGGCCCTCCAAACTCATTTACCTGCCCCTGCCCCTAATCTTTAGTCTTGAAGGCACACAAACGACTTGAAGGCACACAACAACAACAGTCCAAAATTAACTTTACCATCTCATCAGTTGAAAACAGGCCCACACTTCCAATTGAAATACTGGCAAATGTATGTTGTTTAAAACTGTTCTTCATTTTAAATATTGTATTGCACTCCACATAAGGCATGTGCAGTCTGCATAGGAATTAGTACATGTTTTTATTTAACTATTTTTCCACTCTCCGGCAGTCTGAGGGACCGTGAAACCTATGAGAACCGGCTTAAAGAGCTGGGCATGTTTAGCCTTCAGAAGAGAAGGCTGAGAGGATACATGATAGCCATGCATATATATATATATGTGAGGGGAAGGAGGGAGCAGGCTTGTTTTCTGCTGCCCTGGAGACTAGAATGCGGAAGAATGGCTTCAAACTAGTGGGAAGGAGATTTCACCTGAAGATTAGGAAGAACTTCCTAACCGTGAGAGCTGTTCAGCAGTGGAACTCTCTGGCCTGGAGTGTGGTGGAGGCTCCTTCTTTGGAGGCTTTTAAGCAGAGGCTGGATGGCTATCTGTCGGGGGTGCTTTGAATGTGATTTTTCAGCTTCTTGGCAGGGGGTTGGACTGGCCTGTGATTCCAAGAACCAGCCCTGGGCATAAAAAGCTACTTTTCTGGGCAAACAGAAAGGTTACATTGCCTGGAACATTTTGGGATTTATAATCCGGACAAATTACTTTTCCAATATCTGAGTGTAAGGGCATTTGAAACCTAATTATACACAGTAACACATGATCTTTAAAAAAATAGAATCTTATGCATATTTACTCAGAAGCAAAACTCACTGAGTTCCAGGTGACTTTGTCACTGATAAATGCACAGAGGTGAAACAATATGTGTCACTTAGATTTGGGCAGCAAAATGATATCAGGCAACCTTTAAAAAGCCACAGTCTCATTGGTGTTTTGTCATATTTCCCAACATCTTTGCTAGAGCCTATAATAATTTTTTAAAAAGAGTACCTCTGAAAGCTAATAGTTGCTTCACCTGAATATTTATTACCTGGAGTGCTAAGCAAACATTGATTGATCAGAGCGATGCAAAAATGTGCTACTGGAAGCCCGCGAATTTTATAGCTCCTATAAAGTGCTGTATACAGTTTTTGCTCAATTTTATGCTGTTAAACCAAACATTTGGTATCATATGGCACTTTGAGTGCTTTGATTTATGTGAAGACAGCAATTGCTTCAGTAATAAACTTTCTAAAGTGTGAGCTTAAGAGCAGTCTACTGTATTTATTTGTGACATAAACACTCACCTGCAATGCATCCGAGAATCGTCTCAGATTTAACTCATATCGTACATTAAAAACATTAAGCTTCAGACACTACAAGGTCATCTCCAAGGTAAAGGCAGCTGTGATGAAAAACCAGCCAAGGACAAAGTGGGAGCTATTTTGAATTTAAACTGATAGGGAAAAATGTTCAATTCTTCCAGAGACAAAATCTTTATTCAACTGAATCAAACAATCACAGTAAGCAACTCTATATATAAAAAGGTAAAGGTTGTTCTGTGACATTAAGTCCAGTCGTGCCCGACTCTGGGGTGTGGTGCTCATCTCCATTTCTAAGCCGAAGAGCCAGCGTTGTCCATAGACATCTACAAGGTCATGTGACTGACCTTCCCGCTGAAGCGGTATCTATTGATCTACTCACATATGCATGTTTTCGAACTGCTAGGTTGGCAGAAGCTGGGGCTGACAGCAGAAGCTCACGTCGCTCCCCAGAATTGAACCTGTGACCTTTCAGTCAACAGGCGCAGCAGCTCAGTGCTTTAACCTACTGTGCCACTGCGGATTCCTCAACTCTCTCTCTCTCTCTCTCTCTCTATATATATATATATATATATATATATTAGATTTTAACCTAAATTGGTGATCCCCCCCCTAGTGCAAATGATCTGAAAACCACATTTAATTATATGGAAAGAAGACTATATTTTACTTTAAGTCAGGAAAGTTCATTACTTATTTTCTGTTTAACTCAGTACAGTGTTCAAGAAATATATGAAAGATAAATCCAAATATAATCTGGAAATTTTAGTTCCACATGGGGTGGGTGAAAGGACGGCCATTATGGATTTACACCTCCAAGACAAAATTATATGATAAAGGAAGGAAGGAATAACAGTTGAATAAGTATATACAAGAGTTATCCATAAAGTAGGGTTACAAGGCACATAGCTCTTGCGGGGAATTTTCATGGCAGAAGTTGGTATCACTGCCGTGTAGAGGGAGGCCAGTGGAAGTAAACAAGCAGTGACAGTCATCAGTAGCTCATCGACTGGCGTTGTGGTGAAGGTTAGAGATGAGCGTCCCCATTCCGTTTCCCTCCAAGTATGAAGTTTGTGCTGTAATATGCTACCTAAATGCTAAGGGCATGAACACTGCTGCGATTCATCGCGGAATCTTTTCAGTTTATGGAGAGGACAGCATGTGACAAAATGGGTATGGAATATATTGTGAGACCATGAAGAAACTTTGCAGAGCCATCCAAAACAAACATAGTGGGATGCTGATAGCAGAAGTCTGTCTCCTTCATGACAATGCACATCCACACACCGCTCTTGCAACACAAGAATTGTTGACTTCATTTGGTTGGGATGTTTTAAGCCACTCCTCTCACAGCCCCTATCTTGCACCCAGTGACTATAATCGCCTCACTAAATTGAAGGAACACCTGGGTGGGAAACATTTTCCCCACGACAATAAGGTGAAAATCGAAGTGATGAACTGATTGAAAAAGGGAGAGGGAAACTTCTATGACACAGACATCAAAAACTTGTCCCACAGATGACAAAATGTATTGAACTGAATGGTGATTATGTGGAAAAATCATGTAATGCCTATGCTATAATTTATGTCCGTTTTATTAAAACATATTTGTATTTTTAAAAAAATCTTGCAACCTTACTTTCTGGATATCCCTTGTATTTGCGGTGTAGATAAGATAGTGGTAGGCAACTAAGAGCCTGCCAGATATTTTGAACCATAAGTCCCATAATCTTTGACCCTCCATTTATCTATGGTAGACAGTGATAAGGTAATACAAGTAGAGTGGATGAACTATTAAAGGAAATTTATGTTGGCGAAGGCGTTCATGGAAGTTATCACTGGGTTGCTGTGAGTTTTCCGGGCTGTATGACCATGTTCCATTTTTAAAATATATATTTTTTATTTTAGGACATACACAAACACAACAGTTACAATTCCCACCACCACCATGAGGATTATTTTCTTTTAAATATTTTTGAGATTTACATACTATATAACATTTGTATTCTATTTCTTATGGCCTGATCTCTAGACATATTCATAATATAATTCTTGACCCAGTTCCATCTTTCTTCAACTTCTTGCATTCTATTTTCATTACACTTTGAATCATTTAATTTTATGGAATTTAATGGAATTCAAAATTATGGATGTAAAAAAAAAAGTAAAAGTAAATGTATGGCCCTGTTCCAGAAGCATTCTCTCCTGACGTTTTGCCACATCTGGACACAACGTATTATTTGAGAATGCATAAATGCTAGACCTCTCTAACAACCACCATGTCAGACTACACAGAGAAGCCATTGGAATCCACAAGCATGTGGACAATTTCAACAGAAAGGAGGAAACTGTGAAAATAAAGAAAAATTGGCTACCAGTATTATTTTTTTAAAAAAACTCCAAAATCAGGAAAGTAAATAAAGAACAACACTCAGAAAACAGGGGAAATCCAGAGAAGAAACCATCAGGGTCATCTAAAACCTTCTAACAAAGGATGTCGCCAAGAAGCAGCCAGGCTTTGAAGCTGCAAGGCCATTCAGTGCTAATCAAGGTGGCCAACTGTAACATTCACACTTGCCTCTAACAGACAAGAGTTATTTCTCCCATACTGGACATTCCACAGATGTATCAACCTCACTTGCCTAGTTTCAACAAACCTCACAATCTTTGAGGATGCCTGACACAGATGTGGGCAAAACGTCAGGAGAGAATGCTTCTGGGACATGGCCATACAGCCCAAAAAACCCTCAGCAATCCAATTTCAGTTTGCTCCCTCCCCTCCATAACATGTAGCACTGGACTGGATTTAAAACTTTGGACATATAGTTAAAATCAAGACAAAGAGAACTGGAAAGTTTCAGTACTTCCAGGGGCCAGGTCACCTTTCTGGATAGGCCTGTGAGAAAGAGGTCTGTCTGTAACCTCATCTTTTGTAGACTGGGTCTATTTCATAAGATGCAAGTGTGAGTATTGTGCGCTTTGAAGTGTAGGTATTGTCAGCCCCATGGGGTGCTATTTTTTCCATTCTATAGTCTGCACCAATTGCTCTTAGCTAAATAACAAATCAGTCATTTACATTTAAAAAAATCTTATTAAAGCAAAATGTGGCACCTTATTTTACAGGAGAACAATTCTCCTGGATCTTCGTGGCCCACTTTTTTGGAGAAAAGAAGGGTCAATAGAGGAGCACTGCGATCTCTGGGGTCCTTGTGAGAAGCCCCAAATATGTGCAATTTCCACCCTGATCTGGAGCAGGGAGGAACCAGTCTCTAAATGGTGGACAGGAAAAAGTTATGTTGATGATTGCAGCTCATCAATGAATTCCTAGATTCCCTAAAGATGGGCATTGAGCTTTGACTCAATAGATAAGGTGAATATTTCTCAGCCTTCTATCATAACAGAACATTGTTCATATTGTATCATGGTATAAGGCAGTGTTTCTCAACCTTCCTAATGCCACGACCCCTTAATACAGTTCCTTATGTTATGGTGACCCCCACAACAAGAAATAATTTTTGTTGCTACTTCATAACTGTAATTTTGCTACTGTTATCAATTGTAATGTAAATATCTGGTGTATTTTCATTGACTGGACCAAATTTGACACAAATACCCGATACACCTGAGTTTGAATATTAGTGGGGTTGGGGGGACGACGACGACGACTGATTTTGTCATTTGGGAGTTGTAGTTGCTGGGATTTATAGTTGACCTACAATCAAAGAGCATTTTGAACTCCACCAACAATGGAATTGAACCAAACTTGGCACACAGAATTTCCATGACCAATAGAAAATACTGGAAGGGTTTGGTGAGCATTGACCTTGAGTTTTGGAGTTGTAGTTCACCTACATCCAGAGAGCACCGTGGACTCAAACAATGATGGATCAGGACCAAACTTGGCACAAATACTCAATATGCCCAAATGTGAACACTGGCAGAGTTTGGGGGGAAATAAACCTTGACATTTGGGAGTTGTAGTTGCTGGGATTTATAGTTCACCTACAATCAAATTGGGAAGTTTTGCCCAATAGAATTGGGCAAAACTTCCCCCCACAGAAACCCCACAACCAACAGAAAATACTGTGTTTTCTGAGGGTCTTTGGTGACCCCTCTGACACCCCCTTGTGACCCTTCCAGGTCGAGAAACACTGGTATAAGGGGAAGCAAACAATGAAAGATGTAGCTTTTGCGACAGCAAAATGATGGGTTGTTTGGAGCTTTCCAAGCTCGAGGTCATATTTATTTGCTCAGTTTATCCTCATGTTTCACTGAAGAACGCACTGGCTGTTTCTGAGTGCATCTCAAGCTTTCCTACATTCAGCTGAGAGTAAAAAGGAAGTGAAAGCTTTACTCATTCACAAACATTGCAATATAGTATGATGACTAGAAAACCACAAGATGATGCCAGCACAGACGGGCTTCCCAGTTTCACAACTAGAGAGACTTATTGCAAAATAATATCTTCTTATCAGTAAAGTACAGTCAGTCCAGCAGATCTGTAGGTTTGACTTTTGCTCACAGCTTTGATTTAAATGTTTTCTTTATGAATCTCTAGTTCCTGCAGTGCAACCCCATGGACAGCCTTTTCCAGAATAGAGGCATTCCAGAAGAGCAAGAGATTGCTACAGAGTTATTCCTTCAGATAAAAATGTAAAATTTTAATGTATGTTTTTTTCAGTTTCCTCTTACCTCAGTGATGTAAAGTAGCTTATTTTTCAGAGGATGAATCATAGAGATGGAAGAGACCACATGGGCCATCTCGTACAACCACCTGCCATGTTGGAAAAACACAATCAAAGCAACCCTGATAGATACCCAGCCAGACTGTGTTTAAAAGCCTCCAAAGAAGCCTCCACTGCACTCCGAGGCAGAGAGTTCCACTGTTGAGCAGATCTTACAGTCAGGAAGTTCTTCCTAATGTTCAAGTGGAATCTCCTTTCCTCTGATCTGAACCCATTGCTCTGAGTCCTGGTCTCTGGGGCAACAGAAAACAACTTGCAGTTTCTCAAGTCGCTCCTAACATGACAAAAAAATAAAATCCCTCTCCTCGTATTCGAACTGCGGACCTTTTGGTCAGCAGTCCTACATGCACAAGGGTTTAACCAATTGTGCCACCAAGGGTTCCAGCTATTTGGTAATACAATATGACTTAATCCCAAAATTCCAATTGTAAATCCTTTATCATGGCAATCCCATGAGTGGTTAGTGAAATGCTTTTCATATTCTGAAATCTGTGCCAAGTCTCAGCCTTTGTTTGGCTGTTAGAGAGGATCATTCTACATGAATAACTGAATGGCTTCTGATATAACATTTGAAAACTTCTTTGTGTAAAGAGTTTCTACATATGAATTAAATACATCCACTCAAACAATGATCTGAAGGTGAGTGAAGTTATGGCTGACCAGAAATGGGTTCGGCACATAAGTAGATAGAAAATTATTAAACCATCCAAAGGAAGAGTAGGTTATACGTATAATAAGTAAATAAAACAGAATAGCCGCAGCTGCTTTAACAGTGGCTGTAATTCCCAAACTAGTATATTGGCAGAACTACATTTATTCAGTGCGGGGCTGCTAGCAAAGTACTGTGGTGACAAGGCCACTAGCTTTTATTTCTCAGAAGATATTTCATATTTTTCATAATATATTTTATTCAGATATAAACATGGAAAGAAAGTACAGAATATTTTGCTTGGATTTTCCTTCAACCATCTGGTAAGTGCAATGCAGCTCCAGAGTGCCACCATCTGCTGAAACACTAGTATTAGACGCTTAGAAATGACACTCAGAGAATAATCTTGTGTGTATGTATGTACAGGCAGTCCCCGAGTTTCAGACAAGATAGGATCTGTAGGTCTGTTCTTAAGTTGAATTTGTATGTAAGTCGGAACAGTTACATTTTTAAGTGTAACTCCAGCTGTGTGTGTGTGTGTATGTGTTTGTACAGTGTAAGAGCACCTGATATGGGGTGCTCCTACCCTGTAGAATTAATGCAGTTTGACACCACTTTAACTGCCTTGATTCAATGCTATGGAATCCTGGGAGATGTAGTTTGCTGAGATACCAGCACTCTGGTGGAGAAGGCTAAAGACGCTGTAAAACTACAACTTCCATTGCATTGAGCCATGGCATTTGAAGTTGTGTCAAGCTACATTAATTCTACAGATTGCACCCCATTTCTTCCTCATCCTCTGTTTGCTTTACCAGCATCAGTCTGAAAACAAAGGCTCTTTCATGACGGTTTATAAAGGTGCGTGAGTGGATTTTCCTCCCACCTCTTTTAATGTGAAGTAAAGAAATATTTAGGACAACGGTGCAGCTGTGAGAGGGCAATTTGCGCACCAAAAAAGGAAACAAATTCCAGCATTTGATGAGTTACATTACATGCAAGTCAATGGACCACAATACTTTTGAATGCAACTGGATTTGGGTTGGAAGTGGGCACGGACAGGAGGAATTAAATATTTTACCTTTACAGCTGAAGCTTTCTGAGATAGTCAAGTCCCATTTCCAAGTAAAGCTGGGTTTACACTGCCACATAATCGAGATTATCACACCAAATAATCCAGATTATCTGCTTTGAACTGGATTATATGAGTCTGCACAACCATATAATCCAGTTCAAATCAGATAATCTGGATTTTAAATGGCAGTATAGATGGGGCCTAAGTATTCTTCTATCTTGGAATGCTGTTGGAAATAATCTCTCCCAGATACAGAAGGATACTTGAGTTATCCAGATACTGAACTGTATAGGTTTTCTTCAGCGGGAAATTTGGCAAGAGAGGCAGAAATAACAGCAGGAAATCTTGCTGTTGCTGGGGAAACATTAAGAGGAGTGGTGGTTCTCATGAAACTTTTCCTTGATTGGAGTCTACTGGGAGGAGGCTGATAGCCATGCAGCGGGTGGTTTTCACAGTGTTCAACCTTATTTCTCTCACAGTTGGCAGCAACTTCCTGTCGCACATCAGGGTGGGGTCGGGTGGGGGGGGGGGTGGAGCAAGGGCAGCTAACTTATAGTCTATCAACAAGTGTCTAGAGACATCACACTCAACTCCTGGAACGATTCCATGAGCATTACCTCTGAAAAATCCTGCAAATCTCTTGGGAAGACAGGTGGACAAATGTCAGTGTGCTAGACGAAGCAAGGACCACCAGCACTGAAGCGATGCTCCTACGCCATCAACTTTACTGGACTGGCCACGTTGTCTGAATGCCCGATAACTGTCTCCCAAAGCAATTATTATACTCCCAACTCAAGAACAGGAAACATAATGTTGGTGGATAAGAAAAGAGATTTAAAGATGGCCATATAGCCTGAAAATACCTACAACAACACAGTATTTTCTGTTGGTTTTAGGGGTTCTGTGTGGGAAGTTTGGTCCAATTGTATCATTGGTGGGGTTCAGAACACTCTTTGATTTGGTGAACTATAAATCTCAGCAACTACAACTCCCAAATGCCAAGGGTTATTTCCCCCAAACTCCACCAGTGTTCACATTTGGGCATATTAAGTATTGGTGCCAAGTTTGGTCCAGATCCATCATTGTTTGAGTCCACAGTGCTCTCTGAATGTAGGTGAACTACAACTCCCAAACCCAAGGTCAAAGCCCACCAAACCCTTCCAGTATTTTCTGTTGGTCATGGGAATTCCCTGTGCTGTTTATTTATTTATCGTGTCATCAGCAACCATACCATTGTATTACATTTCTAACAGAACAAAACAAACAAACAGATTAAAAAAACACAGATTTTGCAAACTTGGTAGTTGATTAAATGTCCTTTGACTAGTATCTGGCCACTTGGAGTGCCTCTGGTGTTGCCGCAAGAAGGTCCTCCATGGTGCATGTGGCAGGGCTCAGGGTGCATTGCAGCAGGTGGTCAGTGGTTTGCTCTTCTCCACACTCGCATGTTGAGGATTCCACTTTGTGGCCCCATTTCTTAAGATTGGCTCTGCATCTCGTGGTGCCAGAGCGCAGTCTGTTCACCGCCTTCCAACTCGCCCAGTCTTCTGTGTGCCCGGGGGGGAGGGGGGTGTCTCTCATCTGGTATCACCCACGGATTGAGGTGCTGGGTTTGAGCCTGCCACTTTTGGACTCTCACTTGCTGAGGTGTTCCAGCGAGTGTCTCTGTAGATCTAAGAAAGCTATGTCTTGATTTAAGTCGTCCCCTGTGCTAAGATTGGTTCAATTCCATTGTTGGTGGAGTTCAGAATGTCATTGATTGTAGGTGAACTATAATTCCCAACAACTACAACTGCCAAATGACAAAATCAATCCCTCCCCCAACCCCGCCAGTATTCAAATGTGGGCGTATGGGGTGCTTGTGCCAAATTTGGTCCAATGAATGAAAATACACCCTGCATATCAGATATTTACATTATGATTCATAACAGTAGCCAAATTAGTTATGAAGTAGCAAACAAAATAATTTTATGGTTGTATTAAGGGGCTGTTGCATTAGGAAGGTTGAGAAATATTGGTCTATTTGAACACTTTTCAGGGTTGCTCAACTTAGACTAAACTTGGCTACTTTGCATTTCCTCCCCAGCCCTACACTTCAGGCTCCCACGTGAGGGCTGGGTGAGGGCGGGTCATGTGACGCACCCGCTCACGTGATTCCGCCCGCCCGTCAAGATGGCGGCCATGGAGGAGGAAGAAGAGGCGCTGCTGGAGGGAGAGTCGCCCGCCGAGGCCTCTCAGGGCCCTGAAGGGAAGCCCATGCCGGCGGTGTGCGACCCCAGCCGCCTGGCCCACCGCCTCCTGGTCCTTTCCCTGATGTGCTTCTTGGGCTTCGGTGAGCGAGAAGACTTTCTCTTTCGTGGAAGGGGCTTCTACACCAGGCATGGGCCAACTTGGGCCATCCCTCTGTGTGTTTTGGACTTAAACTCCCACCATTCCTAACCTCAGGCCCTTTCCTTTCCCCCCTTAGCCGCTTAAGCGGCTGAGGGGGAAAAGGAACGGGCCTGAGGTTAGGAATGGTGGGAGTTGAAGTCCAAAACACACAGAGGGAGGGCCCAAATTAGCCCATGCCTCCTTTACATTGTGAAATGGATGCATAGCTCGTTCACTGTCATGCCTCAATGATGTCGAACCAAGTGACCAAGCATAAAAAGTGGAAGCAAAGGAATGGAGGAATAGGCAGGCATTGAAGTGAAACTGGTTGAGTTGCAGTTTCAAACTTCCTTCCTTTTTTGAATGGCAATTTCTAATCTCTGTCGAGTCTACTGAGTCATGTCATCAGGATGGATGTAGCAGCAAGTGCCTTAAACTGAACCAGAGTTTTGAACTGTTTAATTCATCTGTTTTATTTCTTTTATTTATTTATTTATGACATTTATATGTCGCCCTTCTCACCCCAAAGGGGATTCAAAGTGGCTTACAAGTAAAAAGTAAATACAATATATTATTATTATCATTGCACAATATTAATATTATATTTTTGTTCTGGAACAGCTGTTCCAGGAGCTCCAATTTTATTTCATGGCCCCTCTCTTCATTCTGATCTTCTAGTCCAAAAATACAGTTTCCAAGCTCAAATTGTTTTTTCAGAGCATCAGGAGGATTTTGTTTTTTTAAAAATATTTTTTATTAAAAGTTTCCAAATTACATTATAAAAAAGTGGGAAAGGGAGCAAAAACATAGGGGAGAAGGGGAAAGGGTAGTTGGTTCCCCCAACTCTGGAATGCATTGCCCAGCGAGATTAGACAAGCCCCCACCCTAGAAACTTTCAAGAAGAACTTCAAAACTTGGCTTTTCCGTTGCGCTTTTGGAGAGTGGTTTTACATTCCCCTTTGTCTTTCCCCCCAAAATGGGTGTCCCCATATTGCACTGCCTCTAACCCTATCATACCTGTTGTAGGGATAAAATGGAAAATTGCTGTACAATGTTCCCTCACTTATCATGGGGGTTCCGTTCCAGGACCACCTGTGATAAGTGAAAATCCGCAAAGTAGGGACATCATTAATTTTAATATTTATACATTATTTTATATATTGTATATATTATTTTCTTACCTGCGCTTCCTTACCCATCTCCTGGCACATCCCGTGGGTGCCTGCCTGACTCCCTAGCCTCCGCAGAGCCTCTGGAGCCATACAGGGAGCAGCAGGCCAGGGAGGCAGGCCTTCCCCGCCACGCCTCAGGCCGCCACACTTCTGGGGTCTGTGGAGGCCAGGGAGGCAGGCCTTCCCCGCTGCACTTCCAGGGTCCCTGGCCTCCACTGGACGTAAATATTTTATATTTGATATTTTTAATTAATATTTTAAAAAACCTGCGAAACAGCAAGTCCGCTAAAAGCGAACCGTTAAGTAGCAAGGGAACATTGTATTGACCTTTCTCCTCCAAATCATGTTTTATATGTCATCTCCTGTCATCTGCAATCAGCATGGACTATGGTAGGAAATATTGGGAATTGGTTAGGGTTCGAATCCGGGAAGCAGCATGAGATTCCACTGTTAGCCGCAGCTTGTGCCAATCTAGCAGTTCGAAAACATACAGATGTGAGTAGATCAGTAGGTACAGCTCCTAAGAGTTTGAAAACATGCAAAAATATTGTTTCCAAGCTCAAGATTATCCTCTCCCTTTATTCTCTGGTGCTCCAGAAAAAATTGAGGATGCCTTTCTTCCTCTCTTCTTTCTCTTTATGTTGTGATTTAATTGTGGGATCCAAAGTATCAATGCTACTATTAAAAGCATTTTCAATAAATCTTTTTTTCTTAAATTTTTGTTCTTTAGGCAGCTATTTTTGCTATGACAACCCAGCAGCTCTTCAGACTCAAGTTCAAAGGGTAAGTGAAAACCACGAATTTCACCCTTCATCCACTAAGATGATAATATTTTAATTGTGCACTAGACCTTTCAGCAACATCAAGGAGAGACTTACATTGTCCTCCTCTTATTTTTTAAATAGGACCTACAATTTAAAGTACTTGGCTTGCTAATTCAGTCTCTAATTCCAGTACTTTTAATTATAATGTAATTCAAAAGCTATTTAGGGAGGTTTGATAATCTGTACACGACTGAAAGGAAAAAATGGAACTGTCCAAAATGTGTGTACTTCACATGGAATTTATCACAGATACAATCTAGACCTCACTTTTATATAGGTTTTTTTTTCCTAGCAAGGGTCAGGTTGTTTCAATAGGAAAACCTGCATTAGATAGATTTTTCTTAATATGTATTTTATAACTAAAGTGGAGCTGAAATGTTGATTTGTGTTTTTGCGCTTTCTTTTAGGACATGAAAGTGAACACTGCTCAGTTCATGGCACTGTATGCATGGTATTCCTGGCCCAACGTGATTCTCTGTTTCTTTGGAGGCTTTCTTATTGACAGAGTATTTGGAATAAGGTAAGATAACTTATTTATTTATTTATTTATTTACTGCACTTGTAGACCGCCGTTCTCAGCCCTAGGGCGACTCATGGCGGTGTACAACATATAGAAAACAATTTACAATAAAGGCAATATCACAAACCACAATAACAACATCACTACCAATAATACAATTATACTAAATCATTCGCGACGTCTCATCATAGAATCACAATCCAATCTCGTTATCCATATTCCCTTCCAATCATCGTTGCCAATTGTTGTAGCACTTAATCAAACGCCTTCTCAAACAACCACGTCTTATGCATGCATTGGAAGATATTAATGGCTGAACGACCTTTAGATGTACTTTATGTTCAGCTGAATTGCAATAAGGGGGTATTTTTGTGTTGTTGCTTCTTTATTACAATGGCTTTAATGGTTGCAAACTTCTTTGCAGGTGGGGCACAATAATATTCAGCTGCTTTGTCTGTATTGGACAGGTAAGTGGAATAAATAACTTACAGTTAAATATAAATCAATAGATATTCAGTAGATCATCCTAATGATCTGCAGACCATTAGATTATTCTAAATTTTAAAAAATACTGAGTGAAAATATTTGTTAGTGATGTGGCTCCAGCATTTAAGCTGACATGTTATTCATATTCCACTCTTTAAGGTGATTTTTGCTATGGGAGCAATAAGCAATACTTTTTGGCTGATGGAAGCTGGCAGGTTTGTGTTTGGGTAAGTTCTTATATTAGCTTTGTGTCATCCCTTGTTACCTTCTCTCAGTATTAAAAAGGCTATAGTTAACTTTATATTTTTTTAAAAAAATCTTCTGAATCAGTTCAGTTTCTTTGTCTTGGGAAGCATTAAATCATTTCCCTTTTGATCTTCTGAATACTCTAAACTAAACTTGCATATTAACATAAATATAACTCCAACGGAGCTCCATGCAGTCATGCTGGCCACATGACCTTGGAGGTGTCTATGGACAACGCTGGCTCTTCGGCTTAGAAATGGAGATGAGCACCACACCCCAGAGTCGGACACAACTGGACTTCATGTCAGGGGAAAACCTTTACCTTACCTTATAACTCCAAATAACAAGAAATGGTTGTGTCATGCATATTGTTTTAATCATTTATTTTTTTAACCCCCTTCTTTCATTTAGGATTGGTGGAGAATCCTTAGCAGTAGCTCAAAATACCTATGCCGTGAGTTGGTTTAAAGGAAAAGAATTAAACCTTGTGTTTGGACTTCAGCTCAGCATGGCTAGAATTGTAAGTTTGAAAACTCATTTTTGTTTTCTCTTGTAAGGACCATAAATGCATCCTAACATTTATTTCTATCTATGCATATAGTTAGGGACATAATTATTCAAAAGGAATTTTAGAATACCCAACAGAATTCTCTAATAACAATTCTAAGAATTCATTCCTTACAATTGATTGTCCCAATGCTTCTGGTTAGCCAGTCTTCTTGGTGGACCAGTTTAAAATTGGTCCACTGAGAAGATGTGATAGATGTCAAGGGACCTCAAATTGTACCTGAAATGCTCCCTCTTGCAGAACTTGACTCTTGTAAGATTTACTTTGTGTGAAAAAGAATGTATTTGAGTCTGATTGCAGGTAAGCACCATCCTATTATCACATATTAGCAGACTCCATTAAAAATGTAGTCAGAATGATAGCGTAATGTAGTCAGAATGACAGTCCTTTGACCAGGCAGGTTCTATAGAAGACCCTTCTTCAGGCCTTATCAAGTATTTGAGAGTACAAGTCTCTTGAGTTGTCAGGATTAGCAAGAGTTGCTGTCCAGATAAGCAGGTTGCTGCCTTTGGCATGTTGATGATAGCTACCCTTTGCTGAGTGTCTGTAGCATCTAGTTTATAGTCTCATAGAGACTACATGGGCTATCCATCCCCCTCCCATGCAGGAATACGCAATAAAAGCACTCCTGGCAAGGCTATTCAGTGCTAATCAAGGTGGCCAATTGCAACATTCACACTTGCCTCCAACAGACAAGAGTTCTTTCTCCCACCCTAGACATTCCACAGATATATAAACCTCATCTGCCTAGTTTCCAACAGACCTCACAGCCATCTGTGCCTGCCATAGATGTGGGCAAAATGTCAGGAAAGAATGTTTCTGGAACATGGCCATAAAGCCTGGAAAACTCACAGCAACCCAGTGATTCAGGCCATGAAAGCCTTCGACAACACTACTGACAGATTTACTATATATGAATTCTGCATTCTTGATTGCAGACAGTTGTTCAAGCTAGATGTATTTGAAGTGTTGTGTGCAACACACACAGAGATTATTCAAATGGATATTCTTTTTTCTGTTCTTTTGTACTGTGTTGAAAATATATTATCACAATTCATTTATCTTCCTAGGGGAGCACTGTGAACATGAATATTATGGGATGGGTATACTCGAAAGTTCAAGATCTTCTGGGTTCTACAGGTCACACTACTCTTGGGGTAGCACTTTTTATTGGTTAGTAAATTCTTCTATTATTTACTCTTAGTGTTTTGGGATTTGCTCCAATATGGATGAATAGGAAGCTAGTGGTTAGTTTAGTTTATAAACTCCAGGTTCTTCGTAAAATGTGTGAAAGCAAAGCTTATAAATTGTTCTAATGGAATAAGAGTAAAATTTACTTTTACTTAGATGCGTAAGAGATTATCATGTCCTGCTTTCCTGCACCACACACAAGTTAGATATCTGATCCAATTAGAACAAAGCAACTATAATCTTGAAGTGTAATCCTTCCATAGACAGCTCTGATTCCCATTGTATCCATTTTTAGATCTGTTGGTACACTGATAAATATTACTAACATAAGCTGAAAGAAGTTTCTTAAACTATTCAATATTTAACTGAGAAATTTTCAGATTCTGAACTGTATGCATTTATAAACTGAGAAGTGTATTCTTTTAGACCATTGCATGCATTCTTTGGGCCATGGGTAGGAATTTGGCCCTCCAGAAAATTTGGACTATATATCACATAATCCATTATCAGGGGTACACTGGCTGTGAGCTTTGGGACTCAAAGTCCCGAATATCTCACCACCACTGTCTTAGGTCATCTCTTTCCAGCCAATTTACTCTTGTTTTGGTCTTAACTCCTACTACTCGCGAACAGCATTGCCAGTGGCAGGAATGGGGCGAATTGTAGGCCAAAATATCTGGTGGGATCAACTTGTGGAAAACTGCCTTTGATTATTTTTAGTTCCATATCTAATAACACAATTGTTGTTATTTATTCAGTTCTTAGTAAGTTGCCATTTCGGTATAATTTTTGATATAAAATGCATTTACTCTCAATTTCAGGTGGTGTGACATGTATTTTTTCATTAATCTGTGCTCTCATTCTTGCTTATCTGGACAAAAGAGCTGAGAAAATTCTATGTAAAGAGCAAGGAAAGACTGGTAAGTGTGTGTTGTTGTTCAGTAATGAAATGTTTGTTTTTAAAAAAATGTTTGTTAGAGAGTGAATAGAAACAAATATTGAACATGTTCCTTCTTTTCTTTGGCCCCTTCCACGCAGCTGAATAAAATCCCTCATCATCTTCTTTGAACTGGAATTTATGGCAGCATGGACTCAAATAACCCAGGGCCCTTCCACACAGCCCTGTATTCCAGAATATCAAGGCAGAAAATCTCACAATCCAGTTCAAAGCAGATAATGTGGGATTTTCTGCCTTGATATTCTGGGATATAATGCTATGTGGAAGGACCCCCAGTTAAAAGCAGATATTGTGGGTTTTTCTGCCTTGATATTCTGGGTTAAATGGCTGTGTGGAAGGCCCCATCTATATATATAAATTTGTTAGGGGCATCCAACGAGGAAACAAAACTCAAAAACCCCCCAACGAAACTTAACCAAAATTCCCATGCCCATAACACAACCCACAAGGTACAAACATATCTACTCAAAATGAAAAACAACACAACAACACACTCACAAAACGGCAAAACAACAAAACTCAAAAATCCCCCAACGAAACTTAACCAAAATTCCCATGCCCATAACACAATCCACAAGGTACAAACATATCTACTCAAAATGAAAAACAACACAACAACACACTCACAAAACGGCAAAACTTCACGCCCCCTCCAAACCCCACCCCGCCCCTTCCCGCCCTGTCAAAATCTAGGAAAGACAGGAAGGAAGGAAAGAAGGAAGAAAGAGAAAAGGAGGTAAAGAAAAAGGGGGAAGGAAGGAAAGTTAGAGAAAGAAGGAAGAAGAAAAGGAAAGAAAAGGAAAGATGGAAGGAAAGAAAAGAGAGACAGCAGAAAAGAAAGAAAAAGGGGGAAGGAAGGAAAGAGATAGAGAAAGAAGAGGAGAAGGAAAGATGGGAGGGAAGGAAGGAAGGAAGGAGAGAAAGAAGGAGAGAAAGAGGGAAGATTGGCCACAGCAACACGTGGCGGGTAAAGGTTGTTATTTCTATTATTATTATTATTATTATTATTATTATTATTATTATTATGCTATTGTTCCTATGAGACCCTTTTAGGGGGAATGGGAGAGGTGTCAGGTCCCAGAGGCAATGCATTGCATTATTGTTATTGTTATGATGGTGGTAAAATAAAAGGAAATAAAAAGTGAAAGAAGGAAGCAAACAGGGAGGGAAGAAAGGCAAAGGAAGAAAGGGGGAGGGAATGAAGGAAAGAGAGAAGGATGAAACCAAGTAGTGAAAGAAAGAAAGAGGTAGAGAAGGAAGAAAGGAGAGAAAGGGGGAGGAAAAGGGGGAAGGAATAGGTAGGTACCTCTCTTTCATAATAGTCCAGATATCTACCTCAACTTTGATAAGTTTTACTATAGGCCACAGCAACGCGTGGCAGGGCACAGCTAGTTGAATATACATCAGTAAATTCCTTATTTTGAAATGACCCACTTTTGTCTCTTTCATGATATTGTTTGCTATTCACATGGGGAATTTCAAGCCCTGGTTTGCTTCTATAATGCATAGTCAGATTAAGGCCCCTTCCAGACAGCCATATAACCCAGAATATCAAAGCAAATTATTCCACACTATCTACTTTGAACTGGGTTATCTGAGTCCACACTGCCATATAGTCCAGTTAAAAGCAGGTAAGTGGGATTTTATTTAGCTATGTGGATGGGGCTTGATGCATTGCAAAGAGAGAGCATTTAATACACGAAATAGCAGTAATATAAAACAGGCTAAAAGCAACTCTGAAAAGCAGAATTTGACTTTTCTCACTGAAGAAACTTTTACATGAAATCCAGTGTTACAGAACACTTGTGAATCTGTCTTTTACAAATGTAGCTTATTAATTCTGATACTGATGTTTCTCTTTCTTCAAGGTGAAGTGATTAAATTAACTGATGTGAAAGACTTCTCACTGTCCTTATGGCTCATATTTATTGTCTGTGTTTGTTATTATGTGGCCGTCTTCCCGTTCATTGGACTTGGAAAGTAAGTGCATGTTTAGTAAGACCTTAGACTTGCCATTTTGGAGTAAGTTTGTCTAGAGTTTTTCTTTGGTGTGTTGTGAATTGGTGATTTTAAGTGATAAATACTTTTAAGCACAGTGTTCAGTAGCTTTATTTGGGTCCATGTTGGTCCATTCCATCAAACCAGTGTTACTTGTTCAGTTAATTGATAAGCTGCTCCATACCTGATTTTAGAGTGGTGTACAATAGATGAACATTTTTATAAAAAAATTATAATAAAAGCAGAATGCATTAGTTAAAGAGTCAATTGGCATTTATTAGCCTTGCTGAAAAGAAAAATATTGAGTAGGTGAAAGAATTAAGTGTAGTTATGTTTCACTTTTGTCAGGAGGGCATTCAACACATATAAATCCTTTAATCCTGGTTGACTCTGAAGAAGATAGCAGACCCATGTGAAACCATCAAAGACATCTCCTCAAAAGATCTAATACAATAGTCTGAAGATTGCTGCAGTTCTAGATCTTACCGATACATATTCTAAACTCAAAAATAAGCACTGTAGGTCAGACTAGAGATAGAGGAGTTCTGTGGCTGTACATTTATCCATCTGAAAACTATGGCAGTGATCAAAAGAATTTACTAAAATGTTGCCTCGTGTGTATTCTCACACTTGTTTATGTATCCCTCCCCTGAAAGCCTTAGGTTGGCTGCTCCAATAACACAACCTGTTCATTTTTTTGCATCATAGGGTTAGCCAACAGTAAGTTGTGAATGGCTTCTCTAACTGTGACTTTAAGATGTCCTTTGTATAGATGCAGTCATAAACATTGTATGTGCGTGTTCCCTTCTGAGACACATAGAACTTTCGCCTGTGTGTTGTGTTTTTCAAGTAAATGCAAAATATATGTCAGATGTAGCTCTGTCACTGACATACATTTTACAAATCTGAGCACTTGACTTTAGCCTCTTCCTTATCCACCTGATCTCTCCTTTGATGGAAGACTTACTCTTACTCAGACTGCACAATTCCATTGCAGAAAAAAATTATACACATCGAATGGTATTATTAAAAACCAATATTTTCCCCAATCCCCATTAATTCTAATACACATAGACTGATCTTATAAAGATTATTGCTATCTTGCCAGAATTCCTAAACACTCTAGTCTTCTCATCCTTTTACAAAACCAAGTAGTCCAATCAGAATTACTCTCAGGCTTGGAGCTCTCTTTGAAGCATAAATCTGCAAGCCAACCCATGCCTACACTACTTTCTTGCTCCTTAAAAAGGAGGAAGGGCAGGGAAGGGGAAAAAAGGAATTTTACAGCACCTTTAAGACTAATTGGTTTTTATTTTAGCCTGAGCTTTCGTGGATATAAATCCATTGTTTTAGATGTACTGAATGATGTTAAGGCCTCAAGTATAAAGCATATGCATACAGATGTACAATGTCTTGGACTGGCCCTGTTACTTCTTATTCATTAGTCAATTAGCTATTTTCTCCAAGATAATTTTGTCACATGGTTCTTACTTTCTTGAGGGCTGCTGATAAATGCGTGCTATCAAAATTGTAGGCTGGTTGTTTTAAGTCATTAATTATTTTTAAAGCTGGCATGATTGTAAATTCTCCATGGTTTCTCTGAACAGAGTTTTCTTCATTGAGAAGTTCAAGTTTTCCTCTCAAGAAGCAAGTGCAATCAACAGGTAAATAGGATACAGCTTTACAAATGAGGTTATTAGTTGTTTCTGCCTTTCCACAGTTTGCAATTGGAGGTAGCTTACAGTATTTAAGACATAGTTAAAAATTACTAGCATACAAATGTTAGCAATCAATCAAACCATCATAAAATGAAAAGCAGTTAAAATAAGGACAGAAAACAATAATTTAAACTCCTATACATTATACAAGGCCTGTTTTTTCCTTGGAATTCTAGCATCCTTACAAGTACCTCTTGTTTCTTTTATAGTATAGTGTATGTCATATCAGCACTCATGTCCCCTGTCTTCGGATTCCTAGTTGACAGGGTTGGAAAGAATATTACCTGGGTTATATGTGCCGTGGTGACTACATTGGTGTCTCACATCATGTTGGCCTTTACTTTCTGGAACCCTTGGGTGGCCATGGTAGGTGTTTCTTCTGATTTTGTTTTATTCAAATTCTGGGGTGTGGGTGCATAATTGTCAACTTTTACAGGAACTCTGTTTCATGTATTACACTCCAAAAGATTTTATGTATATGAAAATGGTACCACAATAATAGATACATCCTATTTCCTTCCTTCCATGCACATATTAGAAATCGAAACTCTAAAACAGCTTTTTTCATAATAGCAATTTAGACTGCTTCAGGATGTGTCCATGGTGTTAGTGGTGTTGTTTATCAACTAGGCTCATTATGTAGTTATCACTTTGACTGTCAGCTACTTTTAGTTCCCACATGTTATGTCAGCAATAGAAGCAGCCTATTATCACAGGAAATCTATGCAGAAATGCAACGTATCGTTTGTTATATCCATATTATTGGTTCCCTTTAGTGTTCTTAAATGTTGATGCAGTGTTTTTAAATCTATCTTCCACAGTGTTTGCTGGGAGTAGCTTATTCCTTGCTTGCCTGTGCCTTATGGCCTATGGTTGCTTTTGTTGTCCCCGAACATCAACTGGGAACAGCTTATGGCTTGTAAGTAATAGGTATTTATATTTTCAATTTTGGAAATGAGCCTTTGTCTTTCAACCTAAACTTATGGCAAAATATTCAGGTCTTTGTTCTATTTAACAGTCTTGATTTACAAGAATTGTCAACTTGAAAGTATAGTAATGTGAAGAGTCCAGATTGGGGACAAATTCTGAGCAAACTTCTCTTGTTCTATTGCTGTTATCCTAACATTCCCACCTCAAAAAGTTAAAAACCGAAACAAAGCATTGTGGTGGTTGGTTGGTTGGTTGACATTTGCCTAGAAGATGAATGTCACAGCCGATTTCCTTCTTTTTAGGCTTCAAAATATAATTACTGCTGGGAAAAGAAAATGCAATATCTGCGTTCAGGATGCATATAAAACATCTGTGAAGATATGCTAAATCTTAATTGCAGTTTGCTGGGTTTAGCAGCAATTCTAATGTCCGAGTAGTACATATTTCATTATTCTAAAGGATTTTTATTTTTCTATAATTTCAAATGTTATTGACGATTTGGGATAATATTTCAGGCAGCTTTATTCTTAACTGAAGGGGAAATGATTGGCCTCTGTAACCCAATCATTGTATTGCTTTTCAGCATGCAGTCAATCCAGAACTTGGGTCTAGCCATCATTTCCATTGCAGCTGGTCTGATACTAGATTCCCGAGGGTACCTCTTCCTAGAAATATTCTTCAGTGCTTGTGTGTGTTGTAAGTATGATACCATCTCAAGGTGCAAAATGCCTTCAAAAATGCAATTGAAATAAAAGCAGGTTTCAAAATAAACTGTGGTGGTGTTCCTGGTGAAAGCTGGGGCATGTCCATGGTTTGAGTAGTAAGGCAACTATTTTTCTCCTCCCAACTTTGTACTCCTCCTGTAAGACTCAAACATAGATTATCTATGGTACTGTACATGAACATTTATCATGTGTCTGTTTTGTTATACTGTAGTTGCATGTATTTGGAATCAAAGTACTCCTGTGTGGTTCTGCACACAATGGCCACCTTAGAAAGAAACCGCTTTGGTGTTAGACAAATGCCCTGTTTGAAAGTCTTTGGCTTGTAACAACCTGTGTAATAAGGCGGCTGTCATATGGCTTTTTATTTTTATCTTTTAGTGTCACTCATTGCTGTGGTCATGCTGTACTTTGTGAATTACCTTAGAGGTAAGCATCTTTGATTTTAACTCTCTGTACTTGTGAGCACTTACATTTGAGTCAGCAGATGATTTTAACTTCAACCAATGTTAACATAGTGGCACATGCTTATAACTGACATTTTTAACAACAATATTTGTGGTTTTGACTCTACAATAAATCTCACTTTGTTGTCCCATCTTGCTCTCACATACAGATATTTCACAGTAACTATAAACATGTGTATCTACCATGTACCACCTTGTTTTCTATTGCAAACCCAGTATGTGTCATTTGCAATAGTTTGTTTCTTTTGGAACTTTCACTTGTTTTCCTTTTGTTTTAATACCGTTTTTCAATAACTCTGTTTATAACAAACACACATACACAAACATACTATATTTTATGCCATTGAAGTGGCTCTCTGAAGTGGTATGTAGTCTTAGCATGCCATAGTATTTTGTTAGTCAGAACCATAATACTCAATTTTGAAGACACACACTTTCACTTTTTAAGACACTAAAAAGTCAGTATTGAAACAACCAAGCATGCCTAATTTAGCCTGAAGCTTTTAGTTCTCTGAGTTGGTGTTTGTATTGTATTTGGAGCAGTGAATCTCCATGAACTTAATTATTTGTGAGATTTAATGCAAAACGGGTGACTCTCCTTATGTCCAGAGCTCTCAGAATCCCCGTAGCTTGAAAGGCCAGCTACAGAGCTACTGATTGGATTGGCTCATCTTAGAGTTGCCACAAGTTGGAAAAGCACATACTGGCCAGTATGACATAAATCTGGGGTTGCCATATGGGTAGAATTGTGCAGGTCACTTTCTTTACTTCTTCTAAGTTGATGCTTTAACCACTCTCAATGTAGTGAAATTTCCTTCCCCATTTTTTTTAAATCTATGCATTTAAGTAATCTGTGCCCTTCACAAAGTTGTGGTGCAAGTTAGAAGTGACTTCTAAAGAATGTTCAAAGAATATGTTACAAACATGAATATCTCTTATGCCATAGGAGGTGACCTTAACTTATCTGCAAAGAAAAGGGAAAAGTTGCAGAAACTAGCTGTGGATGAGTAAGTATGTAGCTGGAGTTCTGACCTGAGTCATCTCTGATGTATTACAAAATAAGGTGGAAATGGATAATGGGCATTGACATAACTATGCACTGTTTCCCCCCACACTGTCTGGTGACTTGGAAGAACATTAAACCTTTATGACATCTTGAAGATCACCTGAAGATAATGGGTTAGGAACATTTTTTTGATAAAGTGGAAGATCCTGATAATATGACAGTTTACTATAAAGATAAATGTTGGTATTATACAATACAATTAGATACACAAGGTTTACTGAAATCAATGGGACTGCAGTGAGATTTGAGCCTTGGTCTAACATGAGGAGGACAGCTGCTGTGAGTGGGCTTGTTTTTTTCCCCAGGGGACAATAGGTGGCCTCTTCCCCATATCTCTCATCCCTGAATTTTTAAAAATACATGTAATGTATTCTGTAGCCAAAATTGTCCCTTTCTACCTCAGCCATGGCCCTCTAGACACCTTTGTTCTTTAACATGAAGTCAGTCAACTTTCCCTCCTTCCCTCTTCCCACTTTCTTCCCTCCTCCCCCCCTTCTCTTTTTCTCCTTCCTTCCTTCCTTCCTCCCTTCCCTTCCCTTCCCTTCCCTTCCCTTCCCTTCCCTTCCCTTCCCTTCCCTTCCCTTCCCTTCCCTTCCCTTCCCTTCCCTTCCCTTCCCTTCCCTTCCCTTCCCTTCCCTTCCCTTCCCTTCCCTTCCCTTCCCTTCCTTCCCTTTCTTCCCTTTTGTCTTTCCTTCCTTCTCCCTTCCTTTTTTCCTTTCTCCTTTCCTCCTAAGGAATGTTTAGCTGGGAGAAGAAAAGGTAAAAAGGGAACATGAGAACCATGTTTCAAGATTTAAAATGTCCCATTGAGAGAGGTGGGCTGACTTTTTGTGGCCAGGACACAAGGGAGCAATGGTTTCAAATGGCAGGGAAAGAGACTCGACTGAAAAGATTAGGAAGAACTTCCTGAAAGTAAGAGCTATTGGAGAGTGGAATAGGCTGCTTGGGAGTGTGGTGGAGTCTCCTTCTCTAGAGGCTTTTCCGCAGAGACTATATAACGGGAGTGCTTCGATTGTGCCTTCTTGCATGGCATAGGGTTGGACTGTATGGCCCTTGGGTGTCTCTTCCAGCTCTAGGATTCTAGGATTATATTTCAGGAGTAGGCAGTACTGGGTCTAACGGATACACTTTCTCTCCCATCCACCATCTCATCCGGACCATGGCTAACCCTTTTAGGATCCAAATGTTTCTTGTCTTTCCTTTACTTTCTGCCTCTGAAAGAGAAGGGGGGGGAGGGAGGAAGGGGACTTGGGGAGAACCTCCTCCCTTCCGGCCCACACATCCTGCTCCGGCTTGCCATGCGCCCCCCAAGTTAGAAAGTTTGCCTATGCCTTGTTGGGTTAAAAAGGCTGTCTCACGAGTCAAAGAGAGATTATTTACAACTTTCTCTTCAGCTCCTTCAAGAAGTCATAGTGGTAACAATAACAAATCACTACAATATTTTTTGCAGAAAAGAAATCTGAATAGGAAATCTTCCAGAAGTGGGGAGGATTTGATCGGCAACGTGTCCTGTTGAAGAGCATTGTATATGCATCCCGAGGGATAAACATCAAGCTCTTTGAAATAGTTGATTCAATTCATTGACTCTTTTAACGTCTTATTTGTATCAGTGATCAAAATGGCATCATTACCCAAGTACTAAGCTGGAGTCAGACAGGTAGTTTACCTACCTAAGAGACTACTCCTATTCAACGGAAGGTGGTTTCTTCAGCTTATTTGGAGCCAGTATTTTAATCTATGGGCAGCTCTTTGGATGACTTCATCTTTCTTCTGTGGAGTAATCATGGTTCAAATAATAAGGGTGTATTGTTACTCAGTAACTGCATTTTCTGTTGCCTTACAAAATGCAGGTTAATGTTTCTCAGTTTGTTGTTGCAAATTACGGTTTCATAATAAAATCATATGAATTCCTGGATCAGAAGAGTTTAAGTGAAATTGTTGTTATATGTGTTGCTAGAATGATTGGAGAAATTATGTGAAATCAAATGCCTGTCTCTGAGAGAACAAAATATTGAGTGTTTTTCTAGCAGCCTGCTAAGCAGTCTTGTGGACGGGGGAAGTTTATGTCCTCCCTTTTGTAATGAAACTGTTTAATTCTGTTTAAATGTACTTCTTTTGTTAAAGGCAGAGCTTACCCTTTGACTCACCATGTTGACACTTGCACTTTTGCACTGGAATTTTGATCTTTGTAAATAAATACTGGAGAAAAGAATGTCTGCCTATCAAATTTGTCTGATTTAACCTACCTTCCCAGTCATATTATTGATCTAGGAATAATACCTAGGAGATTTTCTAGCACACCTTGTGAATTCACATGTGCATTAATAGCATCCCCTTTCTCTTCACAGAGCAAAGAGACGGGAACAAATCAGACGTCAGAATGAAGATGACTTAGCCAGATTGCAGCCAAAGAATGACTTTAGTTTGAGGAATAGGTATCTCTCCAGATTAGGTGCTCAGGTACTGATAAGTAGTATATATAAGTATATATATATATTTTAAAACTGCAATAATTATTGCTTTGTCAGGCTACTTTCGATTTCAGATTTGATCCCAGCATCATGATCATGTGGCACATGACACTTAATGTTATTGCACATGCATTGTGTGTTGAAGGTGCAGTAACAAGGGCTTCTGGTTGCAAGGGCCTCTTTTGACTGAGACCTTGACTGTATCTAGTTAAAACAGACAGTTTTGGCCCAAATCTCATCTGTTCAGAGCTGAGGGAAATGTGCCTATCCACCCACAGTATCATCTTGGCTGGCTTCTAGCTTTATTTGAGAATATTTGAATGTCATGGCTGCATCACATATGCAATTGATGGGTTTTCTTTGGGGATTCCATAAAAAACTTCAGGTAGCCCTAAAGATATTTACAATACCAAATCTTCTTTTTCCTCGAAGTTTCCAGATCAGTAATTCTTTAGTGGGATCGCACACCACTTCCCAACAACTTAACATTTTCCAGGATTGGAATTAGGTTTTCAATTCTTTTTCTTTCTTTCAAGTTATGGCATTTAGGACAATCTATGTGACCTTCAGAGACCCCTAGAGGGAGAAAATACTGGTAGCCAGATTTTGTTCACAGAGAAGCCATTGACATCCACAACAAGCATGTGGACAATTTCAACAAAAATGAGGAAATCATGAAAATCTGACTACCAGTATTAAAAAAACCCTCTAAAATCAGGAGAGTAAATAAAGAACAACATATAAAAATAAGGGAATTCCGGACAGGAAACAATCAGGGTCAGTTAATCACCTCCCAACTCTTGTCTGTCTCCAACAGACATGAGTTCTTTCTCCCACCCTGGACATTCCACAGATATATAACTCCACTTGCCTAGTTTCCAACAAACCTCACAACCTCTGAGGATGCCTGCCATAGATGTCAGTGAAACGTCAGGAGAGAATGATCTCTGGAACATGGCCATACTGCCCGGAAATCTCACAGCAACCCAGATTGGGAAATGTGTGACTCTTCTGATGTTTTGGACTGTAGTTTCCATTAATGTTAGTCATCACAACCAGTTTTTTTTTTTTTTGGTCGTGTCAGGAGCGACTTGAGAAACCAAGTCGCTTCTGGTGTGAGAGAATTGGCCATCTGTAAGGACATTGCCCAGGGGACGCCCGGATGATTTGATGTTTTATCATCCTTGTGGGAGGTTTCTTTTATGTCCCCGCATGAGGAGCTGGAGCTGATAGAGGGAGCTCATCTGCCTCTCCCCAGATTCGAACCAGCGACCTGTTGGTCTTCAGTCCTGCCGGCACAAGGGTTTAACCCACTGCGCCACCGGGGGCTCCATCACAATCAGTGATGTGCAGGATGATGAGAGTTAAAATCCAGAAACATTGTGGAGCCAAATATGCCTCTTCCCTAGGCTACAGTCATGATTGGGAGTTGTGTGTAAACAGAATCCAAACATTTGAAAGATCTCATAGACTTGTTTTGGCTCATTATTCCAGCCACGTTGTTGCTCTGTGCCATAGTTTTCAGTTGTCACATAGATCCTTTGTTATTTCATTTAGCAAATAACTTGGAAAAAACTTATTGATGAGACGGCCTGCTTTTTCTTACTTTTGCAGCTGCCTGACAACTATGCTTGTCACTTACCTGCACTGGCTCACAGAAGTGTGTTGAAATAGCAGAGTGGTGCCAAGACATGGGGATGCAATACATGAACCTTGTGCGCCACACACGACCACAGTCTTCCATACAGCTGCATAGATAATGAAAATCCCAACAATATGTTCTACAAACAAACCAATAGCTGATATTGTGAAACTGCTGCCCTGAACCTTGTGCCAAAGCTGATAGGGTAGGAATGCTTTTTAAAAGTTGTCAGTTGTGTGCTGCTACTGATAGATTTCTGGTTTTGCTCAGGTTCTTTATCTGTTCATAATATAGGCCTGTTGAGCAGCTTGACTTTGAGAAAGAGTTAGATAGAACACCGTAATTCAGCCCTTTAAAACTGCCTCTTGTTACAAACTCAATAATTATATTCTTTCTATGGTGGACATCTTTGTTCATGCCTTAGATTTCTTTCTAATGAAGGGAAGCAATGAATTTAATTCACTAGACTAATGATTTCTGTGAAATTTTTGTGTTGCTTTTATCAGAAATGAATGAAACTTTTAAAGCATACTGTTACTTAAAAGTAGCTGTTTTCAAAATAGCGTTAATATCAAGTATTTCCATTGTTTATGGTAATGAAAAGCAGAAGATTGAGATTTCCTATGGAAATAGCTCAGTATGTATCTTTACTGTCAAGGCAATTGCATTGATTTTGTAGAAAAATGATAGAAATCACCCATTACAGTTCATTGAAATGATAATATTTTTTAAAAAAGGATTGATTTTACTACCATAAGTGAAAGAGTGTTAAAATACAGAGAAAAAAAAAAGCAGACTTCAGAGCTGACCTTGGTTTTGGAACTCACCACGAAGATGTTATCACAGTTGCCTTGCTGTTGGATTCAAACTCACCTTTCCATAAATGGTGTGGAAGGGAAAGCCAACCGACAGAAAAGTCACTAAATGGAAATCAAAGGAGATTTTCACTGATATCCCTCTAGAGCAGTGGTTCTCAACCTGGGGTCCCCAGATGTTTTTGGCTTTCAACTCTCAGAAATCCTAACAGCTGGTGAACTGGCTGGGTTTTCCGGGAGTTGTAGGCCAAAAACATCTGAGGACCCCAGCTTGAGAACCACTGCTCTAGACTAAGTATGGACAAACTTCAGTTCTCCAGGTGTTTTGGACGTCAACTCCCACAACTCCCTATTGGTTGTTGGGAATTGTGGGAGTTGAAGTCCAAAACACCTGGAGGTCCGAAGTGTGCGCATGCCTCCTCTAGAGTATCTACATTCTGTCCTCTAATTTTCTGCAACAGTTCTTCAGAAAGCACAGGATCGGCTGATTGAGGAAGAAGAACAGGCATAAACTGGGAAACCCAATTCCAGGCTATAATAGTACACTTTCAGTATTGTAATCTGTATTCTAATTAACCCTGATTCTTCTGGTAATTCTGTCATTGCTATTTTTAATTTTGATTGTACTTTGAGCCAACAATATGGTACAACTTCACTACTAAAGATTTCTTACATTTTTATTATCTGAAGTTGAAACTAAGCAATGTCCTGATCTTGTGATTGTTAAAGGCTCCTAATACAGAAGTTCTCTTGACTCATATAACAAAACGCTTTCAGGACTGTAATTGCTGAAAAGTTGATCTAGAAAGTCAATTGAATACATTTTTGTTACTTGTAGCAATTTCATAAAATAAATAAAATTATATTTTAGGGGAGGAGGATGCCTACAATTTATGTTTTTATTCTTTCTAAATAAAGTCAATATGTTCAGTATTTTGTGATTCATTTTTATTAATAACTATCATTGTGTGACTGCCATTATGCTCTCTCAGCCTGAGGAAGGCAGTGGCAAATCTCTGAACAAATTTTGTGGTAAGATTTTCAGGCTTAGCTCAGTGGGTTAAACCATTAAGCTGCAGAAAATCCTGCCAATTGAAAGGTTGGCCGTTCCAAGTCCAGGTCGGGGTGAGCTTCCTGCCCACCCAGCTCTCTGCAGACCTTAACAGATAAAAAATAGAAATGTAAGATAAATAAGTGCCACTTTAAAGTGGGGAAGTAATAAAAGTGCCCATGCCTGCAATTTGATTGGGAGGACGTCAAAAGGACAACAAAGCTCCTCTGCATGGAAGATGGAGTGTCGAGGACAGTCTCCAGATGCCAGAAATGGAAAAGATGGGAAAAGCCTTTACCCTGTTTATGTAATGTCTGTCCTTGTTAATTATATAATGGCAATGCTGTATATGTGTTCCGTCATCCACCCTGAATCCCCTTGGGGAGTTAGAGTGGGATATAAATAAAGTGTATCATTTGCCTTAGAATTGCCCTATGTCAGAAACAACTTGAAGACACACAACAACTCAGCATTGTGAGAAGCAGTTGGGAAAAGATTCTGTTCAATGTCATTTACTCAGCAGGAATATTATTTTTCTGGTGTTTTTAAAACCTGATGCCCTTTTGGTTGCCCAACAAAACTAATTTGCCAACTTCCAGAAAAGTAGGGTGTGGGGACTCCATTGCAGAACATAAGAATGATTTCGTTTTGCACTAAATGATTATTCAATATTTGATTCACAAAACTAGTATACCAGATGCTCTTACAAACAGGACATGTCAACCCTAAATGCATGTGATCCATTTTAGAAATTATCTATGTGATATAAATGCAGAAATCTGGAAAAAAAAGACTGTGACTTAAATAAATTGAGCTAATTGCCTTTTGAAATTGCGCATTTTACACTTGAAGCATAACCTTTTTGTGAGGGATACAGCTTGGGAACCAAGAAATGAAATGCTTAAAAGTTTACATTTTCGGGTGCAAAGGCAAAGCCTGGAGAGTTGCACTATGATAATATTCTTACATCTGTTTTGCAATGAGGCATTTGAATGGGTAAGATACAGCACACCTGTCATTAACTGGGATGCTGTCACTTGGCTGAAACCAAAGCCCTTCCCATGGGCTTTTAAAGACCTATGGCTGGACTGGATGAGTCTTTCAACTGATCAGGCAAGGTATTTCTGTTGTTTTTAGGTAACTGTTACAGTTTTGGGATTGGCATTTGGCCTAATTGTTTTAATGAAACCATTTGGATAAAACGCAGCCCCTCCAAGCACACTGCTGCATTTTGTGTGGTTAAAGTTTGAAAACATAGCTGTTGGGTATTCGGAATATTAAAAGAGGTTCCTGTTCAAAATCTAACAGGTTTGCATGTATAAATACCTTTTTAAAGGGGCAAATGGTGTTAAGAGGCTAATACAATTTAACAAAGCATATTGCTCGAAATGTGTATTTTTACACTGTTCTACAGTGCATATTATAGTTTGTTGCAGTCAATGTCCTTGACTCATAGATAACAAATTTAGCCAAAAGGAATGAATTGCCTCCCTCAAATCTATATAAAGGGACGGTTTACATATATTGTTTTGAATAAATCATTTCCATATTCTACCCAATAGCCACTAAGACAGGCTAATATCCCCATATTGTAGACAACAATGGTGATGCCAAAGGTAAGACTGCCCAAGACAATCTTCTAGCCCCATGTATGAGAGAGAAGTATTTGTATTATTGTATCAAGGATGTACCAGGGATGTGCTTATGTATTCTAATACGTCATTAAAACAGTTCTAGTTGCAATTCGTTTTTTACAAGTTGCAATTTTCAAAAGTTATTTCTTTTGAATTTAGCAATGTTGATATCAATGACAATATTGTGTGGCATTTGGCTTGTTTGCTTCCTTTATCTAGCCACAGTCTTTATGACAGATTTGAGAATCTGTAGGTGTTTTTGAGCTACAATTACCCTTCGTTTTTAGCCATGGCTAAGGCTGATGGGAGGTGCAGTTCTACAGCTTTTGGATGGGAACATTTTCTCAAGAATGGTTGAGTTGAGGTATCTGAATAAATTCAGTTAGAATTATTGCTGCATCCGCCTTTCTCTGTGAATGTGAATTTTATCACTTGTGTACAAGAAGATACAGGCTAACATACTTCATGGAGATAGAGATGATACCTATGCTCTTTACTGTAGCTGTTGACCTTGATGATGCCCAACATAATTCTTGCCCAACTCTACACTTCTGATTTTCATGCATTTGGCAGCAATCTGAAGAGGTGTGTGTATACCAGCTGTACTGTTGGCTACCTTGCAATATTAAGTTAGGACATGTGTGGAATCCCACTTCAGTCCAAGGTTTGATGGATTTCTCTTGGTTCCCATTTCCCTGAGGGCTCAATACTGCCCCCCCCCCCCATGTTATTTAACATCTACATGAAGATGTTGGGAGAGATTATCCGGAGTTTTGGAGTTCCATGCTATCTGTACGCAGATAATGTTCAACTCCATCACTCCTTTCCACCTGCTACTAAGGAGGCTGTCCAGATTCTGAACTAGTGCTTGGCAGCAGTGATGGTCTAGATGAGAGCAAACAAATTGAAATTGAACCCAGACAAGAAAGAGGTGCACCTGGTCGGTCGCATGGCCAAACAGTGTATAGGGTTACAGCTTGTGCTGGATGGCGTTATACTCCTGAAGACACAGGTTTGCAGCTTGGGAGTTCTCCTGGATTCATAGCTGAGCCTGGAACCCCAGGTTTCGACAGTGGCCAGGGGAGCATTCACACAAAACTTGTACACCAGTTGTGCCCATACCTTGGGAAGTTAGACTTGGCCATGGTAGTACATTCTCTGGTTATAACCCATATAGACTACTGCAATGTGCTCTATGTGGGGTTGCCTTTGAAGACAGTTCTGAAGCTCCAATTAGTCCAATGGCGGCAGCCAGATTGCTCACTGGAGCAGTGTTCAGAGAGCATACAATCCCTCTGTTACATCAACTCCACTGGCTGTCCATCTGCTGCTGAGCACAATTCAAAGTGCTGGCTTTAGCCTATAAAGCCCTAAATGGTTTTGGCCCAGTTTACCTGTCTGAACATATCTCCTCCTATGAACCATCTCAGAGTTGGGCCTGCTCTTGGTCCCACCTTCCTCGTAGGCGCGATTGGCGGGGACGAGAGACAGGGCCTTCTCAGTGGTGGCCCCCCTGCTGTGGAATTCCCTCCCCAGGGGTATCAGATCAGCCCCCTCCCTCCTGACCTTCTGTAAGAAAGGAAAACATGGCTTTGTGACCAAGCCTTCAGAGAACTTGAGAAATAGATAGATATGGACTTGATGTGTACGGACTACTGGAACAGCCGGATTACGCTTGAGGATCATGTGATTAATTGCTAATATATTGTTTTAAGTGTTTTAAATCTGTTTTAATGTATTTTATAACTCCTTTTAAATGTCTAGATTTATACATATCCTATGGCTTCGTATGGTTGCCTACTTATAAGCCACCTTGAGTCCCCCTCCGAGGTAGAGAAAGGTGGGATAGAAATGCTGTATATAAATAAATAAATAAATAAATAATAAAAGCAAGATGTACATGTGGGAAAAGGATGTCCATAGATGGATTCTCTATGGCTCCTGATTGACGGAAGTTGCTGAAGCAAATGCCTCTAGTCTCCCTTTGAACTTTCACTGGATGTGTGGAATGCAGAGAACTGAGCTGACCGGAAAAGTCTCCTCTAGAAGAATAACAAGTGAATCCGCCCTTGACAGCATGTTTCATGGAAAAAATGCAGGCATCATCTTTAGTCAAATGTTCCAGAATAATTCATATTTTCATAGAGCTTTCCTTTAAATTCATGATATCTGTCATGTTTGGTTTATTTTGAAAGATATACGTGAATATTTATTGAAACCTGAGCTGCTACTCAAGTTTGAAACAATAAAGAGTTGATGAGGCAACAACATGTGGAGATGCTTCTAAGTCTATAAATAGATTAAACTTTTTAGATGCAGATGGGGATTTTATTATGGCTCAGAGGAAGGTGTTTGCTGCAGCCTGTGGAGAGGAAGGTCTTGGTGGGCTTTGTGTGTACACTATAAGGAAAGCTTTGCACATTTCTGTTCTCCAGTTTTGTTTCCACACATCTCTCAAAGTACTCACATCTAATTAGTGAAGATTATGAAATCAGCCTTTTTGATATTTACCACTTTGGGCCTTTGTGTAATACCACAGGGAGTCAGAATTCTTAATCACCCAGGAAACAAAAGATGTTAATCTGCTTCCTACTTCAAAGATGCTTTTAAAAGTAAACAACCATAACTCAACCTATAGCACAAAGAATGAATCATGGGGGAAATTAATCTTGCTAGTTTGGAGAAACAGCTGTGAACTTCACGTACACGACAACTCCTTAAAACTGGCTATATCATCTTTTTGAATGGAAAGAAAGGGGGTTGTGCATACTAATTATTTTCAAAGTTAGCCATATTGGAACTTGATATTTTAGACTCTAAAGGCAGCTAAGGGGAAACTGTTTGCTTGTTGCATTGCTTAGCCATGAAAATCCACTTGGTGACCTTGTGTGAATCACGCACTCTAACCACTTCATCACAGTGGCATAGCTGGCTCCACCCTACATCATCCACGAAGCCTACCAGCTCCCATCCAACGATATTAGTGGGGCTCTGTGGGTGATGTAGGGTGGAGGTGGCACATGTCACCTCCATAGCAACATAGGAGGCTTCCCATGTTGCTAAAGGAAGTCATGGGGAAGTCGCAAGATCGACACTCCTCTCCATTGGGTCAGATGGATGACGTGGGGCGATTCCAGCGGCCATGTGACCAGGTTGTAAGAGGAAGGCAATGGCAAACCTTTGAATAAATATTGCCACTCCCAAAACACACACTGTAATTTGGGTCTAAGTTGGAATTGACTGAAAGACCCATAAAAACAAATAGAAGGTCAAGGTACCTCTTCTTGTCTGCTGCAATGCACCCTGAGCCCTGCTACATGCACAATGGAGGACCTCCTTGCAGCAACACCAGAGGCACTCCAAGTGGCCAGATACTGGTCAAAGGACATTTAAACAACTACCAAGCTTGCAAACTTTGTGTTTTGTCTGTCTGTCTGTCTGTCTGTCTGTCTGTCTGTCTGTTTGTTTTGTTAAAAATGTAATACAAATGTCTGGTTGCTCCTGACACGATAAATAAATAAAATAGACCATCAACTCTCCCCAATATCGGGTTCCTTGCCGTTTATCATGCATTGCAAATACAGAAGAATTTATTTCCAAAGAGTCTCAGTTAAGAATTATTTAGCTTCAGGTTTTTGGTCAGGAGGCTGTGCCAACCTTGATAACAGGCTGTGCTTTGTGGCCGCCACAGTTATCATCAGGAAGCTTACACACAAGCCTTAAATTGTCCATATAACTCACTGCTGAAGATGGTTATAGCCTGCTAAAATGTGTTTTACTGCTAACTGGTTTAGTCTGTTACTTGCTGAAGTGGATGCAAATTCCACTTCAGCTTACAACATAACCAACATTATTGCTAACATTTGATGTTAGTGGTGTGTGTCTATATAATAAAAGAAGAGCATGATCTAGGTAGTGCTGAGTACATTTCTATGGTTTTAATATGGGAGAGCAATTTGAAAGTACTTAGCTTCAGCTGGATGAAGCCCAATATAATCTGTGTGCTCCTGTTTGCCAAGCGCTCAAACTATTGCAACTGTGAATGCAAACTATTTAAATTGAATCTCCACATTTGGGATTACAATCAGCCAAAACCAGCATGGATAGGCTCATGTGCTGATGGGAAAAGTAGTCTAAAACATACAGGGAATACATGGTTTGAGGAAGCTGAAGCATACAGAGGGCATAAAATTGTATAGTCATCTTAAATATAGGCAGGAGTTGCAACCTTAACTGTACCACCAACAGCATTTAACCAATGTTGCCAGCTTATCCCATTCTGTCCTTTTTTTGCAGTAGCCTACCAGGAGCAAGCCGAAATAGGCACGGTATTCTTTCAGCAGCTACAAGCTGAGAAAATGTTTGTCTTCCTAATGTATTTTCACTGGGCAGTTAAGATTGCAGTAATAGTTATAGGAAGAGTTGGAACTCTATAATTTGGATGGCCTTATATACTAGAGTAATAAAGACTGCTATCACAGTTGCTTTGGAAGGAGCAGTATTGTTATCATCCAATGCTTAATATCCGAATAAACAGATGGCCACACAGTAAAGTAGGTAATGGGAATCAATACTACACACTCCTGTTTTGATGCCCTCATGAGAGTCCTCTCAAAAGCATTTCAATAATCCCGAGTCTGGGTCTAATATTTCATCTCCTGGATCAATGTTTTCCAGTGGTCACTTCTAAGACGTTGATCCATCATGAAATACTTTCTGGATAATTGCAAAACTCCCTTGTTGGCATCTCTGTTGACACATCATCAAACGTGGTGTTAGGGCTACATAGGAACCTGAGGATTTTATAATCTTCTGTTTAACAATGATTCTTTTCATCCACTAGTAAGTCCATAACTCTCTAAGTCATCTCCTGCCTTACATAGACTGCTGTTATCCTCCCGGTGCATAATTGTAGCTCTATGGGGATTGTTCCCCTGTAGTCTTTGCATGTGTGTCTGTGGCATGTGGTTGAATAAAACAACTATCTGCATGGTTCTTTATCACCGGTTGGTGAGAAAGATCCATGCAGATAGTTGTTGAATCAAAGAGGAAGGTCTTCAACCCCTTATGGAAGCAAGTGAGATCTTCCTCCAAGTCCAAAAAAAGATTGTTTTTGATGAATGAACAACTAATTCCCATGCCATGTCCCATCCCAGTACCAATTTGTCTTTCTGATGCACTTCATCTCATCCCTCAGTGGAGATTAACCTCATTGTTTATCCCACCCGAGCCTCCCACTAGACACATCATTTTATCTATCTCACCCATGGGTTTTACAATTTTTACCCTTTGCATTTGACCCAGCTCATCCTTGTTTAATTCTTTTAGCATTTTATACTTTGTTTTTATTATGTTATTGTCATAATATTATTGCATTACTATTTTATTGTTAGGCATTTTTATTTGGGTTGTTGTAGGTTTTTTGGGTTGTATGGCCATGTTCTAGAAGCATTCTCTCCTGATGTTTTGCCTGCATCTGTGGTAAGCATCGTCAGAGGTTGTGAGGTTTGCTGGAAACTGGAAAATTGGATTTATATATCATTGGGTTTATATATCAGATATATAAGCCCAATTTTCCAGTTTCCAACAAACCTCACAACCTCTGAGGATGCTTGCCACAGATGCAGGCGAAACGTCAGGAGGAAATGCTTCTAGAACATAGCCATACAGCCCCAAAAACCTACAACAACCCAGTGATTCCGGCCATGAAAGCCTTCGACAATACATTTTTATGTGATGTTATCATCTGTTTTGTATGTACTTTACTTTTCTTTATTGTAATTATTTGGGATTGGCCTCATGTTAGCCGCCCTGAGTCCCTTCAGGGAGATAGTGGCAGGGTATAAATAAAGCTATTATTATTATTATTCCACAGATGTGGAGCCAGGTCTTGAAAGGCTCGCAGCCTTGACAGATGTGTTGTCGAAGGCTTTCATGGCTGCAATCATTGGGTTGCTGTGAGTTTTCTGGGCTGTCCACATTCCAGAAGCATTCTCTCTGGACATTTGCCCAATCGATGAGGATCCACATCCTGACGATGTCTGCCATAGATGTGGGTGAAATGTCAGGAGAGAATGCTTCTGGAGCATGGCCACAAAGCCCGAAAAAATCACAGCAATCCTGCATGTTGGTGGAACAGAAAATAATCCCTTGCCTGTAGATCTTAAATTTCTAGATTGCAGACTATACAAGTTGATCTGCCAAGAACCCTAAATACAAGACCCAAAGCTTTGAAAAGGGACCTATTAGCTCTAGAACAGCCCCAAATTGGTAGTCGGTGTAGGGCTCTATGGAGGAAGAAACATGTAAATGTTTCATGAGATTTAAAATAAACTGAATGGCACTGTTCTGTATTAAAGCCAGAGGAAGATTGATTTTGTTAGAAAAATCTGTTCACAGTTATCTTAAGACAATTCCCTAATCAAAAGTCTAAGTTTGAAAAGGTGTCCTGTAGAAAAGATACATGCAATTTTTGTCACAGAGTTTGAAAATATAGGATTTTTTCACTGACTATATACTCTTAGCCAACCACTAGGTGACACTAGTGTCCCATGAATATAAACTATTCGTACATTTCTTTTCCTGCAGAAAAGTGGGAATTTATATAAATAATTTCAGAAATGCAATCACTGTAGTAAAACTATTGGATTTAATTCAGATTATCACTTTATTCTCTCAGTATGCAATTCAAAGTTTGAGATGAATTTGGCAACACCATTTCCCTGAAGGAGTAAGACCAGTTTTCAACAGATTAATCTTAAATCAACTTTCCCCTCAATTAAGCAAAAATGTCCTATAAAATATGGCCTCTTCAATTAATGTACCAAATAATTGAGTCTTATGAAAGAACAAATTATTTTAAGATTAAAATCTCAAACCCATTGAGCCAGGTTGATTCCTGATGAAGAGAAATAATTTTAGTTCAGTTTTACAGGTAACACCAGCATATAATGTAGCAGAAAACAGCATTATGCACCCCAAAATGAGAAAACTCCAAGTTTCCAGAGGAACAAAAACCAAAGAGCATTTAAGGCATTTAAACAGTCAAATTATGATTAAGTATAACTAATGACCAGAGACACTAATTTTTTTGCAGATGAATAAATAGTATAGTAGACTCCCAGTTAACAGACTCACATGGAGATGGGTAGATGCTAGATAATAATAAAGCAGCCTTATATGGGGAAACCATAGTCTTTCCTATGGTCTTGGATCCAAGTTGAACAGGGCTTTTATAGGTCACATTTTAAACACTTCAGCAAGTAACAGGAATGAATATGTCCAAGTCCGATTCCAACTCAAAGAATATACTGTACTTACTCAAATGTAATGCACACTCCCCAGCCCCCCCTTATTTGCTTAGCTGAAAGCGAGGTGTGAATTATAATTGATGGTGCATTAGAATTGTGTCGCGAATCCCACCTGTGCCCTTATGTCAGGCTAAGACTAGCAAACTCACCATCTTTATCCTGATGAAGGAGCGGCAGCTTCCCAGCTGGTCTCATTCAGGCTGTGAATGAGACCAGTTGGGTAGCCACATCCCTCTGCCAAGCTGAGGTTGGTGAGTTCATCAGTGTAGGTTTGGTGGAAAGGGTTCCCTTTTCCTTACCTCTTGACTGAGACAAAGCAACTAAGAGGAAAGGGAAAGGGTGCCCTTCCACCAAGCCAAGCCTTGGCAAACTTGCTGGCCTTGGCTTGCCGGAAAGGTGCGGCTTCCAAACTAATTCATAACTTGAATATGAACAGTTGGGAATCTGCCTCCCCTTTGTCAGGCCAAGGGAGCTCCTGCTTGCTAATCAGCCAGGGTGGAATGGTTGAAATTGTTGTTTATTCATTCAGTCGCTTTCGACTTTTGGTGACCTCATGGACCAGCCCATGCCAGAGCACCCTGTTGGCTGTGGCCACCTCCAGCTCCTTCAAGGTCAAGCCGGTCATTTCAAGGATAACATCCATCCATCTTGCCCTTGGTCGGCTCCTCTTCCTTTATCCTTCAATTTTCCCCAGTATCATCTTCTTTTCCAAGCTTTCCTGTCTTCTCATTATGTGGCCAAATTACTTCATCTTTGCCTCAATATCCTTCCATTATTTCCTAGAGTACGGACTGGTTTGTTCTTCTTGCAGTCCAAGGCACTCTCAGAATTTTCCTCCAACATCATAGTTCAAAAGCATCTATCTTCCTTCACTCGGCCTTCCTTATGGTCCATTCCTTATGGAATGGCTGGTAGGGAAGGGGAAACTTCAAACTATCAGAAGAGCAGTGGATTCTCTTCTGGCCTCATCCAGGGGGCCTTCAAAATCTCTGGGTTTGGAAGACCTCTTTAAATGAGGCCACTTTGGGATCCACCACCTCTCCATCAGGTTGAGGCAGAGGCCTGAAGGAGGCATGCGGTTGACAGGCAAGGCAAGGGGCACATTACATTGGACAGCAAATCTTTGTTTTTGTAATGTGTACCTCAAAATTGAGGTGCATATTACAATCAAGGATGCATTGTACCCCAGTAAATATGGGTACTTGTAGAAGTGGTAATGAGAAAAGATGACAGAATGGCATTTCACCATGCAATAATGAGCAGGATTTCTCAGACTCTTATATCCAGACTTTTAAAAAAAAATAGTCTTTAAGAAGAGACAATTGAAGCCTAAATTAAATATATTTAATTTTCTGATGTGCCTGGAGTTCTGTAAACACGAAGCTGCAATGTGCTCCAAATTAGTGAAATACTCTATTTTCCAAGAGCATAATCACTGCAATTAATTCTGCTGTTTACATGTTTACAAAGCTTGCTCATGGAGCTATTATGCAGCTGTTAATGTCAGCAGTGGGGAAGCCATTTAGTGACTCTTTTGCATTTGCCCTATTTGGGCTCTTCAAGTGAAAGCTTTCTTGACAAACAAGAGATCCTTAGTATATTGACCAAATTCTACAAAGATACTCTGAGCACGTAACATCACCGACCTGAGTAGTGTCAGTGAAATCAATGCGGCTGCTGATTGACCCATTATTGTCAGATTGTCCCAGAGCAGCAGTCAATTAGATCAGGACTTAATTGTCATGGGTACTGACAATGTCTCAACATGTGACACCGATTTGTCATTTCCAAAAGGGTTTACCAAAGGTCTAAAGCATGGTTCATGGATACAACCAGTAAAGAGATAGATTGGATAAAATGCCAGAAGTCATTATTGTGTAGCAAGAGAAGCATTGGTAATGAGAGGTAAGCAAAGCAGAGTTCTGCATTGTTTGTTCTAGGAAAACTAGCAAATAATCATTACAGTCGGAGTGGAGAAAATGTGACCCCTTTAATATTGCTAGACTGCAATATCCCTGACTATTATCCCTGACTATTGGGCATAATGGTTGGAACTGATGTGTGTTGGAATGCATCCCCAGGAGTCCTCCATGTTGCCTATTTCTTACAGACTAGAATCATAGAATCACAGAGTTGGAAGAGACCTTGTGGGGCATCCAGTTCAACCCCCTGCCAAGAAGCAGGAAAATTGCATTCAAGGCACCCCTGATAGTTGGACATCCAGCCTCTGTTTAAAAGCCTTCAAAGAAGGAGCCTCCACCACACTCTGGGGCAGAGAGGTCCACTGCTGAACAGCTCTCACAGTCAGGAAGTTCTTCCTAATGTTCAGATGGAATCTCCTTTCTTGTAGTTTGAAGCCATTGCTCTGCGTCCTAGTTTCCAGGACAGCAGAAAACAACCCTGCTCCCTATGACTTCCCCTCACATATTTATACATGGCTATCATGTCTCCTCTCAGCCTTCTCTTCTTCAGGCTAAACATGCCCAGCTCTTTATGCTGCTCCTCATGGGGCTTGTTCTCCAGACCCTTTATCATTTTAATCGCCCTCCTCTGGACACATTCCAGTTTGTCAACATCTCCCTTCATTTGTGGTGCCCAGAATTGGACACAGTATTCTAGATGTGCTCTAACCAAGGCAGAATAGAGGGGTAGCATGACTTCCCTGGATCTAGACACTATACTCTTATTGATGCAGGCCAAAATCCCATTGGTTTTTTTTGCTGCTGCATCACATTGTTGACTCATGTTGAACTTGTCCACAAGGACTCCAAGATCTTTTTCACTCGTACTGCTCTCAATCCAGGCATCCCCCATTCTGTATCTTTGCATTTCATTTTTTTTTTTTGCCTAAGTGGAGTATCTTGCATTTGTCTCTGTTGAACTTCATTTTGTTAGTTTTGGCCCATCTCTCTAATCTGTTAAGATAATTTTGAATTCTGCTCCTGCCTTTTGGAGTATTGCTTTTCCTCCCAATTTGATGTAGTCATGCCTTCTAACCCTTCATCTAAGTCACTAATAAAGATGTTGAACAGTACTGGGCCCAGGATGGCACCCTGAGGCACTCCGCTTGTCATGTCTTTCCAGGATGAAGAGGAAGCATTGGGGAGAACCCTCTGGGCTCGTTCATTTACCCAATTATAGATCCACCTAACCGTAGTTTTGCCTAGCCCATATTGGACTAGTTTCCTTGCCAGAAGGTCATGGGGGACCTTGTCGAAGGCCTTACTGAAGTCCAGATACGCTACATCCATGGCATTCCCCGCATCTACCTAGTTTGTAAAGTTTAAAAGGTTGTCCCCTGACATTAAGTCCAGTCATGTCTGACTCTGGGGTGTGGTGCTCATCTCCATTTCTAAGCCGAAGAGCCAGCGTTGTCCATAGACACCTCCAAGGTCATGTGGCCAGCATGACCGCATGTGTTAAAGTACTGAGCTGCTGAGCTTGTTGACCAAAAAGGTTGCAGGTTCAATTCCAGGGAGCGGCGTGAGCTTCCGCTGTCAGCCCTAGCTTCTGCCAATCTAGCAGTTCGAAAACCTAGTTTGTTACTCTATCAAAAAAAGAGATCAGATTAATCTGGCATGACTAGTTTTTGATAAATCTGTGTTGACTATTAGCAATGAAAATCAATGACAAATATATAGGGGAGTGTATTTATTTATTTATTTATTTCAGACATTTCTATGTTGCCTTTCTCCAAGGCCTCAGGGTGGTTTACAACCATAATTAAAACATAACAATATAAAATAACCCATTAAAATAATCCCAGAGGTCTTTAGAGGTCTCCACCCTGTTGGGGCCATCCATCTTTGGGGTCTTCACCTTCCAGAGTCCTCCCTCCTTTGGGGTCTTCCATCTCCAGGGTTCTCCTTTGGGATCATCCATCTTTAGAGGTCTCCATCCTTGGGGTTGTCCTTCTTTGTTATCTTCTGTCTTTAGTGTTCTCCACCCTTGAAGCTGTCCATCCCTGGGGTCTTCCCCTTCCAGGGTCTCCCCCCCTTTTGGGTCATCCATCTTTGGGATCTCCCCCCCTCCTCCCCGCTCTCTCTCCTGACTGACCCCTGGCCTTTTCTGGCAGAGCAGAGTGCCTCAGAAGATATGTAAAGCAATCTCCTAATTCAGACTTCACTACAATTTTATACAATTTCAATGCTAGTGCATCTTGAGGGGATGCAGTTTTTAGGATTTGCAGGTGTAAACTCCAAACTATAGCACTAGAAATGTCTCACAGAAAAATCTAGAAGCCTCCTGAAACTACATATCCCAGGATTGGGCCATGCTACTTCACCTACATTACAAGTAACTTCACACTGTACCCTTGGAATGGACGTCAGCACCCAGGCTTTCAAGTCTCCTTATCAACTTTCTTCTCCTTCAGCACAAATAACTCTAAAATTTGATTTCCCATCAGGATGGAGAAGCAGAGCAATTCCCTAAAATTTCAGTTGGCTCTCAAAGACCTGGCAATTCTTCACTAGAACTAGTTGTACTGACCTTTAGAACTAGCTCTCTGAAATGTGTCAGGAAACAGATTGATACTGGTAAAAGCTGTTGTAATAAGAGAGCCACAAATTCCCTGTTACATTTGAGCCAGGGGTGGGCAATCACAAAGGAAGCAGGGTCTATTTTTCATCCATATCATGTCACTATGGTGTTTTTTTAAAAAAAATATGTAACCTATGAGGGACAATGGGAGGCTGTTGCATGTTTTGTGGATCTGTAGAATATTTTGTACCAGTTTTGAATCATTTCAATCACTTCCTTCATTTTTGTTTGGAGAGATCCTCCAGAGAGGGGCCCTGGAGATTTTGGGAGCTTAAAAAAATAGTACACTGGCCTATTAGGCACACTTTCCCTACATTACAGTTCACATTATGTCACACGTATTTCACATTTTCTCTGCATTACTAGTAGCAACCTGCTCCCCCCCCCCCAGCAATACTTTTCATCTGTGTCAAATAATTCAATGTAGACTAGAGATGTCACTCCAAAAACATCTTAGCATTTATTAACTATGCATACCTCTTGAACTTTACTTTTCAGTTCTGCTCCTACAATATTTTTCATGTCTTGGTTTTTGGCCTGTTCCTGGGTTTATTTGGAACTTTGATTCAGAAGACTGAACTGGATAGACAGCATTAGCTCTAGTTTCTAAGATATCCCGATTTTCTATGGGCGAACAGATCAAGAGTAGTATATGGAATATGTTCTGTATCTTAAAAACTAGAACTGATGGGGGAAAACTGGTGCCATTTATGGAATCAGCAGGTCAAATATACCCAGAAACAAGTCTAACGTTTGTGTGTTGGTCAGTGTTATCTTTTTAATTTCATTTATTAAATTGATAGCCCCTCTCCCATGTTGTCCAAGGCAATATATATGGTCCTCTACTATCATTTTTAATCATCATATTTGTAATGTAGGAATGCACATTTAGAGTTCTAGTGAGTATTTAGTGTTCTAGTGCCTTGGCAATTTAGAAAATCTAGGTTTGCATAGGAGGAAAGTTTCAATGGGACCAGAATGCTATAACTGTGTAACTTGAAAGGACCTCTGGTCAGGCTGAAAGGCAGTGACTGGCCCAAGGTCAAGTGGGTATCATGACTGTGTGGGACTTCGAAGTTGGATCTCATTTCTAGTCTGGCACACTTACTGTGCTGTCGCATGCTGGGCCTGAAATAATGTCTGTTTACAGAATGTGCTCTCTTTATGCTCAATGGGACGCCGGGGTGCCTCAGCTGAAGGGCCCTTTAGATTTCCCAACACAGAGTTCAATTGAGACTTGAGATAAGTTCAACAAAGTTCTTTATTTGGGTTTAAATCTTCAAACAAATGAATTAAACACTTTATAACCTTGGAAAACTGGTAGCTTCCTCAATCTGCCAACAAGGGACAGGCAACTGGTGGTAAACTGTTTCTTTATTCCTTAGGGAAATCCTTTGACCCCTCCCTGGGCAATCTCTCTTTACCTTACTGGTGTGAGGCCCCTACTCCTGGCTCCAAGCTGCTTTATGGATAGCCCGAGTGGTCCCTTACCAGGCAAGGTTCCTGTAGATCTGCCAAGCTGAAAGGTGTCCTTTAGTTTCTCCACAAAGGCTATAGGAACAATTTCTTTACTCCCCAGCAGAAGCTGTGGATCCTTTTCTTTCCCCCCCAGCAAAGCTTTGGATCCTTTCCTTTTCCCCCCAGCAAAGCTATGAGAAATGAAGCCTTTGTGCAGGTGGGAAAGAGAGACCCGCACGTCCTTCTGTTAGGCTTCCAACAGTCAGACTGAACAAAGTCTTCCTTTCCCTCCAAAACCCTGGGAAAAAGGGGTGGTTCTAAAGATTCTAAAGATGATAGTTGATGGCCCTATGACTGCAACCTGGGGAAGCTACCTGATTGCAAAAAGCATGACTTAGATTCATGCAAACTAGCAGTGCAAGAAAAAGAATCAAATCTCCTGGCACTGCTGTGCCAGCACACTTATCACTATTTTGTGGTGGTTTTACTTACATGCACAAATCAGAGCATATTATTAGTCTGGCAACTTCCCTGGCACCTACTTCAGCCTCCCAATCCATATCATGTCTTGCAGATGTCTTCAACTCTATAGGGCTACATTGGAAGGGCTAGACAGCTTAACTGAGTTAATTAAAATATGTGAGAGTAAAAGCCTTTTTCTGCTAAGGTAAAGCCACAGCTGGCTAACTGTGAACCATCACATGTGTGTGAGAATGTGCCTTCAACTCACCTGTCCACTTATGGCAACCCACAAATTTCATAGAGTTTTCTTAGGTAAGGAATACTCAGGTGGTTTTGCCAGTTCTTTCCTCTGAAACGCAAAGATATGATATAGGTATTCATTACAAATGTATAGGATCTGTGAACAAAGAGCCGACTCCCAGTTTTCCTCTACAAAGCCTTATTTAAAAGCGGTAGCTTTAGTAGCTGGCTAAAAATAGATGTTGAAATCATTATCTGTGCAACCTGTCATCAAAGATACATTTAAGAGCAGCAGAGGAAAAGCATGAAGATGGAACAGGGAATTGTAAGGTGTGATTTAAATATAAAACCTATTCTTAAAGTGTTTTATATTATTGATGTCTTCCTGTGCCAATAAGTTCTAACATAAATATGGCAATCCATAATGTATTGACCATAATGGCAATGTTATTTTAAGCTGTCTCAAGAAAAACAACATCTAATTGTTGCTATCAATATATAAATATCATGCTTATGAGTGGGGGCAATTTAAAAAACACATTGGAAATACACTCTGAATTTAACCCTCCTATTCTCATTGAAATGTTTGGAAAGGTTTTAATATTGGCACTACACAATTCTGGCCATGGTGTTTGTTGGTGTCAAGGGTGGGATTGTGCAGCCCTGCAGATGTTCCTTTTTTTGTGTCAGGAGCGACTTGAGAAACTGCAAGTTGCTTCTGGTGTGAGAGAATTGGCCATCTGTAAGAACGTTGCCCAGGGGATGCCTGGATGTTTTGATGTTTTACCATTCTTGTGGGAGGCTTTTCTCATGTCCCCGCATGGGGAGCTGGAGCTGACAGAGGGAGCTCATCTGTGTTATGCAATATCTAGCATCTCTCACCATTGGCTATGCTACCTGGGGATGCTAGGATGTTGTAGTCTAGTAACATCTGAATCTCAATCCTGATTTAGATGCAGTAAAGAAGCTTGCAGAACCCCATGATAGGTTCGCCTTTGCGTTTCCATGAGTTAGAAATGACTTGAAGGCACACAATTACTATTACTGCTATTATTATTATTATAGTGTCATCATCATATCTAGCATTTTACAAGTAAAAGAACAACACAAAACAGCCTCCCCAAGGATGTACAGTTTAACACACAATCAGGAAAAAGAAAGAGTGATACAAATAAGAACTATGCAATACAACTGTGGAACAAATTTTCCAGACAGAAATACAAAAAAATTGCAATGAATATAGAACTAACTGGCAAATGCATATCACCAAAATATCAAAGATTGCAGAGCAATACTAAACTACAATTTCATAAGCCTTAGGAAAAAAAATAGAAAAATAGAACTTTTATTCTTATATCTGAAAACTAGGAGCAATATACAGTACAGAGCAGTAAGTGATGAAGGACAGGCTGTGTTCCTAGAATGCAGACCATGAAAAGAGATTGTCTGAGTTGCCTACTCTGGAACATGCAACATATAAGTGTCCTTCTTTAGGGGCCCCATTCAAATCTATGATACTATATCTGTCCTATACATATACATATGTGTGTGTATGCGTGTGAATCATATCTACAGTATTCATTTATATCTATGGCTGGATGGCTCTATGCTAGGAGGGCTTTGATTATGTTTTCTTGCCCTGGTGAAGGGAGTTGGACTGGATGGCCTTAAGGCAGCATTTCCCAACCTGGGGGTCTGGACCCCTGGAGGTTGTGAGGGGGTGTCAAAAGGGTCACCAAAGACCACCTGAAAACAGTATTTTCTGTTGGGCATGGGGGTTCTGTGTGGGAAGTTTGGCCCAATTCTATTGTTGTTGGGGTTCAGAATGCTCTTTGAGTGTAGGTGAACTATAAATCCCAGAAACTACAACTCCCAAATGTCAAGATCTATTCCCCCCAAACTCCATCTGTGTTCATATTTGGGCATACGGAGTATTTGTGCCAAGTTTAGTCTAGATCCCTCATTGTTTAAGTCCACTGTTCTGTCTGGATTTAGGAGACCTACAACTCCCAAACCCAAGGTCAATGACCACCAAACCCTTCTAGTGTTTTCCGTTGGTCACGGGAGTACTTTGTGTCAAGTTTGGTTCAATTCCATAATTGATGGAGTTCAGAATGCTCTTTGATTGTAATTTAATTATAAATTCCAGCAACTACAACTCCCAAATGACAAAATCATTTTTTTTACTGATGATCACTCATCAGTAAAAGGTGTCTTGTGGCCAAAATTGGTGGCAATTCATTCAGCAGGTTTTGAGTTATGATGTCACACAAAATGAACAGAGCATGTGTGTGTGTGTGTGTGTGTGTGTGTGTGTATGAGAGAGGGAGGGAGGGAGGGAGGGAGAGAGAGAGACTAGTTTTTATAAGTCATTTTTTTATTTTACATGAGGGTTCTGTGTGCCAAGTTAGGTCCAGGTCCATCATCAGTGGAGTTTGGAATGCTCTTTGATTGCAGATGAACTATAAATCCCAGTACCTACAATGAACAATTGTAAAGGCCAATTTCCCCCCTCCCCCCAAAAAATACACCAATATTCAAATTTGAGCATATTGGGTATGCGTGCCAAATTTGGTGCAGATCCATTGTTTGTGTTCACAGTGCTCTCTGGATGTAGGTGAACTATAATTCCTATAAATCAAGGTGTATTCCCCCCCCCCATGCCCTCCTGCATTTTTTGTTGGTCATGGGGGTTCTGCGTGCTACGTTAGGTCCAGTGCCATTGTTGATGTAGTCCCAAGTGCTCTTTGATTTCAGGCGAACTATAAACCTCAGTACCTACAATGGCTATAAATCAAGGTGAATTCTCCCAAAACTTCTCTAGTATTTTTTTTTTGGTGATGGGGGTTCTGTGTGCCAGGTCCATTGTCAGTGATGGTCACAGTGCTCTGACTTGATGCAGAGTGAACTACAACTTCCATCATGTAGAATGAATCCCCCAAACTCCTCCAGTATGTTTAGTTGCTGCTTGGTTCTGCTCTGTTTGTTATGCAGACAGAGTTGAAAAGAGTAGGAAAGGGCTAAGGGAGAGGCAGTGGGCGGAATCATGCAAATTCCACACCAATGGACAGAGTGGGATGTTTGCAGTGGAGGAAACACGTAAAATTTAGGATGAAATTGTCCCTGAATGAAAGTATTCCTTGGGTGGTGGGCTGTAGTGTTTGGGAGAACATTGGCAGGGTTTGGGCTACATGCTCATGGTGCTCGCTATAACCTGAAATGTCATTGGAGGGAGTGCTTTTGGTGGCTCCTCAGCACTGTGGGTTATAGCTGTTTGTGGAAGTGGGAGCCTGTCTGTGGAAGTGTGCACCCCAGACACACACATACATATTTTTACTTTTATTGTGTGTATAGATTATTTATTATATTTATTTGCGCCTCACTATTCTCCCAAGATTGAAAACCAAAGCTGCTGTATTGAATCCTAAAAGTAATAGGCAACCAATCAGAGATTTCAAAAGTGGAGTTGCATGATCAAAATGATAGCTGAAAAAGATAATTTTAGCAACAGAATGGAAACCAGAGGGCAAAAGGAGATGGTGGTGATAATACATTGTATCCTCATTTGTGAAGTTCTAGAGCCTGCACTCTTTTTTATTCTAGGTGTGAGGTGATTTGCAGGAGAAAGCAGGCTTGTTCAGAGAGCATTGCTGAAGAGACATTGTCTGATGTCTTCAAACAACCAAGTTCAATGTGTCTACGACTCCTCACCGTGGTTGTATGCCGCATTGTCTCCCTCCTGCTGCCCCAGAATTTAAATTAGGAACACACCATACGCACAGACCAAAAGGGCCTACATTGGAGTATTTTTATGTAAAAAGGGCTAGTTTTCAGAGAAACCTAGTATTGCTCTGTGGCGTAGGGTTAGGAACAGCCAGATCTAGAGTTTTAGGAATTATTTCTTTTTGAGCAGATTGACAGGTGGCTTTGGAAAACTTGGATGGAATGTATTAAAAGAAGGCACACATGCAACCTGTGGACATATGAATGGTCCTGCTAGATCAGTTCAAATGCTCAATATGAAGTTAATGAAAGCGCAGTCCCTGGTCTGTATTGTAACCCTCTGAAACTACTTTTTTTTAAATTGCATTATTTTTCAGGTAGGATTTACAATTTTCATGTATTCAAGCCTTGATATTACTTGCTTGCTCGTCAACTTTTTTTTTCACAAGGAAATTACAATTACTCTTTTGACTTTAATTCTATTTTCCTGCTTTTAATCCAGGTTACATTTTGGGTATATGTCTTTGGTTTATTCCACAATTCTCTCCAAACTGCAATTGAATCATCTTTACTGGCAGGGTGTTGTTACAGATGATTTCTCCTAGAAGGGTGTTTACAGAACTGTTGTCAAACATGCTGAAGTCAGATATTCTACTTAGGAGTGGGGAGCACATTTGTGGCTGGTTAACAGTGAGTGTTAATGCTGTTTATTGCAAGATATCGTTTCAAAGCAGCAGATTCAGTTTCCCCCGCTCCCAGGAACCTTTAAATACAGCGGGGAAAACCATGAAAAGGCTCCTAAAATCTTTTGGTCCAGTGTGTATAAGTTACTAGTGCTGCTGCAGCAATATTAGGACAATCCACGTGTTATTGTGGGCATTGCTTTCTCTGTTCTACTTCCCTGTTCCTAAGCTGCAGCTATTCAACTTCTGGTGAGCAGTCATTACTTCCCCTTTTTGCCCCATTTGCCCCCCCCCCCATCTCTGAATGATTTAATATATTTTTCCTTACACTATTCTGTTTCCCTTTGTTATATATTAATTCCTTCATGGAGTAAGGTCCTACTTTGTGTGTTCAATTACATTTGCCTGTGTGCTAACTAGGATTGCCATTTGAATGTGGACATGCACCTTTCCGACCTCATCAGAGGTTGGAAAGGGCTGCTGAAATCACCATGCATCATGACAAATCCAGCAGTGGCCTTTGGATGGCATGGGGAACCCAGCACTCCACGTCCCACATCGTCCAATGCATTAGTTGCCTCATTCCATGGGGGGGGGGGGGAGTGTCAGCTACCAACTTCCCCCATTGTCTCAATGGCAACATGGGAAGCCTCCTGTGTTCCTGCCACCAGATCTTCTATAGTTTTATGATGGAGCCCTGTCAGAAATAGTTCAATGTCATGGGATGGGAGCCAGCAGGCTCCATCATAAAACTATAGAACAGTGGTTCTCAACCTATGGGTCCTCAGATGTTTTGGCTTTCAACTCCCAGAAATCCTAACAACTGGTAAACTGGCTGAGGTTTCTGGGAGTTGTAGGCCAGAACACCTGGGGACCCACAGGTTGAGAACCACTGCTATAGAAGATCTGATGCATGCTGCCAAAAGTAAGCCCATCTGATGAGATCATTAATTGTGATTCCAACTGGCAGACATTGTCACCAATTTTTCCCCTTGAAGTTCTGCTGACCCCAGCATGCCAAAATATGGTTTGGTGATGATAACTATACCACCCTGGCAGCATAACTTTGGACCTTATCAGATAGGTGGTTTTTCCTGGCTCTGTACACGGCTAGCATGCTGCCAGAACAGAGTTTGCTGAGCCCATCAAATGATGCAAGGCTACTGCTGACAGGGCTCCATGCCAGCAGCATGACAACCTGTCTTCTCATTGAAGAAACCGAGGACAGCACAGAAGGAAGACAGCAGAGAAATGTCTGATGGAGTCCAGACCCATGACAGTGAGGGGACAAAGTAGAGCACTTACCCACAGTTTTCCTTGCTGTCCCCCAGCTTCTGGACCTCAATGTGATGAGGATCCTAATGTATATAAGGCTGGGATATCTATATCCATTCTTATGGTAGGTGTTACATATGTATGGCAACCTTGAACTGCATTAAGGACATGACCCTTAAGGACATTCAGGAACTTGAGCTGTTCTTAGACACCACACACCACACTGGCCTAGACACGCAGCCCATATCACACCAACATTACGGGGAGGCTCAACAGGACAGCACCTCAGATGTGGACAACCCTCAGGCTTGGAGAAATGTCACCCTTAGAAGGACACATAGGACCCGGAAGCCTCCTCAGAATACTTCCGCTCAGCTGCAGTTACACAATAGATTCCAAATTCTCACACAACTATCACCTGACCAAGAAACACAACATATTGGGGAAGACCAGAATGGCTTAGATACTGATCAGTGGCTCATCCTTGATCAGTGTGCAGGGGATAGCCCTGACTGGGACAACACTTCACAACATTCACACTTGCACAATCCTGCAGGTGTACCATCCCCAACCGTAGACCAGGAGCAACAGGAACACATACAGGAGAACCATAGGCTCTTGGACGAATCTCAATGGATTGTCCTTGATGAATGCACCGGGGATGTCGAGGAGGAGGACAACACTTTTCACCTACACAATTCACACCAACAGGATCACTTTTCTGGAGACCTACACACTACATTGCACAAAAGGGGCCCTGTCATTCCCGAGAGTAAACAGGTCTTGGTAGTAGGCGACTCCCTCCTTAGAGGAACGGAAGCTGTCATTTCCAGACCAGATGGGATGGCTCGAGAAATATGCTGCCTACCGGGGGCAAAAATACACCATATCACTCAGAGGCTCACCAGGCTCCTCAAGCCCTATCACCGTCCTCCCCTCATGCTGATTCATGTAGGAACCAATGATACTGCAAGGCATACGTTTCAAAAGATCACAAATGATTTTCGAGCTCTAGGAGCAAAACTAAAAGAATGTAATGTACAGGTGGTCTTTTCATCCCTCCTCCCTGTTGTAAGACACGGACCCACAAGAGCCAGAAAAATAGTACAGGTCAATGACTGGCTTAGAAAATGGTGTCAGGAGGAACGCTTTGGCTTCCTCGACCATGGCCTGCTTTTCCAGGAGGATGGCCTACTGGCAAGGGATGGGGTGCATCTCACACAAGTAGGAAAACACCTTTTTGCTCACAGACTCGCAAACCTTATTAGACGCACTTTAAACTAGGTCCACCGGGGGAGGGGGACAACAGCCTTGCGAACACTACCTTACCCATAATGTCTGGGAATCGCCAGAAGGCTAAACGGAGGGCTGCACAAACACAAGGACCAAGTACCAAAAGCACAATAATCCCAATTAAACAGCTCAAGGGAAGATCTCAGGGGCTCATATGTCTTTACACTAATGCACAGAGCATGGGAAATAAACAAGACGAACTCCAACTTTTAGCACAACACCACAAATATGATATCATAGGGATCACTGAAACCTGGTGGGATGACTCCTATCGCTGGAATGTAGATATCGAGGGGTATAACCTCTTTCACAGAAACTGAACAAAGGGGAGAGGAGGCAGAGTAGCCTTATATGTCAAAAACTCTTATGCTGCAGAAGAGATTCAAGACAGCAATCTGGGAAACCAGCTTGAAATCATCTGGATAAGAATCAAGGGAACTGGGACTCAAAAAGATGTCGTTGTAGGCGTCTACTACAGACCCCCAAGCCAGGAGGAAGAACTTGATGAAGTCTTCTGCCAACAGTTGACCAAACAGGCACAGAGAAGAGATGTAGTAGTCATGGGCGATTTCAACTATCCCGATATTTGCTGGAAAACAAACTCGGCCAAGAGTACAAGGTCCAACAAATTCCTCGCTTGCCTTGCAGACAATTTCATGGTCCAGAAGGTAGAAGAGGCAACAAGGGGATTGGCTACTCTTGATCTCATCCTAACAAATGCGGAGGACCTGATCGATGCGGTCGAAGTGGTAGGATCCTTAGGGGCAAGTGACCATGTGCTCCTGCAATTTGAGGTACAAAGGAAGGCCGAAACTAAGACAAGTCAAACCCGCGTTTTGGACTTTAGGAGAGCTGATTTCCAAAAAATGAAGGAAACGCTGAGCAGCATTCCGTGGACACAGATACTAAAAGACAAGGGAGTTACGGATGGATGGGAATTTCTCAAGAGTGAAATACTCAAGGCGCAATTGCAAACCGTGCCAACAAAGAGAAAAAATAGGACAAGTGCAAAGAAGCCAGAATGGATGTCCAAAGAACTTCTAACTGTGCTAAGACACAAAAGAGACATGCACAAGAAGTGGAAAAAGGGAGAAATCACCAAAGAAGAATTCAAACAAATAGCCAACACCTGTAGGGAAAAGGTCCGCAAGGCTAAAGCAAAAAACGAGCTCAGACTTGCCAGGGACATTAAAAACAATAAAAAGGGCTTCTATTCTTATGTCAGTAGAAAAAGGAAAAACAAGGAGGCGATAGGACCTCTTCGAGGAGAAGATGGGGCAATGCTGACAGGGGATAGGGAAAAGGCAGAACTACTTAATGCCTTCTTTGCCTCGGTCTTCTCACAAAAAGAGAGTCTTCAACCTCAGCAAGATGGAGTGGACGAGGGATTGGAGGACATCCAACCCCAAATTGGGAAAGAAGTCATCCAGGAATACCTGGCCGCTCTTAATGAGTTCAAGTCCCCAGGGCCAGATCAACTACACCCCAGAGTATTGAAGGAACTAGCGGAAGTCATTTCGGAACCATTGGCAACCATCTTTGAGAGTTCTTGGAGAATGGGAGAAGTTCCAGCAGATTGGAGGAGGGCCAATGTGGTCCCAATCTTCAAGAAGGGAAAAAAGGATGACCCAAACAACTACCGTCCGGTCAGCCTCACGTTGATACCGGGCGAGATTCTGGAAAAGATTGTTAAGGAAGCGGTCTGCAAACTCTTAGAAACAAATGCAGTCATCGCTAATAGTCAACATGGATTTATCAAAAACAAGTCATGCCAGACTAATCTGATCTCTTTCTTCGATAGAGCTACAAGCTGGGTAGATGCGGGGAATGCCGTGGATGTAGCGTACCTGGAGAGCAGATGAGAAACTCTCTTCTGGGCACACAGAAGATTGGGCAACCTGGAAGGTGCTGAACAAGCTGCAGTCTGGCACCACATGATGCAGAGCTAACTTTAAGAAATGAGGCTACAAAGTGGAGTCAATGACATGTATGTGTGGAGAAGAGCAAACTACAGACCATCAACTACAATGCAACCTGCCACATGTACAATGGAAGATCTTCTCACAACAACACCAGAGGCACTCCAAGTGGCTAGCTTCCGGTCAAAGAACATTTAGCATAATGCCAACTTTTCTTAACTTTGTGTTTTAAAATGCATTTTAACTGTACCCTCAACTCACTTCTAACATGATAAATAACCTCTTAAGCAGGTCACACACTCTCATCCTCAGAGGAAGACAATGACAAACTTGATATGAACAAACTTTGCCAGGAAAATCCTGAGTCACCATAAACTGGAAATGACTTGAAGGCATGCAACATTATTGGTAACTACAAGCATACTGCTTTCTAGTACTAATGCAAATATAACCTGTAACGGCACAGGTTACACTTTCATTAGTATTGTGATGTCTGATAGAGAACAACTCAGCCAGAATGATACTGTGCATTAAATGTTGTGCTTGGTAAGGTAAAAAGCAATAGGAGAAGACAAAGACTGCATTACAGATGGTAGACAATCCAGAAAGCCACAGCCCTTAGTCTGCATACCTGAGCAGAAATGTTGATAATAGGATCACTTGGAGGTCTCTCATTCATAGGATTGCCTTAAATCAAAGTTGACTTCAGCAGTCCTTAACAACAAATAAATGTTATTCTGTCTTTATGCCTAAAATAAATAAGTAATAACCCATGCTGGTTATAATAAGTACATTATATAAATATGTTCTATTTCGTTCTCTGAAATTATAAGCAGGCCATTTTCTAACATCAGTATAACTGCTAACTCCTCTACACTCTGCATAGTTCCTATCATGCTTCTGTTGTATCCTTCTGGTATTCTACTCCTAATGTAAACAAACCAACAAAGAAAGTTTTGCAATAAGATATCCGATCCCAGTGGAAAAATTAGAATTTCACTTGAACATCTGTTTCAATAGGAAGGAACAGCCTTTAGTAAGGAGTGGCACTTTTTTTCTATTCTGTTTTGTGTTTTAATTTTTGTATGCTGGGAGAACATTCTGCACATAGGAAAAAAGTTAATATGTATGCAAAATGTAAGCAAAATAAAGAGTTCCAGTGCATGAGTGTTTATTACTTATTCATATTGAAAGGATGCTAAATTAATTTCCTTTAAGTTGCTGCATATTGGCAGGCGGAGCTATTATAATTCATTATAATAATTGCTCATATTTCTTTCCCTTTGATGTAATCTTGAACAAGGTACTTTTTCTGTTTTGCATCTCAGAAGCTAAAAGGATTTGAAGTTAGGTCATGACCAAACATAATAAACAAAAACACTCTAAGCCTAGCAGAGAGACATTGGAAGAGTGTGTTTACCAATTTTGTAATTTCCCTGTAATCTCATAACAGAAAGGGACCCTAAACAAGGAGAAACTTGAAATTTGGAAATATGGAGAGCTCTAAAATTGGGGATACATCCAAGCTGCTGCCTTAATTTTCCCCCGTGCCCCACATTCAGGAAAGATGAACACCAAAAAGGAGAGCAACCAGGGAGGATGGGATTAATTTCTCCTTGCCTTTTGCAGTGCTAGAGTAACAGCCACTAATTTATTTGAGTTTGATTTCTATCCTACATTCATTCTAAAACTGGGGCTCAAGGCAGCTCAAAACCAAACAAAACAAAGATGGAAACAAAAACATCAAAGTTGTAATAGTAATGTATTTAAATATGACTGAATTAGAAACAAATGTTAAATACAACTATTAAAAAATGTACCATTCACCAATTAAATGCATCTTCTTCAATAGCCAACCAGTTGCCAAAGGCATCTCTGAATAAAAAGCTATTTTCCTGCTAATGAAAGGATAACAGGGGACATTATCCCACTGAAGTCACAGAGAAGTAGGCATCTCATTGTGTTTCATGTGTAAATTGTTAATTTGATAGTATGACTACTGTGGCCTTCACAAACAAGGATGGGAACCAAGAAAGCCTCCCTTCAAAGAGAGGTCAATAGCCTCAGAGCAGCTACTGGAGAGACTTGTTGAAACTGGACTCAAGGGAGATCATTTTCCGCCTTCTGCTTTGAATGTCAATGGCGTAGGGGTCAGAAAGCAGAGGAAAAACCTGGTCTCTAAATAAAACTTAGCAGAAGTGTTGGAAGTTGAGTTTACAAGGGTATTTGAAACTATGTACAACCACAGAAGCACAGATTGTTGAATTGGTGCAGTTTCATGAATGAAGAGAAGCACAATATCAAAAGTGCTCATCCCAGGATGTATCCGCTATCTTTGCTGTAGAATAGCAGCTTTGTGTAATAGAGTCTTACGTCAATCCTTCTGCAAGTAGTCTTTTCTATTCCCTTCTACTTTACAAAACATTACCTTCTCGTCTAATGGATCATGTCACCCATGATGTGCCTAAAGTATAATAACCTCTGTTTAGTCATTTTCATCTCAGGGGAACTGATTTGCTATTGGACCTACTGATTTGTCCTTTTGGTAATATATGATATCCACAGGATTCTCCTCCAGTACCAAATTTCAAATGAGTTGATTTCCTTCTTTTCTTCGCTGTCCAGCTTTCACAGCCATACACAAAAATTAGAAATAGTGTGGCTTTGAAATTTAATGATACGTCTTTATATTTCAGGATCTTAATCTAGATCAGCCCAATTGAAAGAGGAACAACTGGTATATGGATGTGAATTATATCTTGCCTGCCTAGTGATCACAAATAAAACATTCCCTTCAAGCTGTTTTTGCAAACATTCAGGAATACTATGCATTTCAATATGGGATGGGGGAGGAGGATAATTTGCTGCTGCTCCTCAAGCAGAAAAATGTAGGGACTTGCTCTGCAATTAAATGCTGCTAAAATCATTCTTTTTGTAAAGAACAGCTTCAGAAAGGGACTGATTTGAATGAAAGAGAAAGGATTCACAGCTTGCAAAATGTGTTTCTGCTCCAAATTGCATTTTCCCTCTTCCCATTGCTTCCAACTGCTCCACATCACAGACTTTTGGGCATATGCTTCCCTGGAACTGAGCTGATAAGGATGCAACCACAGGCCCTTTCATGCCATACAGTTATAATGCTATGATTCCCCTATAACTGCTTCTGCTCCATTCTTTGGAATTCTGAGGTTTAGCATGCCATGGTGGTTTGAATGGACTAGGGCTCAAATTCTCACTCAGCCATAGAAACCCACTGGGTGACCTTGGGCAAATCACACTCTCAGCCTCAGAGGACAACAAGGGCAAAACTCCTCTGAACAAATATTTACAAGAAAACCCTGTGATATCCACCTTTGGGTCACATCAGTCAGAAATAACTTGAAGGCATACCACAACAGCAGCAACAGCAGAAACATTAAGAATTATCATCCAGTGAACTTTAGAGCCAGAATTCCACAGAATGTGGCATGGTCTTGTAATTTTGTAGTGCGAAAAGTTCCCAGATACTTGATTAGAGTCTATGCTTCAAAGTCCAATTTTTGAACAAGTTACTGGTCTGATTTTTTCAGCTGGAAGTATACAGAATGCCTTGCAGTTCTTCAGGCTCAGATGGAGGTAGTGGTGATTTTGTTTTAGATTTGGTATTTGCATATCTGACCAAGTAAATCAAGAATGTATCTGATTTTTCTATAAGCTGACACAGTGTTATATTTTTAAAAAACTGTTTCGATAAGCCAAAACATGGTATCACAGAAAAACTTGGAAATATATGATCTCATTAAAAAAATGCTGGCACTTGGAAAGATCTCTGGTCGCCAATCACAACTTCAGGGTGGCTGTAATTTATAACTTTTGTCCCCCAAGCTAAACCATTTAATCTGATAATCAGCATCAATCAAGGAATTTTAGTGCCACATTTTGCAGTCTGAGCAGAAAAGCTCTCTCTTGGGGACAAATTAGGCACCCCAATGTGACACTCGCAAATAAATATTGTTCGCTATAACATTTGGTGCTATGATTCAGTCAGATCGATTCACGGTAGAAATGCTTTTGAAGCTAGAAAGAAGTATATAATTACATTTAAAAATACAAAAGAAAAGACACATGTGGAGCAATAGCATTTTGGTGGACTAAAAGGCCAGCTTTCCTACCAGCTCAACAACATGCAATTTTATTTATGCTTCTCAGAAGCTGAAAGCTCGTGTGCTCAGATAGGTTCCATAACAGTTCATAACTCATCATTAAAAGGACACAAGAACCCATTATGCTGGGATTCCATCTTTTTCACTGACTCAAAATGCAACAGTTTGACATTCAATATTTGAGATGTCTAAAGACTCATGTCATTGTTGCAACTGCCTACTGCAAAAAAACTCAAAACCAATACATCAGGAAAACTAAGATAATACGTAATGATGTCCAATTTTCTATTAATTTAGAAGCTCCATGTAAAGCCAGGCAACTCTTAGAAAGTAACTAAAGCAGTCTTTTTCCTATTCACAAGCAATAATTCAATTAAATTTTAATAGAAATCTATTAACATATTAAAATATTAGCCTTATTAAAGTATTCTGTGAAATCAGGCTATTAGCCAAACCCGTTGGGGCTAGGTGGATGACATGGGTTTTTTTTGGGTTTTTTGTAGCAACCCCATCTGCCTATCCCATCAATCTATGAAGGCCAAACTGCCTGCATCCCTTTTAAGCTTCTGCTTGAACCTTTTGTGGATATAAACCCACTGTAACCAGGAACGGTCATACAAAAAACTCAGTAAGCCTTAAAGGTGCTGATGTTTGTTGTTGTTTATTCATTCAGTCGCTTTGATCCCTTTGATCCGGTGGAATGATGGGAAAGATATCTACCTGAAACCCTAGAAATCCATTGTTGTTGTTGTTGTTTATTCCTTCAGTCGCTTCCAACTCTTCTGACCTCATGGACCAGCCCATGCCAGAGCTCCCTGGCAGCCGTGGCCACCCCCACCTCCTTCAAGGTCAAGGCAGTCATTTCAAGGATACCATCCATCCATCTTGCCCTTGGTCGGCCCCTCTTCCTTTGTCCTTCCATTTCCCCCAGCATCATTACCTTCTCCAAGCTTTCCTGTCTTCTCATTATGTGGCCAAAGTACTTCATCTTTGCCTCTAATATTCTTCCCTCCAGTGAGCAGCTGGGCATTGTTTCCTGGAGTATGGACTAGTTGGATCTTCTTGAGGTCCAAGACACTCCCAGAATTTTCCTCCAACACCACATTAATTAGCTTAGTGGGAGAGTTGAGTTTTTACAGACATCCTTCCTTATTCTAAAAATTACATGTGCTTTCACTTATTGAAAGATTAGATAATTACTCCAATTTCATATGCAGTAGATGTCTGTCTCCGCAATCTCTAACTGTGAGACACATCACTCATGGGTTGTTATACGTTCTTACATTACTATAGAAACAGCTATAGTTTACTGTGATGTTCTTGAAGGCAGTGCAGCTGTGTCTAGGGGCTTTATCACTCCAGTTTGTTGTCTCACAGCAATCATGTTTCAGCAAATGGTAACATGTCAGTGTAGAAACAATTATTTTCACATCTTATCTCAAATAGCATTATGGTGCTGTTTCAGCTATTCACATTCCTGCAATAAACTTTGCTTCCCTGCCTTCCTACCATGTTCACCCTATGTAGCACTTGTGTGCTGTTTTTTCCCCTGTATCTGAAATAGCAGTTGTGCAGTCCCAACTCCTCTTGCGAATTGAAGGTGCTGCCTTATTTGTTCATTGTACAGAAACCCTTAGTGAAAGAAATGGTTGCTTACCTGTAACCATGTTTCTTTGAGTGGTCATATGTGAAATTTGCACATATGGTATTTCCTGCACTTGCGCAGACAGGTTGGAGTCTTCTAGAAAGCTTCTCAAGATACATTTTGGTGGAAGTTGATTAATTAAGATAAAAAGTTGTGTCAAGCAGTTGTTACACAGAATAGCACAGTGCCTTTAAAGCAGAGCTTTCCAAACTGTTGGTCTCAACACATTAGTGTGTTGGTTGCAGTATGTCGGTATGTTGCACAAACATAATGAGAAACCTCTGAGTCTATGTGAAATAAGCAATAACTTGTATATACAGTAGAATCTTGCTTATCCGATCTTTGTGTATCCGCCATTCTGTCTTATCCAATGGTCTTATCCAATGCCCCCTTTTCCTCCAGCATTTCCCCTTCAATTAAAGGAGTGCTCCCCAACTCTCTCTCTATTCCCAATAAGTGAAAATGGAAAGACAAGAAGGAGGAGGAGGAGAGAGGAAAGAGGGAAAAAAGGCAGGCCCAGAAGCGTAAATGTCCTCCCTCCTTCCCTCTATGATTTCCACACACCTGTTCCACATCTGGGCACTTCTTGCTGGCTGCTCCAGCCCCGAGGTGTTGCTTTGCCTCAACCCTTTGAGTCCCTATGTGAGTTTTCTAGGTGTCTAGCACCATGTTGGATGGGTAACAGAAGGAGATTCTGTATTAAATGACATTTTCTTTTATCTGACATTCTGCCGAACCATTGATGTTGGATAAGTGAGACTACTGTATTTTTAAATATATAAATGAAAAGTCTTCATGCACTAACGTTGTGTCTCCATACATTTTGTTATCACAGCTTATGTCCATATCTCTTATAAGGGGTTCATTTAACTTCTGCTTTACTAGTTAACAGGAATTGCTGTGTTCAGAATGATGCATGTTTCGAAAGTGTCATCAACATTAAATATTTGTAAAGCTCTGCTTTACAATGTGGATAGTTTTTAGGAAAGAGAAGCTAAAGTAATTGCAACACATAGCACGCATAAAAATACCAGCAGAATTTGGTGACTCTCATTTAGGATACATTTTCTTCCTAACCTAACTAAGGTCAGTTATGACCTATTGCGGTTTTGAACATCTTTTGAACGAAATGTTTTAGTGTGCCATCATAAGGACAACAGGGAGTAGGCCATGCTAGCTTTTATGGGGAGTTCCAGAGTCCAGGGACAGCTCCTGAGAAGACCCCCCCCTCCTTTGCATTTCCACCAACCAAGCTTGTGATGGAGGTGGGACCGAGAGAAGGGCTTCTCCTGATGATCTCAGAGTATGAGTAGGTTCATACAGAGAGACAAAATATGCCAATTAATTTGGACATGAACTATTTAGGGTTGTATAGGTCATAACCAACACTTTGAATTGTGTCCAGAAACAAACAAGCCAGTTGAGCTGTTGGAACAGGGGAATTGTGCATGCCCTGTAACCAGCCCCAGGCCCCTTCTATAATGCCATACAAAATCCAAATTATCTGCTTTAAACTGGATATATGGCAGTGTAGACTCATGTAATCCAATTCAAAGCAGATAATGTGGATTTTGTATGGATTACATGTAGACTCATGGATGGATTACATGAAGACTTTGAACTGGTTTACATGTAGAATCATGTGATCCAGTTCAAAGCAGATAATGAGGATTATATGATAGTGTAGAAGGGCCCCCAGTTAGCAGTTTGGTTGCAGCTTCTTGGGACACTCTTTAAAGGCAGTTCCTTTGATCTACTTTCAGACAATGCCTTCACCCCTTGCCTCTTTTTTTCACCCTGGTCCTTTTCTGTTTCTTTTCTTTGTAGATGTTTTTCTTGTAAAGTGTTTGAGGGAGAGGTTCAACTCCTCTTGTGAGTAAAGCAAAAACTACACTACTGTACAAACCAGATATTGCTGGATTGCAAGTCCCAACAGCTCTATCTAGCATTGTATACATGAAGAATGTTGTGAGTTGAAACCCACCAACACCTGCAAGGCTTCAAGTTGCCTACCCCACCAAATCAATAAATAATTACACATCAGCATGAGCTACAAGATGTACAGTTCCACAGAAGTCGGGTGCCTTTCTTTATCAGCTTATAACATGCATGAAAACAAGTCCAATATTATGTGATGAAAGAAATGGAAGGACGGAGCTGTTGGCTGTACTTGAAAATGGCAGTTCTGTCATGCTGTGCATGAGAGAAAATAGAAGGCCTGTTTATGATTCACTGCCCAACCATACACCTGGCAGACAATATCAGCTGGGGGACAGGCTGTTTCTCTCTAGGTAGACTGGGCTTGAGAAAACAGTTGCCATCTTGCCAAGAGACATGAAAGGCGCAGGCCGGTCACAGACATTGATTTTGCCAGACAATACTTGTGTAACAATTTGATTAGTTTGCTTCAGAGAAGAATCGCAACTGCATGTGTATTCATTCTTTATGAATACACATCAGACAAAGCTGAGCTGAGAGAAGTTTCACTACGGGGCTCTCATTCAACCGCATTTGAAGCACAGCAGAATTTACATTTTAGTTTTTTATAGTCACTGTGACTACCAAGCTCCAACCTTTATCTAAAAATATAGATGTAAATTATAATAGGCTTCTATAGGATCCGTGGCACTCTTGGGACTGCAATCACTTTGCTTCATACAAGGAATTTGATGAGATATCAGCACAACAGAAGAAGGTATAGATGCCTACCTACTACAATTCCTTCTGCAGCTGATTCCTCTCTTCTCCTCAACTATTGTCCTCTACAGAGCATACTCCCCACTTGTCCTGATTTGGTAGAGACAGTCCTGGTTATGCTTCTGTCATTCCACTTTTTCAACTGTTTTAAAAATGCTCCAGTTTCTCTCCCATCATCCAACTTAATAAAATAAGGAAGGATTTTCGTTCTGGAACACACAATATAAATAATAGTAATAATATAATCATCAGCAGCTGCTACATACTGCAATTCACAATACAACACTGAAAACAAAAGGGATCTTTAGCTACAATCTCTTATGAAAAAATGGTTATTGGATCAAATGGATGGGGCTCACATAAATTGTATACTTATCATATCTCATGTGGTAAAACAGGTAAGTCTCTTTCCTGTTTCCCTCTTGTAAGAATTGTGCTGTAACTAGTCAAACACAGAATGGGAGTTGCGGTCCAAGAAATAAGCACAAAACCAATCTGGAAAAGCACAGCATATATACCATATGTCTATATATGAATTTGTCCCCTGTGCTTTCTTTTTTCTTTATGCAAGGTGCTAATGAGGAAAGTGTATTCACTATTTTAACCTAATTACACAGTATCCCAGACCATAGCTGCTTGTACATTCTATACCTTTAGAAATTCATCACCTCAATATTGCCTAATAAAGTTTGTAAATGGCTTCCAAATGAGCAAAAATTGCCTCTTCTAGTCCAAGAACAAATGTGCTTTCTACCCAAGAGGAGAATGGTTTTCGAATCCCCCCATTCATTCTTCTAACGATGTGCTAATCGTAATTGCAGTCCCAAGAGTGCCACTGATCGGGATCAGAGAAATGCAACATTTACAACGTTTCATTGACACAAGGGCCATACAACTTCAGTTACAAGTGTGCATTATATAAGAGTCAGCATATCTGGTTAGATTTGTAAAAACAAAATCTATCAACTATGGATTGTGCTGCCTGATTCTGAACTTCAAACACATTATTTTTGTTTTACTTCCCTGCAGCAGGGGACTTACCTAGATGCCTAATGCAGTACCAACCTCACACGTATCACTATAAAGTTGGTCTTTAAAGTGAGTTGGTCTTTAAAAGTAAAAATGCAAAATCCATTGCTTGCATCCAAGGCCAAGTGTAGGTGGCTGGAGCTTGTGAGCAACTCCAAAAAAAAAAACCAAAAACACCCTTGTACACATATGCAAGCCATTCTAGACATGCTAGCATGGAACTTAAATGATTAAGTAGTAAACAGAATAAAATAAGTGCCAGCATGGTATGATGGTTAGATTATATGACTCTCTGGAGACCAAGGTATGAATCTCACTCAACCATGGAAACCCACGAGATGGCCTTGGGCACATCATACTCTCTTAGCCTCAGAGCTAAGGGCAAGCCCTTTCTGAACAAACTCCATCTACCAGTAAATCTCTGATAAGTCCACCTTAGGGCTGATGTAAATCAGAAACAACCTGAAGGCATACAGCAACAAGAGAGTAAAACAACACCTTTAGACAGCAGGACCAAAAGCTTATTTTTCTCACATACTGAATGGATCACCAGCATGTGAAAAGGAACATTTGGTAAATATCTAAGTCTACATATATGGACATAAAGGAAAATGTTTTACACTGAGGGGACAATGAAGACAATGATGTCTTCTTGGCAAATCTGCAGAGAAGCCTGATATATCTTCTCTTGTGTGGGGGAGAGGCTGTTAGATAGGATTTCAACCCATAGGCTTTGGGCTCTTATTTTTATGCACTTATGAAACAGAGCTCCACAGGAGTCCCACAGAGGTCATCATATGACATGAAGGCACTTCTGGTGGGAATTCATGGGGCTCAGTTTCTGCAGCACACATGGAAGTGGAGTCTGAAGACCATCTTCAAGAGTCAGATGTTACACGACTCCAAACGGATTCGAAGATAGGAGAAAGTGGGGAAAAGACAGGTAGACATGGGATGGGGAAGGACGGGAGGGAATGGGTTAAGATGGTTCCCTCCACTTTCCCTCGCTTTCCCTCACTCCATCTGATGAAATTGAAAGAAGAGTCTTGGCTGTAGTATGTATGTATAGGCACATCTGTGTGCTATGGCTCTGCCAGAAGGACAATACTCCTCATAGAAATGATAATCATCTGCTTGTCCTTGGAACAGGGTGGGTTACACATTATCTATGGTAGGCTGCAGGATTTCTCCATTTTAGAGTATTGGGTCTCTTTGTAATTCCAAGTGTGCACCAATAAATCTGACTCTGGTTTAACGCTAACTTCTGGTGTCTTGTCCATTGATTCTTATTATAATTTGCAGTATGTCACTTTGCTGCCAGCCTGTTTTTGGACCCAATGTAAAACACTGGTTTTATCTTTAAAGGGCCAAATGTCTCAAGAGTTACGTTACCTAAATTTAGTGCTATGACAGAACGAGGACACGATCATCCTGCAGAATTCTGCCCTCCAAGATAAAATTTTATTTCAGCTCATCTCTACATTGTAATGAAAATCATCCACACCTACAACTGTTGTATTCCTTGTGCTCTCATTTCCTTGGTAACTTGGCCAATTCCCTTTGGAGGGGGGGGGGGGGGCTGAAAGAAAAATTCATTTGAGGGTAGAATTCTTTGTGGGAGGCATTCCCTACCCATAGCTGCACTCTGCTTATGTGAATTTTCTTTTATGAGTTTCCTTTCATGCCTACCTACCTACCTACAGGGACCCTAATCCTTCAGATACTGCTGCCAAATGAATCAAGGTGGCTGGCTACCTGAGAAGGAACCTTTTCAATAGTGGCATTCAATTTGCAGAATGCCTTCTGCACAGCATCTGGTACCTAGGTTATGGTATTTTCAGTACCTGATAAAGATCATGTTTCAATTCTCCTATATTTTTTAAGAACTATATTTTAAGCATTCTCAATCCACTATGCCAACCCCCCCTCCCTTTCTTATCCCCCTTTTATTGTGTTCCCCTTTTACCCCTGGCTGCTAATTTTATTGTGTGCTATTTTATCTCATGCCACCTTATTGTGTTTTTATGTCTCATTTTTAAATGTACTTGTAAACTACCTAGTGGACCCCAGTTATTAGGCAATTTAAAGTATAATAAACACTCTCCATCCCTGCCATTTCCCTTGATCAAAAACATGACATTTACACACACTCACCTAAGCAACTGTTAACTACTTTGGTGAATTAAGAAGGAACAATATACAACCTGTTCTCCCCAATATGTCTAGTGGGGTGTAGAATTTTAGAGGAAGGTAAAATGATTGTTTTGTAATCCTTTCCCCGATATCCCTGTTCCAATGAAACCTGGAACTGTCTTGAAGTGCTTTTAAGTTAAAAATAAACAAAGAGGAGGCCCAATAGCCATTCCAACCTCCTGTGTTATATTTGCTCTGTAGCAGAAATCCACAAGTACAAAATACATGGCCAGGAAAACAAATGTCAAATCTTATCCCAGTGTATGAATTAGCTGAAATATTTGTTTTGAATTATTTAAATATTAACATAATAGAAAGGATAAAATATGTCACCGAGATCAACTTATTAAAAAAGAAAAGAAAATTGTAACCCTGTGGTGTAATATGGAAGAGGAGCATTTCATAGCTGCCCCTTCTCAAGCAGTGAGGAGGTGCCCAAAGTGAAGGAAGGGACAGGTCAGCTAAGGCATGAGCAAGAGGGCAGGTGCACCCAGCTTTATGCCTTACCATCAAGCCTTTAGCTGAAAATGCTATTTTTAAAAAAAATGTTTTATTTTATGTTGTTGTTTATTCGTTCAGTCATTTCCGACTCTTTGTGACCTCATGGACCAGCCCACACCAGAGCTCCCCAATGGCCGTCACCATCCCCAGCTCCTTGAAGCCAGTCACTTCAAGAATACTATCCATCCATCTTCCCCTTAGTTGGCCCCTCTTCCTTTTTCCTTCCCTTTTCCCCAGCATCATTGTCTTCTCCAAGCTTTCCTGTCTTCTCATTATGTGGCCAAAGTACTTCATCTTTGCCTCTAATATCCTTCCTTCCAGTGAGCAATCGGGCTTTATTTCCTGGAGTATGGACTAGTTAGATCTTCTCACAGTCCAAGGCACTCTCAGAACTTTCCTCCAGCACCACAGTTCAAAAGCATCTATCTTCGTTGCTCAGCCTTCCTTATGATCCAGCTCTCACATCCTTAGGCTACTACAGGGAATAGCACTGCTTTAACTATGCGGACCTTCGTTGCCAGCATGATGTCTGTACTCTTAATTATTTTATCGAGATTGATCATTGCTCTCCTCCCAAGAAGTAAATGTCTTCTGATTTCCTGATGGCAGTTATCCTCACACCTAGAAATACAAAGTCTGTCACCTCCTCCACATTTTCTTCCTCTATATGCCAGTTATCAATCAGTCTGGTTGCTATAATCTTGGGGTTTTTATGTTTAACTGCAACCCAGCTTTTGCACTTTCTTCTTTCACCTTGGTTAAAAGGCTCCTCAGCTCCTCCTCGCTTTCAGCCATCAAAGTGGTATCATCTGCATATCTAAGGTTGTTAATTTTCATCCAGCAATTTTAACTTCAGCCTCGGATTGGTCATGCCCCACACACTGCATGATGTGTTCTGCATACAAATTGAAAAGGTAGGGTGAGAGTAGACAGCCCTGTCATACGCCTTCCCCAATCTGGGACCAGTCTGTTGTTACTTTGTTGTTATACAGATTCCTAAGGAGACAGACATTTTATTTTATCTCATCTCACTTTACTGTGATTTTATATCTTATTATTATGTTCTTGTAAATAATCTAGTGGACTGTAGTTATTGGGCAGGGTATATTGGTCAATGATATATGATAAATGAACATCACTCCCCTTCTTATGGCACTTCTCTTGATCAAAATCACAGCACATCCATATCCACACCAATACTTTGCAAGACAGAAGCAGAATCTGTTTTCTTTGCAAAGAGACAGTGAGTGGAGTTTTTTTACATCCAGCTTCTCATGTAACCACAAAGGGAAGGATAGCTTATTATTTGGTGCAATGTTTTTTAAGGCTAAGGAGGAAAAGAGAAACAGCAGAGCACTGCTTCAATGAGCAGCTTAATTCTAGACACTGTTCAAGCTCTGAAAAATAACTTATATCAGAGCAAGACAAGTGTCCATGCAGATGTAAGAATATTCGGTATTTTTGCTAGCAGTGTACATTGGGTTTGTGCTCTTAGCTGAAGACTACAAAACAGGAGTAACTACTCTGGAGACTAACTCTGGAGGAAGAGGAAAATAGAAATATGCACATATTAAGAGATTCCTCTAGGCTTAATTTCAGAAGCCCTAAAAGCTAGCTTTCATAAATGTTTTGGAGTTTTCTTTTTGGACAGAAAAACTCTGCAATTTCAAGATTTTATCATATCGACAATTTCATATTTTTATCACTGTTCCATTTTGTGGTTATGCAGTATCATAGAATCATAGAATCAAAGAGTTGGAAGAGACCTCATGGGCCATCCAGTCCAACCCCCTGCCAAGAAGCAGGAATATTGCATTCAAATCACCCCTGACAAATGGCTATCCAGCCTCTGCTTAAAAGCTTCCAAAGAAGGAGCCTCCACCACACTCCGGGGCAGAGAGTTCCACTGCTGAACGGCTCTCACAGTCAGGAAGTTCTTCCTAATGTTCAGATGGAATCTCCTCTCTTGTAGTTTGAAGCCATTGTTCCGCGTCCTAGTCTCCAAGGAAGCAGAAAACAAGCTTGCTCCCTCCTCCCTGTGGCTTCCTCTCACATATTTATACATGGCTATCATATCTCCTCTCAGCCTTCTCTTCTTCAGGCTAAACATGCCCAGTTCCCTAAGCCGCTCCTCATAGGGCTTGTTCTCCAGACCCTTGATCATTTTAGTCGCCCTCCTCTGGACACATTCCAGCTTGTCAATATCTCTCTTGAATTGTGGTGCCCAGAATTGGACACAATATTCCAGATGTGGTCTAACCAAAGCAGAATAGAGGGGTAGCATTACTTCCTTAGATCTAGACACTATGCTCCTATTGATGCAGGCCAAAATCCCATTGGCTTTTTTTGCCGCCACATCACATTGTTGGCTCATGTTTAACTTGTTGTCCACAAGGACTCCAAGATCTTTTTCACACGTACTGCTCTCGAGCCAGGCGTCACCCATTCTGTATCTTTGCATTTCATTTTTTCTGCCAAAGTGGAGTATCTTACATTTGTCACTGTTGAACTTCATTTTGTTAGTTTTGGCCCATCTCTCTAATCTGTCCAGATCGTTTTGAATTCTGCTCCTGTCCTCTGGACTATTGGCTATCCCTCCCAATTTGGTGTCGTCTGCAAACTTGATGATCATGCCTTTTAGCCCTTCATCTAAGTCATTAATAAAGATGTTGAACAGGACCGGGCCCAGGACGGAACCCTGCGGCACTCCACTTGTCACTTCTTTCCAAGATGAAGAGGAAGCATTAGTGAGCACTCTCTGTGTTCGTCCACTTAACCAATTACAGATCCACCTCACCGTAGTTTTGCCTAGCCCACATTGGACTAGTTTCCTTGCCAGAAGGTCATGGGGGACCTTGTCGAAGGCCTTATTGCCACATGGTATTAATTTCTGGGTTTTACCCTGCCACTTTTGGATTCTCATTTGCAGAGGTGTTCCTATGAGTATCTGCCTAAGGTCACCCAGTGGAGTGGGAATCCAAACCCTAGTCTCCACAGTCATAGTCCAAAGCTCAGACCGCTCTTCTACCCTAGATCTCAGGCTCCATCTACACTGCTGTCATAATGCAAATTGAACTGCATTATATGGCCCACACTGACCATATAATGCATTTCAATCTGCATTGTAATTGCAGTGTGGATGGGGACTCGGTTATCAAAATACCATGTGGCAATCATTCTCCCTCTCTTCTTCTATAAGCTATTTTAGTAATATTTAGTAAACATTTTATGCTAGTTTCTTACTGTGGTTATTAAAAATGATGCTGAAAAGGGATATTTATCTTTTCGTTATAAAGATATATAAGCTGCTGTAAAGCTACATCTGTTACAGAGTACATCAACCAGATTGTTAAAAGTACTTAGGGTTATCAGTACATCTTACATGCTCTGCGTACAAATACATTTGCTAAAGACTGATTGCACTTATTTATTGGAATTCCAACTGGCATTTATTGTCATCTTTTATGGTTTTGCTTTTTCTTTTAATGACAACAGATGCAATTTGATCTTGGAAGCTAAGCAGGGTCAGGCTTGGTTAGTACTTCAAAGGGAGACCACCAGTGAATACCAAGTGCCATAAACTATATATTTAAAGGAAGGCAATGGCAGACCACTTGGAGTATTTATCTCTAAAGAAAAGCTTAAGAAATTCACTCAGCCACCATAAATTGATAGAAGACTGGAAGTTTCGTGCTGCTAGTACTCCATTTGTGATCACAGGTGGGGATTTCATTGCCAACTCTCCTTGTTTCTGTCAGTATTTGGTTACTTTATCTTATAATTAAAGATATAATTAAAGAATCTGTTTATTTACTTTGAATTTGTCATTTGGTCAGGTCATCTACAATAATGGTAAAAAAAATTGAAGTCACTGTAATCCTGCAAAAATAGTGATATGGATCTTTTCTATTTCCAGAAGATCCACTGCAGTAGAAACAAAGTATTTTGGCTTCTGAAAGAACTAATTAATTTTAATTGGAATAAGCAATTGGGGTCAGTAGCCCATGCCATCGAAGTCATGGAATGATGCCTTACCTGGCAGATTACTATACAGTCTTTATGTAATTTAATTATACCTCCGTTAATTGACAACTACTTATTTGTAGCTATTTCCTTCCAAGTGCTTGTTGTGTGCCATGCTGGCAATTCACACACTACACAGTGAGTGATTATCAGCCTGTACTACCATAGGTTGAGCATCCCTTATCTGGAATTTTGAAATCCCAAATATTCAAAAATCCAGTCATCCACATGAGTGGCTGTGGTGGTCATATCTTTGCTTTTTGATGGTTCAGTATACACAGACTTTGATTCCTACACAAAAGTATTACAAATATTGTATAAAGCTGGCCTCCGGCTTTGTGTATAAGGTGTATCTGAAATATAAACAAAGTTCACATTGGCACTTGGATACCATTTTCAAGGTATTTCATTATGTTTGCATAAGCAAATACAAGTATTCCAAAATATGAAAAAGAATATTGTTATCGATAATGGACCCCCAAAATGAGGGATGGATGAATTGCCTAGCGAGGTCCCACTCTGCTCTTTCTCCCAAATCCAAAAACCACATGGAGCCTCCCTTGGGAATCTGGCCCCAAGTTGGCACCAACACCACACATTTCCTCATACTTGTACCATCACTATAAGTGGGAATCAGTCTCAGCCATTTCTCCTGTGTCACAATGGTTCCAAGCACAGCAACAACTAAATAGTCCATTTACCTACCTACTCGTCCCTTGTCATACCAGCAAAACTCATCAGAGCACTTAAGCACCCCTTGTTCCTAAATCCCAGGACCTACCAGAATGCCCAGAAATTCCATTATCCCTGACTTAGGAACCTTGTCCTAAGGCAGTGGTTCTCAACCTCTGGGCCCCCAGGTGTTGTGGCCTACAACTCCCAGAAATTTCAACCAGTTTACCAGCTGTTAGGATGTCTGGGAGTTGAAGGCCAAAACATCTGGGACCCACAGGTTGAGAACCATTGTCCTAAGGGCTAACCTTCTAAAATGACAATTATCTCCTGGAGGTGCCCACATTTCTTTCCCAGAATGTCCCAAGTAGGCAGACACATCAAGCAACAGATGAACTTCAAATTCAACCAATGAAAGTTTATTGAAAATTCCCACAAGACTACCCAGCCAATCAGCAACTGAGATTCACAGACTTTTAAACTTGCAGCCAGTCCATGGCTGTGCATGAGCAAGATGCCACATCCAAGGAAATCTGGCCATCTGTTCTTCATGTTCCCAAATGTGTGTAACTTTCTATAACATTACTTTACTTACTTAGATGATCCCTCGTTGTCCGAGTATGATGGCCTTCCAAGTATAGGGTCTTGGTGGTGGGTTCATAGGTGATTGTAGAGACCTATTCTTGACCCACATGTTCTTCCATAGTGAGGGCATTGGTTTCCAGGTGGAAGGCGTTTCCAGTCAGGGTTGGCTTGAGGTGCTTTCCTCTTGGCACATTTTCCCCTTTCACCCTTCATTCATGCCTCTTCAAATCCCACAGCACTGCTGGTCACAGCTGACCTCCAGCTAGAGCACTTAAGGTCCAGGGCTTCCCAGTTCTCAGCATCTATGCCATAGTTTTTAAGATTAGCTTAAAAAACTAATACCCAGGGTTGTTTTAGATTTTTCCGGCCTATATGGCCATGTTCTAGAGGCATTTTCTCCTGACATTTCACCTGCGTCTATGGCAAGCATCCTCAGAGGTAGTGAGGTCTGTTGGAAAATGCCTCTAGAACATGGCCATATAACCCGGAAAAACCTACAACAACCCAGTGATTCCGACCATGAAAGCCTTCGACTAATACCCAGGTTTGGGCTCTGGGGATATTGCCCTCAGGGTCCAAGAGCTGATCGCTGCTGTGTGCATCTGTTTGGGCTGCCACACACTGGGAAAGAACCCGAGATTTCAGGCAAGAGTATGAAATCCAAAACATTTCTTGTCTGAAGCCTTTTGGATAAGGGATACACAACCTGTACTATACAAACAATTAGCATTCACGCTGGAGAAAAGAAACAGCTTGCATTACTTTCTGAGTAGCAAAAAAATATTGCTTAGACTTAAATGAAGGCCATTTGGTGTAATGGGCTTTCTTTGGTTTATTCATTCATTCAATTTATAGACCACTTTTCAATGCTGCTGTTCCCAAAGTTGCATACAATAAAAATTAAAACATCAGCACTGAAATAATAACAATAAAACCAATAGGAGTTGGCATTAAATAAATATAGTTTGTTTTTTTTAAAAAGCAGTGCAAAAGCTTAAATGGCTACTAGCATTAAAACTGCATCTGCACCTTCTTTATTGGGGGTCTGCCTCATCATTAGGATTTAAATCTTGGAAGGGCTCATGAAGGAATAAAGAGTTTCTTCGGATACTGTTTCTTTCAAGTGGTGCGGTATTTCAAAATAGGTTTTCTATGGCGGGCGGAAAAAAAAACCTCTCAGATAATGGTTGCTGATGGCCTTTGGCTTCCATTTTAAATTTTGGTTGATCTTTTCACCTGGAAGCAATTTAGTGGAATTGAGATTCACTGATTCTATCTAGTGAGGGGAGTTTGAAAGCTACCCACCTCTTCCTTTAACCTGAGGGAAATTCCTTTAAAAATCGTTGAGAGCAGAGATATCTCATTGTACTTTGGTATGTATGAAAAAAGCCCTCTTCTCAGCCTGACTTCCAGCAAACAGAAATGAGATGACGCCGGCAAAAGACATTTGTCTAAGGACTAGGAAAAAATGAGTTGGGCAGAGGAGAGAGAATTGAAATGAAGGGCAGAGAAGTAGAAGGGAAGTAATCCCTCATTTTCTCGCGTCCTGCTCTGCTTGCAGACTTGTGGAATTATATTTATATTGATTTGGGGAAGATGTCACAAAAAACAAATAAACAGCTTCGCTGCAGTAAATAATGCATCTGATTATTCCATGAAAGATCTTTTAGAGCCCACCAAGTAATGAGAGAGCTGAATCCTCCAAACTTCAGCGTTGTCAGCTTGGCCAGCATTTTGGGATCAATTTAAAGCCCAGTGAAATGGCTTGGAATATTACGTGCAATTTGTATCAGATTTTACTTGACACGGTCAGACATTTTCAACACTTCAGAAAATAAAAAGTGGAATGAAGTATACTTTTAATGTTTAAAAAGTCAAACAGAGTTTGGGAAGCAATGATCCCCAGGAAGAGACCAGTAGGTTAGCTAAATATGCTTTTCCTCTCAGGTTATTTCTTCACCCAGAGTCATCACTTTCAATTTGGGTTTAATCTCACCTACACAAATAGTGGAAAATATGTGGATAGTGGTTAACTAGTAGATTTTTCTTTCTCTCTTATTTGAATGTTTGAACATTCAACTGAAATTGTATCTGATTCCAACATTTCCATAATTTGGTAGACTTCTTGCTAGACAAAAAACAGTAGAATAAAAATGGCACATTGCAAGAATGCTTCACAGAACAATGATATAAATGCAGACTATAAAGCAGAGCACGAAGCAAATACATACAGTTGCCATGAAAAATGCTTGGTGGACTTCTGATTAGGAAAATGTGGGGCTTATTTCTAAATGTTTTGAATGAAAACCAGCAGTTATTATTGCACTTTTTCCATGTCAGGAGTGACTTGAGAAACTGCAAGTTGCTTCTGGTGTGAGAGAATTGGCTGTCTGCAAGGGCATTGCCCAGGGGACGCCTGGGTATTTTACCATCCTGTGGGAGGCTTCTCTCATGTCTCCACATGAGAAGCTGGAGCTGACAGACAGGAGCTCATCCCACTCCCCGAATTCGAATTGCCAACCTTTTGGTCAGCAGTCTTTCCGGCACAAGGGTTTAACCTATTGCACCACTAGGGCTCTTATTATTGCACTAACCATGCACTCTTGTACTTGATGCACAAGTAGAGAAAAGCATCCAATCTCTTCCTACAGAAGGAAAATAATGTCCAAATAGGCCAATCTGAGAGAAGAACATATGGTGAGAACTGGGGTCTTTATAAAGTGCAATGGTGCACAGAGCTGAAAATTAGGCTGGAAACGGGGAAACCTTGGGTAACATCAAATATGTTAAGATGGTTCCATATGACACAGTGTGGATGGCACAGACTAGCAATATCTCCAAATTCAAAATGGTTCATTGAAGGAACATGGGAGAAACTTAAAATAATTTTTGATACAAAGCCCAGATTTGTTTTTTATAACATGCTTTGAAGTATTTATCTGTTTGTTGCTTGGAGAGCAAGAGTACACCTGGAGCAACCAAAGCGTGCCTTTGAATGCATCCCCTTTCTACTTAAACTGTACAAGAGGAGCAAACAACCAGATGGATTACAGCATACTTAGCCTTCTGTCCACAGACTTTCACGCTCTTATGGCCATGTAAGCAAATGATTCACTCTAAATTGAATTCTTACTGACCATAAAAATCACCTTCCAGGTTGAATTTTAATGAGCTAGAAAAACATTAACAAATATGACCTACTGCTGTTTGTGGCTTTTGTGGCAAGGCAGTGTTTCTAGGAGGAGGGACAGAAAACAGCAATATGTTATTCTTTATTTGTGTCCAACTCCTGTTCAAATATAAGGATTTAGCTTTTAAGAATGTATTTTGTAATAGAAAATGAAAGCTGGGTTGTAGCCTCTTTTTCATCCTTCTGTTGTAAATTGATTTTAAGGGTTTTCTAAGGGGAAAGAACATATATCTATATGTATATACACAAAAATGTGTATGTGTATCTGGTGGAGGTGTCCACTTACACAGAGAGCCTCCCACCTCCACAAACAGGCTATAGTTCCAAGTGCTGGGAAGCCTCCAAAGGCACCCCCTCAACTGTCATTTCAGGTTATAGTGAGCGCAATGAACATGTAACCCAAACATTGCCAATGTCCTCCCCAAACATTACAGCCCACCACCCAAGAAATACTTTCATTCGGGGAGAATTTCATCCTAGATTTGATGTGGTTCCTCTACCGCAGGCAGGCATCCCAGGGTTCCTTGTGTGGAATTTGCATGACCCTCCCTGCTGCCTCTCCCTTCACTCTTTCCTACCCTTTCCAAACACAGAGGAACTGATCAGCAACTGAACAGACTGGGGGGGTCAGACAATGGACTGGGACCAACTTGGCACAGAGAAGCCCCATGACCAACTGAACATACTGCAGGAGTTTGGGGAAAATGACCTTGATATTGAGAGGTGTAGTTCACTTGCATCCCGAGAGCATTCAATCTCACTGACGATGGATCTGGACTATACTTGGCACACAGACCCAACATGGCCAACTGTAAATACTGGCTGGGTTTGGGGTGATTGCCCTGAGAATCTAGGGGTTGTAGTTCACCCTTATCCATAGGGCACTGAACACACTCATGACAGATCTGCACCAAACTTGGCACACAGACCCTGGTTTGGAGAGGACTGACCCACGATTCTGGGAATTGTAGTTCAGTCACATAGTTATGTATTTTCTAATGGGAACATTAATAAAAAACAAAATTACATTCCTAATAAATAGTGTTACTAATTAACTAAATATTATTGCCTAACACCCCAAAACAAACAATGCCTTTTTCAAATAACCCGGGCACTACTGGTAGTTAATAAAAGTGAACTCTGAGCTGATAGGGGCTGTGAAATAGGGTTTGATAGATAAGGGGAAGAGGCACAAATGATATCCTTAAAGGACTGCAAATGACCACAGAGATTTCCTTATACATCTTGGAGCTGGAGAATACAATTAATTTTAAACCCCAATTCAGTGATTTGAAAACAGTCCAAGTCACCTTGGTGCAATTCAAAGTCTGCCGTATTCATCTCAAGGCTGAATTTGAATCTTTGTTACTGTAAACTGCATTGACAAGTTTTAAAAAATAACTTGTACAGGTGGTCTGTAAGTAGGTTTAAAAATAATTAAGCAATAAACAGAGGAGAACAAAACTTGGCATCTTCTACCCATGACTCCTGGCTAGGAGGAGAGTTTAGGAGATTATTGTGTGCTTGTCAGACATGTTCCCAATCTCAAAACTGGGCAAAATGAGGAAAAGACAGCTCCTTTTATGGTTCTTATGTATTTTTTGAGTTTTACCAGGAAGTTTTCTTCTTGAAAATGGAAATAGAGAATTACAGATGAAAAGCAGATTCCAGTGTCTGCATAGCCCTATTTAGCCATTCTGGAATGTAGGTTAAAGAAACATGGAGGGAGGTGGGACACACTATCCTTGTTCTCCTTGTTCCTTCTCACTTTCTTTTGTCACTTTCCTTAAGAACAGAGTGATCTTCTGATGGGATTTCTGGGAAATCGTGACAATGGTTGGGACATGGCTAGCATACGCCCCTTTCTTGAGAGCCTGTTTAATTATGGTATTCCAGAACACCTGAATGGTGTCCAATTGTATTATATGCAGTAATAGGCAGTTCCAATCCTCCTTAAGACTCCTCAGTTCAAAATGAGAAGTGCTATAAAGAATACTCTTTCTTTTTTGCAGGCTCCTTTTCCTCAAAATCTTCAGAAAGGGAGGCAATAGGAACAGTAGGTATTGGAAAATCCTACATCCTACCTCATCACAAAGGGCTTGTTCCAGCAGCATACACCGGTTAAGCTCTAGATCAGGCATCCTCAAACTATGGTCCTCCGGCTGTTTGGGCCTTTGACTCCCAGAATTCATGACAATTGAACAAGCTCATTAGGGCTTCTGGGAGTTGGAGGCTCAAACAGCTGGAGGGCCACAGTTTGAGAATGCCTGCCCTAGATCATTGATGGAGCCTACTGGCTCCCATTAGGTGATGCAGAGACACCTTCAGCGGGGCTCCGCGATCCATCTAGAGCAGAGCCGGTGCATGTCATAGTTGCGAGAAGCCATAGGAAGACATGGGATGAAGCCACTCCATCAATGCTTCCCTTCATGGGTTCAACATAATTAGGAGCTGGGCAATGCAAGATGTGGGGCAGCGGGATCCCCACACCCTCCCACGAGGGTCGCCGGATTCGCCATGATGTGTGACAATTCCAGCAAGCATGTGACAAGGTCCTAGACTTCCAGGGCCAAGTTGTAACAAATTGTCTGCAATAAATAAACCTTGGGTTGGGGAAGAATGAGATTCTACTGTAGCCAATCCTATTGTAGTTGTGTATGTGTCAGGCAGAGTAAACAGCATCTGCCTCCAGAATGCTCTACTGAATATGTGTGAACACCAAAAGAGAGGGAAAACAGATTGGCCTTATTCACCATTTATCCTTAGCTTGTTAAAAAACATAGATCTATAAATGATCTGGTTATCAAAATTGAAATTTTAATGAAGGTAGAAGCTAATGGAGGGGGAAAAAAATCACCCATGGATTCATTTTGGAAGCCACTTGCAAGTGTTTTTTTTAGACAACTGAAATGTTTTTATTTATTTATACAAAACTTGGCCAACTTGGGACCTTATCCCAAGTCTCCCTCCCATTTTAAAACATTTGTAATCTATTGAGGGTACGATTTCTGACAGAGCTCTTCCTATAATGCAGGGGAACTTCATGTAAGCTCTGTCAGGATTCATTAGGGAAATGTCAGAAACAGTCATAAAAAGATTGGGGGGGGGGGGGGGTGAGGTAGGGGAGAAGATGGTCAGATATTGTCTTCTAGACTCAGGAACTGGAACATAACCCAAAAACATGTGGGAAAGGAGCTGTCAACGTTGCCTGGGTTGAATTACTTCAGTGAAGGTGACTAAGGGGTGTTCCTGTGGATGATCCCCTACCAAGCATTGACATTTCTCTCCAAAATCCTGCTTCCTGAGCCTGACATGGTCTTTTTAAAAATGAATGTAATCATTCAAAATATCAAAATTTCAAAATATCTTTGTTTTTCCTGTCTGTGCTGGTAATTTTTAACATCTCGGACTTCTGCAATGGAAAGTACTGAGATCAGAGAAAAGCTGGTATCCCCAGAGTCCTGTCTCTTCAATTGCTCCTTCACGCTGCTTCCCCCTCCCCCCCCCCTCTCTTCCTCCATACAAATGCAGGTCAGGAAGGCAATAATTGGTCATCTTTTGCTGAGTTCTTTAAGCTTCACAAACAAGTTCTCCACATTGCAGAGCTTTTGTATGAGGAGTTGGGAGGAGTAATTGAAAAACAGAAGGAAAGAGAGAGCAATGAGCTTTGCGATGCAAGAGACACCCCAGCAAAGCCTACTCTCCCACCTTCCAGCCATACAGAGGCACAGTTGTAATGGGTAAATTCTAACACAGCACAAGAAACACTTCAGAGGAGCCTCCTGCTTTCTCCCCTTTGCTCCCTCCTTCCACTCTCATTCAGAGATCTGAATTCCAAGAGGCTTCTCTACTGCCAGCACAATAAATCAGTGCCTTCCTTCTCCTCCAGAGCAGCAGGATGGGAGGGAGGGAAAAGCCGGGTATCCCAAGAGTCCCCCCAAGGTTTTCTTTCTTTTTTTTAAGGGAGTGGTCAGTAACTGCACTTGTTGGTGTGATAAAACTTAAAATGGATTATTTCAGGAGAAAAGACAAAAAAGAACAACATAAGATAAAGAATAGCAAATGGAACAGTGTGCTTTGTAATGCTACAGGAATACATGCCATAATAATAATACCCCCCCCCCCCCAAAAAAAGGCATAAGGTTCTTGGTCATTTCATTTCACATGTGTACTATATTAGTTCTGAATAATGTTTCCCTAACTGTTCTTATTTTCTGTTGTGTAGGTGCCTACTTTTCCCATGCTGTTTCTGCATCTAGTATTACATTTTCTATCTAGTCTTCCCAGGCATTTAATAGAAAGCCTGTGATGGACTATCCCTATTTTTAAAAATTGTGCCAGAAGTGATGTAAGAAATTGCAAGTCGCTTCTGGCATGAGAGAATTAGTTGTTTGCCAAGACCTTGCCTAGGGGATGCCTGGATGTGTTACCATCTTGTGGGAGGTTTCTCCCATGTCCCCGCATGAGATGTTGGAGCTGAAAGATGGGAACTCATGCCATCTCGCAGATTCAAACCGCCAAGCTTCAGGTCAGCAGTTCAGCTGGCACAAGGGTTTAACCCATTGCATCACCGCGGCTCACATTATCCCTATTGAGCCTAGGACATTCTAACAACCCTAGGATGAGTTGTTCTAGATTTTTTGGGCTGTAGGGCCATGTTCTAGAAGCATTCTATCCTGATGTTTCACCTACATCTATGAACCTCAGAGGTTGTGAGGACCTCATAACCTCTGAGGATGCCTGCCATAGATGTAGGCAAAGTGTCAGGAGAGAATGCTTCTGGTGTATGGTCATACAGCCCAAAAAACCTACAGCAACCCAGTGATTCTGGCCATGAAAGTCTTTGACAACCCTAGGATGCTTTCACGCTATATATTTATATCACTATGATTCCACTTTAACTGCCATGATTCCCTCCTATGGAATCCCATGGTTTGCAGTTTAGAGAGAGGTACTTAGGATTCTCAGCCAGTGAGATCTGGGACTTCACCAAATTACCCATTCCAGGTTTCCACGGGATGCATTCATTTCAATTAAAATGGAATCAACATGCTGCAATTATATAGTGTGAATGGCCCCCTGGACTGGATCTGCTATAAACATTAGTGCCCATGCAATATAGGTGGGATCGCCACAATTCTTTCTCATTTAGACACAAAATCTGTTGATAATGGAACTTACTACAAACTGCCAGACTTGAAAGCATAGCACACAGAAGAGCTGGAGACTCAGAAAACAAGCTAGCAAGTGAGAGAGAGAATGAATGAATGAAAGGGAAATATTTATCATATTTTTACTTTAAAGACAGAAGGATTATTCATCATCTCTGACTCATGTAAACAAGTCATTACTGCATTGAGTGAATTTTGCAAATTAGATTAAACAGAGGTAAGGTGCAGAAAATTAAAAAGTTAAGCTTGGGCATTTTCTGAACTCAAGGATGCTTCACAGGTCCGTGAAGCCTCTTGAAAACCATTGATGAAAATGTAGACACCTTGGCCTTGTGCCCATAGCAAACTTGTCACAAAGCCCTGCCATTGTTGGCAGTTGCACAGAATGTTGGCACTTGCTCAAATATTGTGTTTGTTGTGGCACAAAGAAAACAAAACATGGCATGTGATGATGGTTGTGAACTTCAAGTGGCTGTTACTCCCTCAGACATTCAGGGAAGGTGGTCATTCATTTCCTTTGGCAATTTTCTGGTCGCATTTCCTCTTTGGAGTTTGGCGGACATTAATAACAGGGTGTTTCTGATACAACAGAAAAATCAATGTAGCCCAGCTATCTCTGTAACAGACAAGGATCTTGGGTATTATAGTAATGCAACAAGATGGCATTAGGTCTACAGGGCCAGAAATCACAACTTGGCATTTTCTTTCCCCACGTCGCAAAAGTCTTGCCATTTTCTCTAGAGCACGGGATCTGAGGATTTACTGCCTGTGAAACTGCCATGTGAGTACTTGAATCAAACGACTGTGATTGAGTCGTTCTCAGTGGGATTCGGCGTGCTGAATCACCGAGTTATCTCTCTCTCAGGGAAAAAGTGATGAAATACAGCCTGTACAGCTTGAACCGAACATCTCGAAGAGGCCATCCAAATGCCAGAAATATACATGTCATCTCTGGTGGATTATGAATAAGAATTTAAGCAGCAGCTACAATTGCTTCTGTCTAGAGAGTTTCAAACACTATTTTATCCAACACCACCATAATTTCTTATACCTGTTCATGTTATTTCTGCAGATATAAGATCCCATGAGTAACATATGGGAATATTGCTAGTATACTTGTTGCCCCATGACCAAGTTCTATCCATCTTACTACAGTGACAATGGTTATCTACGTCTACTCAGCCTTCATCCAACTATCGGTTTCTGAGGGCCACGGCTCTTCCTGTTTCCAGTTCTTTACTATTAAAGAAAGGGCGCTTTCAAACATAAAATTATTTCTTATAAAGTAATAATAATAATAATAATAATAATAATAATGTTAATAATAATCTTTATTTATGTTCTGCCCTTCTAACTGGAGGGACTCAGAGAAGGATTATAGAATCATAGAGCAGACAAAGGCAAACATTCACTGATTTATTTATAGACATACAATAAGACATACTTACTTACTTACTTACTTAGGCAATCACTCGTAGCTCAAGGATGATTGTCCTCCAGATGTGCTGTCTTGGCAGTTGATCTGTAGGTGGCTGTCTTGGTGGTGGGAAGGTGGTCCTGGTCAGGATTGGCTTGACATGCTTTCATCTTGGCACATTTCTCCCTTTCACCCTCCATTCGTGCCTCTTTGAATTCTGCAGCACTGCTGGTCACAGGTGACCTCCAGTGAGAGCGCTCAAGGGCCAGGGCTTCCCAGTTCTCGGTGTCTATGCCACTGTTTTTGAGGTTGGCTTTAAGCCCATCTTTAAATCTCTTTTCCTGCCCACCAACATTCCGTTTTCCATTCTTGAGTTCAGAGTAGAGTAACTGCTTTGGGACACAGTGATCAGGCATTCTGACAACGTGGCCAGTCTAGTGGAGTTGATGGCGGAGGAGCATCACTTCAATGCTGGTGGTCTTTGCTCCTTCCAGTATGCTGACATTTGTCTGCCTGTCTTTACAAGAGATTTGCAGGACTTTTCCAAGACAGTGCTAATAGAATCATTCCAGGAGTTGCACGTGACGTGAGTAGAGAGTCCACATCTTGCAGGCGTACACCAGGGTTGGAAGGACAATGGCTTTATAAACGAGCACATTGGTATCCCTATGGATGTCCGAGTCCTCTAAAACTCTCTGCTTCATTTGGAAGAATGTTGCACTCGCAGAGCTCAGGTGGTGTATTTCAGTGTCAGTGTTGACTTTTGTGGAGAGGTGGCTGCCAAGGTAGCAGAAATTATCAACATTTTCTAATGTTACACAATTAAGCTGTGTTTCTGGAATTGGAGAGGGGTTGGCTGGTAACTGCTGGAACAGCCAGGGGTTGGCTGGTAACATTTTCTAGATGTTCAATGACAGGCTGAGCTTTTCATATGCTTTTGCGAAGGCGTTTAGAGTGGCTTGTAGATCTTCTACTGAGTGCACACCAATGACATTGTCATCAGCGTATTGGAGTTCTATAACATATATTGTTGTGACCTTGGTTTTGGCTTTCAGTCTGCTGAGGTTTAATAGCTTGCCATGTGTCTGATAGATGATTTCCACTCCGGTGGAAAGCTTCCCGTCAACAAGATGAAGTATCATAGCAATGAAGATGGAAAATAAGGTTGGGGCAATAACACATCCCTGTTTGACACCTGATTCCACCTTAAATGGGTCACTTTGAGAGCCATTGCTGCCCAAGATTGTTGCTATCATGTCATCATGGAGGAGCCGCAGGATCTTCTCAAATTCACTGTAGACAAAGGCGAACACTTCTCCTTTCATTTCTGGCTTTGGAGGCAGTGCCCATTTCTGACTCTCGGAGGTGCTCTTTCTCCATTTTTCAAGCTGGGTGCCTGCGATGTTACCTTCTGATCATGTGGCCAGCACGATTGCTTGGAGCAACTCTTTGCCTTTTCCCACAGAAGCGATAGATATTTATCAATTCACATTTGCATGTTTTTGAACTGCTAGGTTGGCAGGGAAGCTAGGACTGGAGAATTGAGCTCACCCCACCTTGAGGATTTGAAGGTCAGCAGATTCAGCAGCACAAGGGTTTAACCCATTGCTCCACCACAAGTAGGACATCTTAACACTCTACAAGCTTTTTAGAGAAGAGGTACATCTACACTGAAAAATTAATGCAGTTTAACACTGCTTTAACTGCCATGGCTCAGGCATGTAGCCGGGGGGGGGGGGGGGGCTTGAGGGGCTTCAGCCCTCCCCCCCGAAATTCTCATGGTGGTTCGCGAAAAGGCCTTACTGGTGCATTATTTAAACTGTTATGTTTATTCATATCATGATGTGATCACCATACTCAATGTATCCCATATGCATGGGGGTATTGGGGTAATGATACAAAAGGTTTGCTAGGGCAGACCGTCTTTCACTCAGACTCAGCCCCCCCCCTGAAACTCAGCCCCCCTGAAACCCCCCCTGAAAAAAACTCAGCCCCCCCCCCCCCCCCGAATCGAAATCCTGGCTACGGGCCTGCCATGGCTCAATGCTATGGAATCACAAGACTGGTAGTTTTACAAGATCTACAGTCTTCTTGGCAGAAGAGTGCTGGTGGCCCACCAAACTGCAAACCCACAGATTCCCCAGCATATTGAGCCATAGCAGTTATTAAAGTGGTATCAAATAAAACAATTTAATTATGAAAACTATAAATATAAACATGTACCTAAACATTTCTATGAATTGTCAGCGAAATTGATTTTCTGGGGTTAATTAAACTGAGAACTTTCCATGGGATCCTCAATGAAAGGATTGATAATGCAAGACGGTCTTTCTGGAAAGACAATTTGACCACAGCTAGAAAAAAAATAATGTGAAGACTAACAAATTAACATTAATTTGTACATTGCTGTGATGAAGTCTCACTGAATATTACAAAATTAATTTGTTTACTCCAACATTAGAGCTGTTAAATTATTTTTAATTTTAAAAAAAACTATTTAAAAGAACCAACTCTTCAGAAATTATCTTCAAAGTACTAAATTAAACTAACACGAAATTATAATTATGATTTATACTGCTAATAGCAATTAGTTAACTAAATAGTAATTAAAGTAACATTTTAATTTTTTTGAATAAAAAGTATGCAAAATGCATAGCTTATATGTATAAAATAAAGCAAATGTGTGCACATTTTTATTTTTAAATGCTGATGTATTGATGAGATGGAATGGATTGGGTAGACATAAGAAATTGACCCAGCAGTGTATCGTTTAAGTGTTGGGCTGTGAGTGTAGAATTCTGTAGAATTAATGCAGTTTGACACCACTTTAACTGCTATGGCATAGTGCTATGGAATCATGGGAGCTGTAGTTATACAACTCTCATGATTGCATAGCATTAGGTTTTCATAACATTAGAAGTTTAGCCTTCTCTGCCACAGGGTGCTGGTGTCTCACTATACTATAGCTCCCATTGAGGATTCCATTGAGGCATAGCAACAATAACTTTATTTTTGTACACCTCCCCCAACTCCCTGGAGGGACTTGGGGTGACTTACATGGGAAATAAGCCCAGTCAACGTAGTTAAATTGTAACACATTAAAAACATAACACCAGCATAAAAACAGAACAAAACAACATTATAACGAAACATAAAACAACCATCGAACCAACAACCAATTGACCTGAAATAGCAATGACAAAACTTAAATCTTGCCAAGAAACCCCTTCGCAAGAAACCACCATGACAGGGTGACTAGAAGAGTTAACTTCATGGCATAACAATAAAGAAATTGTCACAGGCTAGAAAGAGATTTATTTGTCCATATCTATTCCTTAGCAAATAAACTGACACAAACTCCTGAATGCTATTGGATGAAATTATTATTATATCCCCCATTATCTAAAATGTCCTACTTTATCACTTTGGCAACATACTTTTTAACATTCACACATGTACCCAAACAATAGCAGAGTGGTCAAGATGGCAAAAGATAGAAATGAGAAAGTAGAAACAAGCTTGGAGAGGCTACAGTAGTGACGGGGAGCTCATCCATCAGGCCCCAAAACTGGGACCTGTCTTGGTTTTTACTGGAGGTGTCCAAACAATGCCTCCAGTTAAAATGAATTAATTTGGAACAAACCAAGGTCCTACATCTTTTGGGCTCTTGGAGCCCAAAGGTGAGGGATGGTACCCACCCTCTCCCCCAACCCCCAATTTAGCCCCTAAAAATTAATTAAAACATACCTGACCACCATAACTTCCTTCTTTGCATCCTCCTGGTGCAAAGAAATGATGTGCAAAGAGATGGGGGGGGGGGAACGAGGGGGGACAAGGGGGGATTTTCCTCCTCACACCTCCCGTCTCCTCAGGTGTCATTTCCTCAAGCCAGAAGGACACATCTTACTCCTTTCATCCTACTCTTGACAAGTTAATTGAATGCGAACCACTTTTGCACTTTGCACTCAGTTTGCAGCTACTGAAATAAGCTGAGGCAAGGGGAAGAAGAAAAGAGAAACAGGGATCTTTTAAAAGGTTCCTAAAAAGTGGGGTGACTAGAAGATTAATTGGGGCTGCCCTTGCCCATTTGGCTTCTTTGGCTTGAGCCAGAAGGGGGAAAAGCATTTGGAAGATATGTGGGAACAGTGGTTGGATAAAGAAGAAGATGCAGATTTTCTTCTTGAGACCAGTTTATACTTTTTGTACTAAATAAGCAACTGTAAATCCACAGTAGTTTGCTGCAATCTCAGACTGCCAGTGTGCATAAGGCTTATAAATCTTGCTGGCAATTCATCTGTCTACCTTGATATATCAGAAAGGGCTCTCACTTTTCCTACTTATTTGGACTTTCAGAGCTTGTCCTTCGAATGAATAACGTTCAGTTCAGAGCTGTAAAAATAAAATCTCATTCTAGTGGCATAGAAGAGAAATTTGTTGTGCTCTTTATCAGACCTGCTGTGTATAAAAATGCATGCACCATGACACTAGCATTCCCCTTTGGACTTTGTCCTTTCTTTTTAAACAGAAAGACCTGAGTTGAAAATGTCTTTTTTGAGTTGGGTTATTTTGCTTTAAAGTCTGTCTTTTTCACACTATATCAATGAATTCCATTTCATATGTAAATATCCCCAGGGTCTATGGCAGCAAGCACATCAGTGAAAAGAAGAAAACAAGTGATACTGAGGGAGATACAACTGAAGTTTATATTGTCAAGTAGGAGAGGTACTTTTTGAGAGAAGAACTTGGCACCGGAGTCCAGAAGTTATAGTTCAGAAAATTAACTCTCCCAAACATTATATCATGAAATGTCTCATCCCACGTTATTTGAAATCTAACAATGCAATCTTTGGAAAGGTTTCCAAGACCTTATGGAGTAGAGGTACACACCATATCTGCCTCTCTGCCAATGGAGAAGTGGAGATTGATTGAGGGAAGATGCTGAATCAGGGATCCTCTAATCATCAATCAACATATAGCTGTTAAACAATTTAACATCCACTCATAGCAGTCTCCATATATCTTCCATAGGGGCCTCCAACTGTCCTGATTTGACAAGGACACTCCCAATTAAACTTCTATTGTAAGGCTTTTTCAATTGCTTTTAAAATAGCCCAGCCCCGCCTTGTCTGGAGTGTATGCCAATTCTTTCTAACTGAGTTTGAAGTAAAAAAGTTGCATGCAATTTACTTAACAGAAGGAAGAGAGAGGAGGGGCACAATCCCCAAAGAAAACTGTTAAAACCTTTTCTAGCTTTTGTGTTCTTCTCCATTTATAACTTTTTCTACCTGATATTGTTTGGCCATACCTGTTCCAGTTTTAATGTATAAAAAGTTGATAGGGTATGAAATTTATCCAACACAGTACAGACTATAGTTTTGTCAGAAGCACAACTACGGACCTCACCATATTAGTAAAATTACCCAACCAATAAGGGTTTTACTACCACAATTTTTAGGCTGGATAGGAATCTGCCTTGGTTGAGGGAAGCATTAGCTACCCTCATTACCCAGTCTACTAAGCCCCCTCTGGCCTGTTCAATTAGCCAAGAAGGGCAAGGATTTAGAACGCACGTGATGGGCCTCACCTCTCTAAGGGTTCTGTCCACATCCTTGGACTGCACCAACTGAAATGAATCCATTAAGACATGACAAGCAGATTTCTGAGTTACATCCACCAAGACTGTATCAATTCACACATCTAAGTTGGCTTGATTCTGAGCACCATTATCTGCAAAGAACTCTGCAAGTTCTTCACAGCAGGCCACCAAGAATCAGGATGAAGGAGTCTCCTGACCACCCAGAACAGTTCTACTGGACGGTTCCTTGCAGATGCAATGTTGGTGGCCAAAAAGGGTTTCTCGCCTCCCTTCACTGCCAGGGAGTAGGATTTCCAACACACTATATTCTGTTTTCGGTCAGATTCAGAACAAGTTCGGCACATATTCACCAAAATTACTTTAAAATTAAAACAACACTGTGGCAGAAAAAACGAAAAGACTCTTTTCTTACCCTGAGAAACGACTGAACTCCATTTCTCTGTATCTGAGTTAGTTGTATTATCCCTGAAATATACCTTGCTTCCTATTGTCAGTCTCTGGTACTGTCTTGTTATCCCTGAATTTCCTCCACTCGTTTCCTATCTGCTGCTGCAGGACCAGGACATGGAACAGACACTTCACGCTTTCAATGAACAGAATGGCTTTGAACTCAAAACTGGGAACACTAAGTTGCAGCTTTGGCCACAACAAATGAGTTTTGATTGGTGAGATGATTTACTCTACCATGTGAAGTGGCAGAATGTTTATACTCAGACATTATAGTTTTTATAAGCATTATTCTCCAGAGTTGAATCTATCACATTTAAAATAAAAAAGAGTAAAAGCTTGCATTTAAAACATGAGTATTGCTTTACAGCTTTGTAGGCTCCATGGATTCGAGTTATGCAAGATGAGGACTATTTGCATATGATTAAGTGCAGTATTTATGATACATTTTAATGTTGGCATAAGTAAATGGAGTGGGACAGACATTCATTACCATTGTAACCAGAGGCAACGAAGACGTTGCACACAAGACTGGTACTGACTTTTCAGGAGGTAAACACAGAGTTACTGGAATAGTTGGGTTTCCTAATGTCAACAGTGTGATTTCTGACAATTCAGAAAAAGAACAAGTTAAGGGTATTATTTGCAACCTTTGCTTTTTGATTAGTTAAGGGACTGAGTGCATATTTAAATATTCTTTAAAAACATGTTTTAAGCCAGTTAAAAACATTTAAAACATAATTGCTAGTAAAGGATTAAAAACACAGCGCACTACTTTCCACATGCACTATTGTTCCATAATTAAAATACACAGATTGCTTGAATTAAAACATCTTCCCCTATCAATGGAAAGAGAAAAGGAAGGAAGCCAACGATATATCTAGTGGGAGGGAGTTCCACAGACTGGGTGCAATGATTGAGGTCCCTTCCATACAGCTGAATAAAATCCCACATTATCTGCTTTGAACTGGAATATATGGCAGTGTGGACTCAGATATCCCAGTTCAAAGCAGAAATTATGGGATTTTCTGCCTTGACATTCCGGGTTATATGGCTGTGTGGAAGGGCCTAAGCCATCCCCAAACATGCCTGTGAAAGTAGTGGTGGAACCAAGATAAGAGGGGCATATCTGACTGTTGGGATTAGGTAGCAAACATCTAATTAAATGAAGACCGATTTATGCTTGGGGTCTAAGCTGCTTGTGATGTAGAGCTATTGATTATCTGATTAGGATATCCAATCACCCTTCTCTCATGCATGCCCTCCTGTCTGCCTCTTTCTACTGAAGTGCTGAATTTTGACATATAGAGTGTTTAAGAACTTTCCCTGCAAAAATAGATCTGTGTCTCTGGCATAGAATCATAGAATCATAGAATCATAGAATCATAGAATCATAGAATCATAGAATCATAGAATCATAGAATCATAGAATCATAGAATCATAGAATCATAGAATCATAGAATCATAGAATCATAGAATCAAAGAGTTGGAAGAGACCTCATGGGCCATCCAGTCCAACCCCCTGCCAAGAAGCAGGAATATTGCATTCAAATCACCCCTGACAAATGGCCATCCAGCCTCTGCTTAAAAGCTTCCAAAGAAGGAGCCTCCACCACACTCCGGGGCAGAGAGTTCCACTGCTGAACGGCTCTCACAGTCAGGAAGTTCTTCCTAATGTTCAGATGGAATCTCCTCTCTTGTAGTTTGAAGCCATTGTTCCGCGTCCTAGTCTCCAAGGAAGCAGAAAACAAGCTTGCTCCCTCCTCCCTGTGGCTTCCTTTCACATATTTATACATGGCTATCATATCTCCTCTCAGCCTTCTCTTCTTCAGGCTAAACATGCCCAGTTCCCTAAGCCGCTCCTCATAGGGCTTGTTCTCCAGACCCTTGATCATTTTAGTCGCCCTCCTCTGGACACATTCCAGCTTGTCAATATCTCTCTTGAATTGTGGTGCCCAAAATTGGACACAATATTCCAGATGTGGTCTAACCAAAGCAGAATAGAGGGGTAGCATTACTTCCTTAGATCTAGACACTATGCTCCTATTGATGCAGGCCAAAATCCCATTGGCTTTTTTTGCCGCCACATCACATTGTTGGCTCATGTTTAACTTGTTGTCCACGAGGACTCCAAGATCTTTTTCCCACGTACTGCTCTCGAGCCAGGCATCCCCCATTCTGTATCTTTGCATTTCATTTTTTCTGCCAAAGTGGAGTATCTTGCATTTGTCACTGTTGAACTTCATTTTGTTAGTTTTGGCCCATCTCTCTAATCTGTCAAGATCGTTTTGAATTCTGCTCCTGTCCTCTGGACTATTGGCTATCCCTCCCAATTTGGTGTCGTCTGCAAACTTGATGATCGTGCCTTCTAGCCCTTCATCTAAGTCATTAATAAAGATGTTGAACAGGACCGGGCCCAGGACGGAACCCTGCGGCACTCCGCTCGTCACTTCTTTCCAAGATGAAGAGGAAGCATTAGTGAGCACTCTCTGTGTTCGTCCACTTAACCAATTACAGATCCACCTCACCGTAGTTTTGAAATCCAGGTACGCTACATCCACGGCATTCAGTTTATATCATAATTATTCTTTTAACTTGTTAATGATGTGGATTTTAACTACATTTGTTTTAACTTTTGGGTCCGAACCAGTGAAAAAGTAAGGCTGTGATGATGATGCCGGTGAGGACATAGGCTTGATTCCCATTCCTGGAAAGAGTCACTATGTTACAAACTACCACTAATACATGAGTAGTAACTTAGGGTGTGTGTGTGTGTTACTCACCCTATAATGATTGGGGGATATTATCTTCTGCCTGGACCATAATAAATGTCTAAATTAGTGTGGATTGACAAGAAGGATGTGTATTGTTGAAGGCTTTCATGACTGGAATCACTGGGTTGTTGTAGGTTTTTCAGGCTGTATGGCCACATTCTAGAAGCATTCTCTCCTGATGTTTCTCCTGCATCTATGGCAGGCATCCTCAGAGGTTGTGAGTCTGTTGGAAACTAGGAAATTTGGATTTATACATTTATCTGTGGAAGGTCCAAGATGGGAGAAAGAACTCTTGTTTGTTGGAGCTAGGTGTGAATGTTTCAATTGGCCACCTTGATTAGCATTTTATGGCCTGACAGTTTTTAGGTGTGGATTGACATGATAGTTGTTAAAGTGGTTCAGCATTTCCATGTTCTCAAATAATATGCTGTGTCCAGGATGGTTCATGAGGTGCTCTGCTATGGCTGACTTCTCTAGTTGAAGTAGTCTGCAGTTCCTTTCATGTTCCTTGATTTGTGTTTGGTGTTCCCTATGTAGACTTCTCCAGGATACACAAAGAAGTAATTGAAATCCACAAGTATGTGGACAATTTTAACAGAAAGGAAAAAAACCATGAAAATTAACAAAATCTGGTCATCAATATTAAAAAACTCTAAAATTATAACAGTAAATAAAGAACAGCGCAAAAGCTGGGTTGCTAAACGTCAAAAAAACCAAGATTATGGCAACAAGAATGATTGACAACTGGAAAATAGAGGGAGAAAATGTGGAGGCCGTGACAGACTTTGTATTTCTAGGTGCAAAGATTACTGCAGATGCAGACTGTGGCCAGGAAATCGGAAGACGCTTACTTCTTGGGAGGAGAGCAATGTCCAGTCTCAATAAAATAGTAAAGAGTAGAGACATCAGACTGGCAACGAAGATCCGCATAGTCAAAGCCATGGTCTTCCCTGTAGTAACCTACGGATGTGAGAGCTGGACCTTAGGGAAGGCTGAGCGAAGGAAGATAGATGCTTTTGAACTGTGGTGTTGGAGGAAAGTTCTGAGAGTGCCTTGGACTGCGAGAAGATCCAACCAGTCCATCCTCCAGGAAATAAAGCCCGGCTGCTCATTGGAGGGAAGGATACTAGAGGCAAAGCTGAAGTACTTTGGCCACATCATGAGGAGACAGCAAAGCCTAGAGAAGACAATTATGCTGGGGAAAGTGGAAGGCAAAAGGAAGAGGGGCCGACCAAGGGCAAGATGGATGGATGGCATCCTTGAAGTGACTGGACTGACCTTGAAGGAGCTGGGGGTGGTGACGGCCGACAGGGAGCTCTGGCGTGGACTGGTCCATGAGGTCACGAAGAGTCGGAGACGACTGAACGAATAAACAACAACAAAGAACAAAACTCAAACACAGGGGAACTCCAAACAAGAAACAATAAGGAACAGCTAATCACCTCTCAATAAAGAATTCCCTTTGTAAGAAGCCACACCTAAAAACTGTCAGGCCATCAAATGCTAATCAAGGTGGCCAATCGAAACATTCACACCTAGCTTCAACAGACAAGAGTTCTTTCTCCTACCCTGGACTTTCCACAGATGTATAAACCCAAATTTCCTAGTTTCCAACAGACCTCACAACCTCAGAGGATGCATGCCAAAGATGCAGGCGAAACATCAGGAGAGAATGCTTCTAGAACATGGCCATACACCCTCAAAAGCCTACAACAACCCAAGAAGGATGTGATTATGGGGGTCAAAATAAGAACAACAGAACTAAAAAAAAAAAAACAATTCTACTCCCAAGATGAAATTTTCCTTCTTTTTGCACATTTCTAGCATTGCAGTAACTTAAAACTTGAGTTGGACATTTAGAAATTCAGTGAACACATCAAGCAGAAGAGTTATAGGGAACAGTTTTTAATGTCTTACTATCTGCAATATTAGATATTTGGGGAGGGCAGAATTTTTGCTTGAGGGGGCAATGCTGTCATTATACCTCCTATGGGTATACTTCTATTTGAATACTGAGCTGTTGCTGAAATCCTATCCCACCTGATTCGTCTGCAATGCCTTCTATTATAAATCGCCTCCGGGCTGAGAGGGGCGGTCAATAAATGCAATAAATAAATAAATAAATAAATAAATAAATCAGAACCTGCCTTAAGAATATTATGTGCAGCACCTCAGGATTGCCTTTTAAATTTTTCTTAAAGGGCACTCAAAGGGTAGTACTCCCTTTTCACTGCATAGATTTGGGAGGCTTCTGTTAACACATTTCAGATGTTTGAAATTATATCACTTGGAATAAGTAGATGAGAGTGGTTTTGCCTGGCTGAAAAGTACATAAGTGAATCCAATTTTGATGCTTTTTTACGTTTACCGTTAGCCCAATGCAAACACTCTAAAGTGTTTTTTTAAGCACTGAATTGCTTAATCTCCGTTTTCTCAAAGAGTTTATAACTCTACCTTATTTTTTTCCTGCATTTTTATTCTATGGAGGAAACAGCATGATGGTTGCAAGATTACACACAGCTGTTTTCCTTCGTATAAATTCAGTGCTCACATGCTGAAAAACTGTGGCTAACTGTGGTTGACCAATGCATATAGATTTACACTTGTTACTTCTTAAAACACTTTCTTATATGTGAGTTATATTTCAGACCTTATCTGGAAGACTGCTTCCAGTTCTGGACACTATAGTTCAGGAATGATGTTGAGAAGCTGAAACACGTCCAGAGGAGGGTGGCCAAAATGATCAAAGGTCTGGATGCCAAGCCTTATGAGGAGCAACTTAGAGAACTGGGTATGTATAGCCTAGAGAAGAAAAGCCTAAGAGGGGACATGAAAGCTTTGTTTAAATATTTGAAAGGATGTCATGTTAAAGATGAAGCAGGCTTGTTTTCTGCAGTTCTTGAGACTAGGACACAGAGCAATGAATTCAAACTGAAGGAAAAGAGCTGCCGTTTGAACATCAGGAAGACCATCTTGATAGTAAGAGCTGGTGAACAGTGGAATATGCTGCTAACTCCGGCCCCTTCTACATTGTCATATAAAATCCAGATTATCTCCTTTGAACTGGATTATATGGCAGTGTAGAATCATATAATCCAATTCAAAACAGATAATCTGAGGTATAGGGCAGTGTAGATTAAGCCTCAGAGAGTGGTAGAGTCCCCTTCTTTGGAGATATTTCAAAGAGGCTGGATGACCATCTGTTCATTGTTGGAAGATTGCATTTCTGTATGATGGCAGGTTATCATGGATGGTCTTTGAGGTCTCTTGATCGTATGATTCTAAAGCAATCTTCCAACAATGAAAAGCAGAATATTATATGTGGAAGTGAATCACAACAGATTTGATTATGGAAATATGGTCATTTTTTATAATGGTAGTCTTTGATGATAAGCCAAGAAATAGAAAACTGATCACTTTTGGTTTAACCCACTGCTCCCCGTGGCACAGTGGGTTAAACCCTTGTGCCGGCAGGACTGACAGGTTGGAGGTTTGAATCGGGGAGAGCACAGATGAGCTCCCTCTGTGATCTCTAGATTCCCATGCAGGGACATGGGAGAAGCCTCCCACAAGGATAGTAAAACATCAAAAACATCTGGGTGTCTCCTGGGCAACATACTTGCAGACGGCCAATTCTCTCACACCAGAAGTGACTTGCAGTTTCTCAAGTCACTCCTGACACATACAAAACTTTTGGAATGAGAGGTTTCTATCTATTTTTGAGAACTCTTCACATGATTGATGAAACTTTGCAAATAGCAATGAAAAGTTCGGTTTCTTCTTTTACCACATGTCACATCAGGCATCAGCTAAGCAGTAAAAGCACATACTTCAGAGAACTATGAATCTAGTTTCCACACATAATAGCTTGAAGTAATATACAATGGCATTATTTACATCCCCATAAATTTACAAAATTCACTGAACAGATGGTGGGTGAAAATAAAGTTTCCCTTTAATTCTTCTATAAACTAGCTCAGACAGAAAGTGTTAGACATTATCCAAGCGGTATGAAAATTGCAACATGTTAGTTAGGATAATGGAAAACTAAAAGGGAACTCCTAGAAATGATTACTAGAAGCAAGGAACACATGAGGAAGGAAAGCAATAACTGTCCATCTCCTATTGCATCGACTGTCCTCTGGCATTTGCTCTCTGTTTTAAGTAACTTCCAATTATTCATATTCTGAAAATGAGCTGGTGGAGGAGTAACAAAATTACTTTAATCCTTGGGAATCTTTAAAGGTGTTTATGACAGGTGGCGTCTGGTGAGTAGGGACCATTTTGGAAGCTAAAAAGGTTGGTGGGATGAACCTGGTGGGGCATTTAGAAGGAGAGTCCTGGCTTTTGTGCTATTGGGAATTGCTAAAACTCTCTCCCTACATTGGATTACTTTCCTCTTTTTAGAAAGTGCTGGCTTAGTTAAATTGCTGGGATAGGCCACAAATGAACCTCACAAAATATAACACCAGTTCCGATTTGCACCGGGAATGAATACGTGTATTAATCAAAACAGTGTCCACAGGCTACTTCTCAGAAGTAAGATGGGAACCAGAGCCTAGGAGTTGTACCAAAGAGTCAGAAGTGAAGTATGAAGCCAACAGACAGAGCCAAGGAATGAAACCAGAAATTAGGACTGAAGAGTCTACAAAAATACACCAGGTCCAGAGAGCTTCCATTCGGGGAAACTGTCAGGCACAACTTCACCTTTTATTTATTTATTTACTTACTGTATTTGTATACTGCCCTTCTTAGCCCTCATGTGACTCAGGGCAGATTCTCCTTTGTGAGACAGGATCATCTGACTGGATGGCAAAGGCCAATTCAGAGCCTAATAAAAGCTGTCTAACTGCATCTATGGGGTGTATAGTATATGAATATAGTGAAGCTTCATCTGGTGTCCTGAGAACTGGCAACTGGAACCATACTGGCCCATTGTTTGGGGCACTGATTCTAGTCTTCACTTTCTAGAACAAAGGTGAATGACACCTGACTCTCAAGACGTTGTTGGTTTACAGCTCTCATCATTCTTTACCATTGGCTATGCTGTGAGTTGCAAATCAACCATACCTGGAGGATTGTATTTTGTCCACTACTTCTTTTAGAGAATGAAGGATTTTGCTGCCAAAGTAAAAACCAAAGGACAATTCTCCTGTCCCTATTCCACCCACTTATGGAAGCTAAACGTCCCCTCTCAAGTAGCCGAGCTAAACCAGCCCCTTGGTTTACTGAGGAGCTGGCAGCTATGAAGCGAAGGAAGAGGGAACTAGAGAGCGTGTGGCGTTCGGAACCGAGCGAGTCAAACCGAGCACGGTTTGTGTCCTTTCTTAGGGCATATGCCGCGGCAATAAAGACTGCAAAGAAAACTTTCTTTGCGGCCACTATTGCGTCTGCAAAGAACCGTCCGGCGGAGCTGTTTCGGATTGTCAGAGGTCTTTTAACTCCCGCCTCTGCAGGTGGGAACCCTGACAATTCGGTCGCGCGCTGTGAAGCATTTGCTCGGTTCTTCGCAGACAAAGTCGCCTTGATCTGTTCTGGGCTGGACGCCGCGTTAGATGCAGACTCTGTGGATGTAACGAGAGCACCTGCTTGTCCTATTTTGTTGGATTCTTTTCAGTTTGTGAAACCCGAGGATGTGGACAAGATACTTGGAGGAATGAGGCCCACCACGTCCATCCTAGACCCCTGCCCATCCTGGCTTCTGAGAGAGGCCAGAGGGGGATTGGCCGAGTGGGTAACAGTGGTGGTGAATGCCTCCCTTCGGGAAGGCAAGATTCCAGCGAGCCTAAAACAGGCTATTATAAAGCCGCTGTTGAAGAAGCCATCACTGGACCCCACTAAATTGGACAACTTTCGGCCTGTTTCCAATCTCCCCTTTTTGGGCAAAGTCATGGAAAGCGTGGTGGCCTCACAACTCCAGGTATTCTTGAGAGACACAGATTATCTGGATCCGGCACAGTCTGGTTTCAGACCGGGGCATGGTACCGAGACGGTCTTGGTCGCCTTAGTGGATGATCTGCGCCGGGAGCTAGACAGGGGGAGTGTGTCCCTGTTGGTGCTCCTGGACCTCTCAGCGGCCTTCGATACCATCGACCACGGTATCCTTCTGGGGCGCCTTGCGGAAATGGATCTTGGAGGCATTGCTTTGCGGTGGCTCCGGTCATTTCTGGAGGGTCGCACCCAGAAGGTGTCATTGGGGGACTCCTGTTCCGCACGACAACCTTTGACTTGTGGGGTGTCACAGGGTTCCATACTGTCCCCCATGCTGTTTAACATCTACATGAAGCCGCTGGGTGAGATCATCCGGAGTTTCGGGGTGCGGTGTCATCTGTACGCAGATGATGTCCAACTCTGTCACTCCTTCCCACCTGCTACTAAGGAGGCTGTCGAGGTCCTGAACCGGTGCCTGGCCGCTGTAACGGTCTGGATGAGGGCGAACAAACTGAAACTAAATCCAGACAAGACAGAGGTACTCCTGGTCAGTCGCAAGGCCGAACGGGATATAGGGTTACAGCCTGTGCTGGACGGGGTCGCACTCCCCTTGAAGGCGCAGGTTCGCAGCTTGGGTGTGACCCTGGACTCATTGTTGAGCCTGGATCCCCAGGTTTCAGCGGTGACCAGGGGAGCATTTGCACAGCTTAGGCTCGTGCACCAGCTGCGCCCGTATCTCGGGAAGTCTGACTTGGCCACGGTGGTACACGCTCTTGTCACATCCCGCCTGGATTACTGCAATGCTCTCTACGTGGGGCTGCCCTTGAAGACGGCCCGGAAGCTTCAGCTGGTCCAGCATGCGGCAGCCATGTTACTAACTGGAGCGGGTAGCAGGGAGCACACAACGCCCTTGTTGTCCCAGCTTCACTGGCTGCCGATTTGCTACCGGACCCAATTCAAGGTGCTGGTCTTGGCCTACAAAGCCCTAAACGGTTCCGGCCCAAAATACCTTTCTGACCGCATCTTGGCCTACGAGCCCACGAGGACCTTGAGATCGTCTGGGGAGGCCCTTCTCTCGATCCCGCCTGCATCACAGGCACGGCTGGCGGGGACGAGGGAGAGGGCCTTCTCGGTGGTGGCCCCCCGGCTGTGGAACACTCTCCCGGCACACATCAGACAGGCGCCCTCCCTCATGTCCTTTCGAAAAAGCCTTAAGACCTGGCTGTTCGAGAGGGCATTTAATTAAGTGCTAAGCAACAACATTACGGTAATGAGAACTGGAATGGTATAAGGAAAATGAGACTGGCTATGATTCTACTAAGAGACGAAGCGGATTTTTATGTAGTTTGTATTTGTTGTATAGTCATATGTTGTTGATACTGGCCTCTGTAACTGTCTTTTTATGTGTACTGTACACCACCATGAGTCGCCCGTAAGGGCTGAGAATGGCGGTCAATAAGTGCATCTAATAAATAAATAAATAATAAATAAATAATCTAAACAGACTTCTTGAGTCTTAAAGCAATACTAGCAGTAGGACAGGATCCTTCTATATACTGGAGGGCAGTGACTGACTTAGAGATATAGGGCAATCTAACAAACAAATGGGGTAGGCGACTGTGGGATGCTAGAGAGGTCTATTAGCGCACAAGAGTCCCTAGAGGCCCATACTATCCAAATGTATCCCGGGGGGAAAAAACCCTGCAATTTCTGTTCCCAAATGCTCTCTAGGGCAATGGTTCTCAACCTGTGGGTCCCCAGATGTTTTGGCCTTCAACACCCAGAAATCCTAATAGCTGGTAAATTGGCTGGGATTTCTGGGAGTTGTAGATCAAAACACTTAGGGACCCACAGGCTGAGAACCAGCATTCTAGGGGTTTGGAAGCATTTTGCCATGTTTTTGCCCACTCAAGCCATTTTAGGTCTGGGAAATATCAGTTTTTAGCAACAAGAAATAAGTGGAATGAGCTTCCTGTATCAGAAGAAGGCATGTTTTGGAACAAAAATGGCATGTGGGCAAAAGCATGGTGACAATATTCCCACCATTGTCTCTGGAAAACATTTGAGGCAATACCTTACTGATTTCTGAGGCCCACAAAATAGCACTGGGGGCCACAGGCAGTCTATGACCTTTGTGGAGGAATGTTGTGTTTGCGTGGTAGAGGGAAGCTGGCAACTTCCCACCTTCCACAGCATCTTATTCCTGAGATAGCTGGCTCAGTTAATATCTTGGAAAGGCCAAGCTTGCAGAGAGCTATGACTATGAACTGTAGGATCGCTGTTTATGAAAATTTAAAACAGATTTCATAGGTAGCTATAACAAAATGTACTATCAAGTTCTTCCTAGGCAATTGCAAAGTATGTCCACATTATATTTGCACAGATAATACAAAATGTTATGACTAGAACAACTTTTGTTGTATGGCTGAAATTGGAGATATTTCTCATTATTTATTGTAGTGTTCCAACTCTGACTTCTCAAGGGGGAAAACCTGGTGGAAGCAGTAGGAATGCTGCTAATACTGATAAGAGCAAACTTCTGGTATCTGAGAGCAGTATATTCAATACGTTTAGAGAGACAAGCTGTTTAAGCCTGGAAGCTTAAGGAAGAATTTTTGGATTGTCAGTTTGATGAACTAGTCTTATAATTATCCAATATTAGGTTTTTGTCATGCTGTTTTAATGCTTTGTTGTAAATGATCAAAACCTCTTTGCTTGATTAATACACTGAACTGAACAGATGAAACGATCTAGGCCAGAGGGCTAACCATAATGGACTTTTCACCATCCTTCTATGTGGCTGTTCAGCAGTTCCTCAAGGAAGACTTTACAGCCAAGTTCATTTATATAAAGTAAATCCAAGGCTTTGTTCAGTAATATATTTAGGAAGTTGAAACTTCATGATCCTGCAAATAGGTATGAGCACAGAAGAGCCTTCTGCTTAAACAGGGAATAATTTATATGTTATTTTGGCATGTAATTTCACCCCTGCTGGTCTGGAAACTCATTACAAGGGAGCAGGGATTGCTAATCAAGATCTCTGGGTCCCATTCCCTTTCTGATAAGCCCATAGACCATTATATCATAATCTTCAGCTGATATCAGCATGTATCATGTCTTGCTATAAGTGATAAAATGTTACATAGTGTTCTATGGCTCTGTTAAGTATAAATGAATAACAGTAAATCATCTGGAACAAATTAACTTGTTTTGGGTTCTCAGTTTATAGGGTATTGTTCTTTACAGCACAACATCTATCTGAGCATGAATCAATTTTTAGTCTATGCAGAAAAGCCACCCGTAAATTTACCTGTACACCATACAGAAATATTGGAAACAGTCCTGTTATGGGTGTTGATTTCAGTTTCTAAATTTAAATGTTGTTCAACGTATAGTTGAAGGCTTTCATGGCCTGAATCACTGGGTTGCTGTGAGTTTTCTGGACATGTTCTAAAAGTATTCTCCCCTGACATTTCGGCCACATCTATGGCAGGCATCCTCAGAGGTTGTGAGGTCTGTTGGAAATTAGGCAACTGAGATTTATATATCTGTGGAATGTCCAGGATGGGAGAAAGATATTCCACAGATATATAACCCACTCTTGCCTAGTTTCCAACAGACTTCACAACCTCTGAGGATGCCTGTTGTAGATGTCGGTTAAATATCAGGAGAGGATACTTCTGCAACATGGCCATACAGCCTGGAAAACTCACAGCAACCATAGATCTTGTTCTTCAATTAGAAATGTGGATAAAAGGAACAATTATTTCCCTTAAATTAAAAAGTTGGCTTTTATATGAGCGTAGTCTTTCTTGCGTAAGTGTACTAATGTACATGAAAGCTTCATGTCATGAACAGCATTTCAAATGTTGGACCAGGATGTTGCAGGACAAGAAGAGGAACTCAGGACTCTTCTCACAAAATCAAGCAACATATGACTATGGTTTTCCCAAAGCATGTAAAGGCCTTTACGTCTGTGAAAATGCCTTTTCATTCAGGTTTCCCATGGTAAAAAGGTAAAGGTTTCCCCAGTTGTGTGCGACTCTGGGGGGGTGGGGGGTGGTGGTGGTGGTGGTGGTGGTGCTCATCTCCATTTCTAAGCCGAAGAGCTGGTGTTGTCCATAGACACCTCCAAGATCATGTGGCCACCATGACTGCATGGAGCGTTGTTACCTTCTCGCAGAAGCGGTACCTACTGATTAAGTCACATTTGCATGCTTTCGAACAGCTAGGTTGGCAGAAGCTGGGCCCAACAGCGGGGACTTACCCTGCTCACCAGATTTGAACTGACAACCTTTCAGTCAGCAAGTTCGGCAGCTCAGCAGTTTAACCCACTGCACCATTAAGTAAGGCCTTACAGTCAGTGAGAGCAGTCCTCTTGAAAATACAACTGTTGCTACTATCTGACTACTGATATATATTTAAGATCAAGGTCAGTCAGCCAGGTTGCTGTTTCTAATTTGGTATTGACCCACCACTGTCTCCTTGCATTCAATTTTAAGGAAAACCAGCAATTAGAATAATCCAACAGGCATCATTATAAATTGATTTTCAAATTTAAATGTCAGTGCCTTTGCGTATCGCATCTAAAATGAAATGGATTTTTGTTTACTGCTGCACATGTTGCCTTTGTATTCTTTGCCAAGAAAAAAAAGTTGCATTTATCTGTTATTGGTTTAGTGCTCAGAAACGGCATCCCTTCCCCAACATGTCCTTGCTCTTTGAAAAAGAATTTGTTCAGGAAAGGTTTATCTATTCATCACTCATAATGGTAATTTTCCTCTCGATGCCTTTTCCTTTCCCCCTTCAGGATTGCTTGAGCAAGTGAACATTAATGCTGTCTGACTAGGTAATATTGCTGAGACAGACTGATACAACTTAATAGCAAAGCAGAGTTTAAATATCACGCTCTTAAGAGGAGATGCATTCAGTGCGCCTGCACTTCTAGTGACCTGGCCTAAGATTACATTTCTGTGCAGCTCTGAAACCCCTTCCATAAATATCTCACCAATATGGAGCGCAAACTTTAAACTTCCTGGTGAAGCAGTTCATGTCTTATATAAATATAAGTCCACTCTGCATAGCTCAACATGAAGACATTTAAAATAGATCTTAGTTGTTCCACATTCCTGCTAAAGCCTGGAAAGTTCACATTAAGCCTAGGGACTTAGCTTAAAGATTAGTCATTATGGTCTCATTTAGCTGTTAAGGTATGCTTTTGAAAACTTCTCTTTAAAACCAATGGCTTGATAACTGGGATTAGTCTTCACAGTAGCAGAGAGCAGGGAGGAAAAGGTAGTTTTGAATGACAGTAAACCATAAAGTAAAGGTTTTCCCCTGACATTAAGTCCAGTCGTGTCCAACTCTGGGGGATGGTGCTCATCTCCATTTTTAAGCCAAAGAGCCGGCGTTGTCCAGAAACACCTCCAAGATCATGTGGCCCGTTTCCTTCCTGCCAGAGCGGTACCTATTATCTACTCACATTTGTATGTTTTCGAACTGCTAGGCTGGCAGAAGCTGGGGCTGACAGCGGGAGCTCACCCTGTCCCCCCCAGATTCAAACCTGTGGCCTTTTGGTCAACAAGTTGAGCAGCTCAGTAGTTTAACCCACTGCGCCACCGGGAGCTCCCCTAGATATTGGACTTGGTTCCCTCTACTTTGGGATGAGGACAAGGAATATCAGGGCAATAATCCTACCTTCAGAGGCGTCCCTAGGTAATTTTCAACGATAAGCAAACAGTATTTTGGTGCCCCCCCCCCCCCCCCAATCACTGATATATATTTTCAGTTTGTCGTGGGAGTTCTGTGTGCCATATTTGGTTCAGTTCCATCACTGGTGGAGTTCAGAATGCTTTTTGATTTTAGATGAACTATACATCCCAGTAACTACAACTCACATATGTCAAGGTCTATATTCCCCCAAGAGCGCCTCAAGAACACCCCTGGGCAAAATCAACTATACTGCAAATGCTTACTTTGCATAATGGGTTGAGCCGCCTCTGCCTACCTTGCGTTTTCTCAACGTGTTAGATAGGATGTCTTTGTATGGCACATTCTGCACAAATGTGGTTGATGTTTATTATATCATGCTCAATGACATTACCAGGGAACTGTCCCTTCTGATAATAAGGCTGGTGGTTCAAATCCGGGGAGCGGGGTGAGCTCCCACTGTTAGCTCCAGCTTTTGCCAATCTAGCAGTTTGAAAACATGCAAATGAGAGTAGATCAATAGTTACCACTTTGGCAGGAAGGTAACGACCACAGTCATGCCGGCTACATGACCTAGGAGGCATCTACAGACAATGCTGACTCTTTGGCTTAGAAATGGAGGTGAGCACCACCTCCCAGAGTTGGCCACAACTAGACTTAATGCCAAGGGGAAACCTTTACCTACATATTTTCACTGATGGGCTATAACTCTAAATAAATACATGTTTTTTTTAAAGTAGAGGGATACGAGACCTTTTTTGTTTCAATATTGTCTTGAAATTATAAAGTAAATCCAATGCATGAGGCAAGGCTGTGTGTGTGTGTGTATATATATAGAATAAATGTTACAATTAGTGCTGGAAACTTCCAGAAAATATTTCAAGGTAACAAAAATGTTCTTTGGATGCTTAAAAAAGCTCCCAGAATGACAGCAAAAAATTAATGCAATTTCCTGATATGCCCGATTCGGAGGAGCCCAATATCTTTATATTTAGTGCCATGTGTATGCATGTGCTTTTTAATTTAAACTTTAATAAGATAGTTTTTCATCAGGAATTTTTAAGCAAGACTACTGACTGTGTCTTTTGTCAACAAAATGCAGAACAAGAAAAGGGGAAGGAGGGTTTGGTGCAGTGAATTCATATGTATGAAGAAAGCCATTTAAGTTTCTGATAGCCCCCAGAATTCCGATCAAATGTTCTCAGTATATTTCAATCAATAGGGATGCTTCTCTTGTTGGAAATGTTTCTTCTAGAAATGTAATGGAGCTATTCAAGTATGTTTTTCTTAAGAGAAGCAGCAGCAGCATATTTTTTGTAAAAAAATGTGCAGTACCAAATACTATTCATTATCAAGTACTAGGAGTGGGATAGGAAAGATAATAAAGCTATCTATCAAGATGGTGTTTCAATATTATTCTTCCATGCCACACACTTTCCTCTGCTGATATTCCACTCTTGCAGCTCTTCTTTTTTTAGTCCTAATAAATCCCAAACTCCAAAAGAAGCAGCTGCGGCTGGTAGCATCCAGTTGGGTCTGTGCTTTGGCAAACATGATGCAGTTTGCTCCTCAAGTATCATGTTATGATCCTTGTAAGTCTGATTACCTGGCAATAGGGCCCTTGGTCCTGATATTTTTTGGAGTGGATACCAGTGCATGTCATTTTGGTGGGAGAAACATACATCTCCAGACACCTCGAGTTGGCAGTCCTATTTATTACTTATCAATAAAGGCTCAGATAGTGTGGTGTTAGAATTCTGGGCATAAATCACGGACAGCTGAAATACTCAATATGAATAACCACTTTGGAAATGTGTCATAAACCTGGCAATTGTTGCCAATTCAAATATCTGATTGCAGATAATTGACATAATTTGAATGGGCAAGGTAAATATCAGGGTACTCTTGGTGGAAATGTTTCCAACTGTCCTGAGTAATAACCAATGGTCTGTTGTTCCATTTTTTACAGCTGCTTTAAACGATTGTCCCAATTTCTCTCTTTTTGTCCCCTCTTTCCCCCATCTGTGCTTTCATCTTACTCCATTCACTGCAAAATGAATTCAGAGTACAAAAGTTGTTGCACACAACTAACACAGCAGTGTAAAGAAGAGAAGACACTTGGCCTTCCCAATGAACTGAGGCAAACACAAACTGCCTTGTTTGTCCTTTGTCATTAATAACTTTTACTATCTTAACTACACTCTGATATCGCTTGAACACACATGTCTTGATCTTCATGTGTGAAATGTTGGGAGATATGATGTCCTGTTTCACCAAGATGAGTCTTCTAGCCATCTGGTATGAAAATCAACACTCCAATTTGCTCTACATGGAGCCAGATATGGAAAGCATTTTGGGTGCTACAAAAAGGTACCAAGTTGTTTGTAATTAATGTATTGTTATTGACTCTCTTAAGGCCAGAGAGAGTAAGCAGTGTTGCAAGATTTTCTGCCCCAATATTTGAATGACTTCATTGATCCTTGAAACCATGCACCACAACGTCAACTCCACCGATCCTCAGGAAGACATTGACACCCACTTCTGTATTGCTGCCTAGCTTGAGGAGAAGTGCAAATCTATCTGGATTAAAAAGACAGAAATTGAATGTCAGTGGACTGTGGTTTCCATTAACTTTCGACACAGCTCTCTTTGAGGATACTTATAGTTGAAGTCTAGAAATGTAACTTCCCTGACCCTTGCTTTAGGGCTTAAACGTTTACTTATTCTACAAAATTTTCTACAAATTTAAGATTCTTGGTAAGCAACTTCAAATAATTTTGATACACATTAGGGATAATTCATGAATTAGGTCTTGGGCTGAATGGCAGCAAAAGATATTTAAAGGGGCTCCATGAAAAGAAAAGGTGAAGAATTGCTGTCACAAACAGGGAGGAAAGAGGTGTCCCCCCCCCCATGCCCTACATGCAGTGATGGTGGCAATGTGAGAATGCCCTCTCACAAGGATTTTAAGACTCTGAGAGGTTCATTTTGTTCACATACAATCTTCATATGTTCTTGACCTAAGATGTAAATGGCGCAATTGCTGGATTGCTAGAACTGCCTGTTTGGCATCTCCCTCCAACCCTCTTTATGGGAAGACCTAGTCTTCTAGTATTATAATGCATCACAGATTATGCAACTCAATCTGAAAGGAGGTTAGGTTGACTCCTGTCCTGTTCTTCCATTCACAGAGAAAAATAATCCATTTTCATTTAGGTGGAATCTTAACAATTGATTGGAGGAAGGTTTTTTTAAACAGAGGGGGTTTCACCATTGGAACACATGAGCCTTTAAAAGGTGTGCTTCAAGATTAGAATTAGTTTATTTACGGTATTATAATATACATTTTGGAGCCCCCGGTGGTGCAGTCGGTTAAACCACTGAGCTGCTGGACTTGCTGACCGAAAGGTCACTGGTTCGAATCCGGTGAGCGGGGTGAGCTCCTGTTGTTAGCCTCAGCTTCTGCCAACCTAGCATTTTGAAAACATGCAAATGTGAGTAGATAAATAAGTACAGCTCCAGTGGGAAGGTAACAGCACTCCATGCAGTCATGCCGGCTACATGACCTTGGAGGTGTCTACGGACAATGCAAGTTCTTCGGCTTAGAAATGGAGATGAGCACCAGCCCCCAGAGTCGGACATGACTGGACTTAATATCAGGGGGAAACCTTTACTAATATACCTTTTATACTATTTCACTTTATTTAATTGGGTTTTATCTATATTGCTTTTTGTACCCTCTAAAATAATTTTCAACCTTAATTTTGGGAGAAAGGCAGCATATAATCATGGGAAAAAACATGATTGTGTAAATGTCAATCATGTTACTTATCTTTTTTAGCGACGCACCTGAAAAACCTTTTGTACCTTTTTATTTGAAGAAATGCATAAATGGGCTCTACTGACCAAATTGCAGCTCTAGGTGAACACTGAAAAAATGTGTTGGATACTGTGCTTTGATGTGACAGGAAACATAACTTCCTTAATTACTTGCTCTGACACCAAACACTGTTTGTCAGGATTCAGATAAAGTGGTCTTAAAATTTAGAAATTTACTAGATTAGTGTGCCAGTCAGAGGGCTATAATTTTTAGGGCTTTGGTTTAAAGGAACATAAAGTAAGGGGAAAATAGTGAGACACAAGCAACTTTTAAATTAAGTAGAGAGGTGACATGCATCTTAATTTTCAGAGTCCCCTGCCTCCCCCACCCCATCCCAGCCAGGATTCGTAGCATTGACTTGTAAGATAATTCTTACAAAGTTGCTGTTCATTCTCTCTTTCCAAACACAGCACAGGTTGTTCGCTAACAGAGTCCCATTTGTTTTATTGCAAAGCCAAGGAGATGTTCGGATGGAATTGTCACAGAGAAAATAAGTTGCTGGCAGCTCCCATCCTTCATACCAAGGAGATGCATGTAATACATCCCATTCAGCAAGATAAATGGGCCGGAGCACTCAAGATGTAGCACGTAGGAAAGGCAGATCCTCTTTTGGATAAATCTGCAGGTTTTGCCCAAGTGGGTTATTATTTTAGGCAAATAGTATGATTGTAAAAGTATTGGATGACATTCTGTTTGGTATATACATCATTATAAGCCAACTTATGAGCCTGTAAAGGTGCTGGTAGAATGTCTCCACTCTCAGTAGAGGCGCACAGACACCAACATCTTTGGCACCATTGGAGTCAAGAGCATGGTTCCTGGTGGATCCCATTGCACAATTGGCATTAGAGTGTTGGTTGTAGTAGTGATATAGATCCTGTTGTACAATATGCACGAGGAACTCCAATGTACCTTGCCACACTTCACTACATGGGGTACATATCATGTTTGGGACATAATTACATCATTGTAAAGTTATATGTCAGGACGCTGGATATTGTTCATTCCATAATACTACATTTTGAATAAAATTGGGGAGTTGCGGCCCCTCCCCAGACTAGCTATGGTTATCATATCTTAACCCAAAGATAATGGCCAATATCCCATATAACTGGCATCTCTTGAGTCAACTCCTCATCCTTTACAAGGCAGCAACTGTTGCTAGCAATAGAAATGTGTTTCCCTGTAGTTCAGCACACAGCATGTTGACATTTGCACTTCCCTCCTTCCAGCGATCTCCGGTATGACAATCAAAAGCAGTGCTGTTGCCATTCCTCCTTCCATTGCAGTTTGGTGACAGGAGGTGGGGGTAAATGTCATTATGCAACACCCCACTCAACAGGAGAACAGACTTATGTTGCTTGAGGCAACTACTGCCCAGTAAAGAAAGATTGGGAGATTTCTTTATGTTCTTGGCAATAGTGCCACAATTGTGAATACACAGGGCTCATGCATACAAAAACAGTTATGGATATGTTACTCTGGTTTTCATCTATAACTCTGACCGTGAATTCCAGCCAATATTTTGAAATACTCAGAGATATCACAACAAAATGAAGTTTCTGGCCTCTTTCACCGCTAGACTCTTTGTACACCTTTCTCCTCAAGCTGAACCCAATGTTCTTTTTTCGCCCACTAATCTGTAGTAAAATAAATAGCTGTGTTGCACCTCTTCCACGCTTTCAAAAATGCATAGCATTTCTGAATTGATTGAGTATTGCAAGGTTTGAAAATACTTGAGGAAAAATGGGATACGCAGAGATGGTAGCAATTTGTTAGTAATTATATCGATGCCAGCACAGAAGGCTTAGTTACAGGCCACGCTATTCTGGACTTGAAGAACAGTCTGATTAGATGCTATTCAGTCCATCTCATCGAGAATGAAATGACACCTTCCTCACACCAAAAAACTCCAATTTCTTCTACCGCTTTCTGAGAGTCTTCATCATTGTTGGCTTTCTTAAACTGCAGAACAAAGGAGCAATCTACCACTTACATCCTCCCCTGATAAATTAAACACAAATTGGCTCCACTGGGTGCAATATCCCACCACGCTTCAACATGCTTGGCAATCTTTAGCATCCATTTGACACAGCAGTAGATCAATTATGCTTTCTTTCTTACTTGCATCAAGAAAAAAACCCCCTACACCTTAAACCAACAGCCATGAATTTGTTTTCCAGAAGCGGCTTTCTTCAAACCAGAATGAAATACTAGTGAGATTTGCTGATTGGTATCCCCGATTATTAAACATTCTGGAGTGTGACTGCTTAGCAGAAACATTATCGACAAATTATGGGAGAAAAACAAGTGAGGGAGATGAGTTGCTTTATATCACTAAGAAATCTATCACTGGTTCTGCAATGAGATCAATAATGAGATATAGGCTTCTCTATAAAGACAATTTGACTGAGATTCTACAATGTATGTGTTCTTAAACTAGGACATGTAATAGTGTTTGTCTACAAATTTCATAATTTTTGGTGTTAATGTATCCTGTTTTGTTTTTGTTTTTGTGTGTGTGTGTGTGTATGTATGTATGTATATATATATATGCAGCATTGAATCATGCTTTTTTTGTAAGCTGCTCACTCTTTGGCGTGAGAAAGGCGGGGTATAAATACAGTAAATACATTAATAATAAATAGTAGTGGCTTAGAGTCTATTATTTATTTATTTCACATATTTGTATCCTGTCCTGCTCACCCCAGAGGGGGTACTCAGGGCAGCTTACAACAGGCAACCATTTGATGCCATCATACTGATTCATAAATTGCAATTGCAGTTAAAACAGTAATTAAAACATCAAATTATTAAAACATTCATTTTAAATCACACAGATGCAAATCATACTCATATTCCAGGTCAAACCATTATCAGTACATCCTACCAGTGTACTTATGCAAAAAGTGGTTGTCCCTATACTTGGCTGATTTCTCTCAGCATTGTTGTTGCATATGGATATGGCAAAAGGAAATACTGGATGCTTCCTTCAGTGTGGCCTGAAAAAGTACTCACCTGTGTATGTAACCACAAGATACTGATTTTGTCTCCCATTATCAGGTCTGTTCTGAGGGACTTTGATGCCTGAGATGAAGAATGGGGTTTCGCCTACAGAAGCTCAACCATCGATGTCTTCCAGTGCATCTGAGAGTGGGAAGAATAGGATAGCTCATATAAACCCCATAGGCCTTAGATGAATTCAACTAACAGTTCTTAAAACTGCACAAGACATTCATTAAAGTGTGTGAGAAAATGTTGTAGCCTCATCTCTACTCAAGATCTCGGACCCCATGTTTAGGGATTTTTGAGTGAAAAGTGGAGAAGGCTCCTGTACCTTTAATGGTTGTCTAGAAGAAGGAATTTCAACAGGTGCTGTTTGTTACATGCTTGTTACATGATTTAGCAGGTGTTGCTTGTTACATGCTGAAACTCCCTCTTCTAATCTAGACAACCATTATAGGCACAGAAGCCCTCCCCAATTTACTCTCTAGCAGCTTTAAGTGGTCTGGAGCGAAATGTGATTAAGTCCACATGAAGGTTGTTACAGAGAGTGAAAACGTGAGAAGAAAAGGTCTGTGATTGTATTAAACTTGTAGTTACTTCTCAGTAAATATAGGGAGGTTAGAAGCGAAGGCTGAGGAAGGGAGAATTATGTTCAAGTTTTGAGATTTCTATAGGAGGAAGTAAGTCTCAGCATCTTCACTGGCCCATTTGATGAAGGCACAAAGGATGGTATGGTTAGTAGTTGCTCCCAGACAGTAGATCTCTCATGAAAAGTGGCACTGCCTCCATTTCCGCTTGGCTTTTGCCAAAGTAGCAAAATCATTTTATTGAGAAATGCATTTTGCCGCTCACTGACTGTTATAGAGATAGCTATGAAAGACACTACTGTACTTTTAAACACCTCTTTTGTTATATTTTATATGTTTTCAAATTGTGTATAAGTAAAAAGGTACAAACAAACAGCAAAATGACCCAAAACATGGGTCAATGGTAGGACAAGGTCCTACTGCAAAAATAGTGACAAAAGGCAGAGTAAGGGATGCTTTCCAATCCTATTTCCCCTCTCTTGCCAAAGCTGAGAAGGAAAGATAGCCTTTCCTCCTTCCTCAGCAGTAGTGTGTAGGAGCCTGAAGAAAGCAGTCCATTTGTCATTGGCCACTAGAAGTGGAGTTGAATAGCGGTAGACATGGACATGTCAAATAAAGATGTACTGCAATAAGCCTGTCTTGAGTGGCCATTTTTAATAGGGTGGACAAGTCTCTCTATGAATTTTAATAGAGGATGAAAGTTTGATTGGTACAGGTATCCAAGGTTATACCCTCTGCTCATCCACAGATAATTTTGGGTGTATATGGATATTGCTTTTGCTTGCTTTAAGTGAGTGGGATTTTTTAAAAGCTGTATTCTAAGTCAGATTGTTAGGCTCTCTGTGTCCTGCACTGGGAGTATTGCAAGACATAAATAATAGGTTCCTGTTGACTGTGCGTCTGCAGCTGTATTCACCATAGTACATTTTCCCTTCAAAATTTTCCCTCTATGGACACAATTTTTGAACATCCAAGAAAGGCTATAGCTGTTCTTTTAAGACGAGGGACCATTTTGACCAGATACCACTCTTCAATGTTAGTACCAAAAGGGTTACAAATCGGTTTTTGGTCAACTTTAGATTCGGTTTGGATAATCGGGATGCTGATTCAGAAAATTGCATTGGATAGACCACATCATCTCTAGTTTCTGATACAGAGTATATGCCATCCAGTAGTTGACATCTGCTCACCCACAGAAAACCATATTTAATAATCTAGAACTGATGTGGTAGTAGTAATCTTTCATGGGTAGTCAGCCTCTCCCCTCCTGACTTCCCTGTTGCCTCAGCACTATAAAAGGGTTTTGTGAGACCAGACGCTCTTGTTGCCACATGGTTTTGTGCTGTAGTAATGGTGAGACCGTGGACCATATTTTCATTCCTGTGGACCACAGGTTGGCAACCACTATTTTAAGAAGAGAAGAGTTGATCTGAGAAAGGGCCTGATATTGGACCATATAGAGTAACTGCCTTCCTCTCTTGCTATTGATGGTGATCATTAAAGGACAGAGGAACCTGATAGAACGGCCACCTTTCCCGTCTCTCCCTCCATTGCAACTCGTAAAGTCTATGAGCATGTCAGGTGTTAGTAGTGGAAGACATGAGATATTCTGCAAACACTTAAACAATTTCTTTCATCAAGTTCATTTTTCTCCATATACTTCTGAAACTTGATGGTTATGTCACTTAGAAGTACCTCCCATGCTCATCTGCCTAGTAAATTTAGAAATATCAACAGGGTACACCAATATGAGATGCAGAAATAATATCATTGCTACTGTAGAATTAGATTCAAAATATTACCCGGGGTTAGGCTTATTGCCTTTTAAGTGGCTTCAAAGTATTCTCAACACTTTTTACTCCCTGGGACCATAAATCCAACATTTAGCACTTCATTGATCTGTCCCTTCCTCAAATAACTTCTTGTTTTCTCCACTTCTGCAAATATCCTTTTGGAAAAAGAGCTTCTGGGAGAGTGGCATATTCATGAGCCATTAAAAAAACCTATTCAAGAGGGACTCTTTTTTGATCCAAGTATGTGCACCCTCACAGATTTTGTAAACAACTTAATTTTATGCTTATTCCCGAGATGCACAAGAACTTTCAGCAACTCATTTTTCATCACACACTACTTATCATTCCTATCTTCTTCTTAGTAATATAAAATATGCTTGTTTTGTCATTGTTCTTTTGTTTGCTTGCTTGCCTTTTTTGTATTGACTGGTTTACATTTGACTCTGGAATTGCTCTGCAACTCCTTTATCAATTTGAAGTTGAAAAAAATAATCAAAGAAGCCCTTTCCAGCTAGTCTTGACTGTTGCCTCTTTCACATCTGCTACAAAGTCTGGAAGATTCCTATCCATTGGGGTAATTATCAAGTAATGAAGAAATAATCTGCTTTTTGTTGGTTAAATGATATAATGTACTTATGTTTTCACATCAGCCAAACCACAATATGGGGCCTCTGTTGAGATATCAGCGGTAACTTGTGTGTTAAGAAATAAATATCAAATTCTATATGATGTTAGTGATGCCTTGGTTGTTGTGCACCTCCAAGGCATCTCTGATTTATGGTGACTTTAAAATCTATCATTGCTTTTCTTGGAAAGATTTGCTCAGAGGGGGTTTGCTTTTGCTTCCTTCTGAGGCTGAGAGTGTGTGACTTACCTAAGCTCACACAGTGCATTCCCATAGCTGAGTGGGGATTTGAACCATGGTCTCCAGCAGTAAAGTCCAATGTTCAAATGTTGCTACTAACAGTTTACTAAAGGCTTTTTGCTAAGTAATAGCAAGGATCTGAACCATTATATTACAGCACTAAAGCAGCTATTATGGCTTATGTGTTACTTACTTACAATATAAAACAACGTACTGAGTTTGTGGCTGTTGTTTTGCATTTGCGTTGCTTGGCTCTGTTTTGGAGCTGGAAGCAAGCAGCAGGTGGCTGTTTTTGTTGCTGGGAGCTGACATGCAGTGTTTGGAAGTTGGAAACTGAAGTGTAAGTCAAGGCCAAGAAAGACTACTTATCTAAACTACAAACCAAGGGTACCTTATTTTCAACAACGTAGACAGAAACAGAACTATTTACTATGTTTATTTCCTGTTGTGGTAGAAAGAAGACTCACTGGTGGGATCAACTATTCTGATTTGCTTTGTATCATTATTGAACCAAAGTGAATGAACTATTTTCTTTTCTACTTAAAGCCACAACTGACTCATTTGTATTTTTGAGTTCAGGGTCACACTATATTAAAAGGGGCTGCAATATCTTTAACAGGATATGTGCTTGCTTCTGTGGGCTGCTATCACCAGTCTGACATTCAAGCCACCACATCATACTGGCTGTGCCTAAGCCCATTGAAACGAATTCTCCCAGTCTTGTAGAACTGCACAGATCCTGGAGGGAATACAGCCTTGTTATATATTCTTTCCTATTTCATCTTGCATCGTGCCATCAGAAACAAAGCAAGTTTAAAAACAGAAAGAAATTCAAAGGTCTAAATTTTTGATTGGCTGATAAATGCAAACATCACAGTGTTTCCACCCCAAAATCCTTGATAGTTTTGTAGTAGAGGAAAATAAATGGGCAAAAATCCAGATGATGAAAAAAGTACTTATTTCTAGCACAATGTTTTTCAGATACACTCCTTCCTCAGAGGCATTGTGCACAAACAAGAGTGGATAGGAAAGGAATGGAATATAAATGTTTCAGAATACCAAGGAAGTGAACAATTCTCATTTTTATTTCATTGTTTCTGCAAATCCCGCCTGCATTCACATCTAAACTTTTATTTATATCCATCGTGAGAATTTCTTTTTTTTCTTCCCACAATGAAATGTATGTGTCTCTTTGTATGAATTTTCCCTAATGTGTGCATTTATTTATGCATTTTACTTCATCTACATATTTTCTGCATTGGCTAAGGTATGCTCATGTGAGTTTTTCAACTGCATGCATTTTCAGCAATTTGCATTTTAAAATGTGCACATTGTTAAGGGTGTACTTTATTCCTTCAAAATGCCCCGCAAACCTCCCCCAAATGTGATTTTTCATGGCATGGAGCCTTTCATTCTACAATGTACAATAGTTACTTTCTTTACAATCATGAATAAAATGCAAATTTCTAAACATTACATTACAGGCATAAATCAGTTAATGAAGTATATGTATTCCTCAGTTTTCCTTCTTTAATAGACACTTTGGTACCAGAGGCAGAAACAACCTGAAAATAACAGGGATAAGTTCTTACATCACAAAAAAGAAGAACAGTTCAAGATGTTTTATTCAAAACTGAAATAAGGTACATTTGAAATTCAAATAGGCTTCAAATCTATCTTTTGATTGTTTTACCTTACCATCTGAAGTCTAAAAGAGATCATATTCAAAGTTTAAACAAGCAAGTCAACAAATAACATTTGACCCAGGCAAAAGAGGGTCAGCCCTGGAGTCTACTTGCCTGTATTTCACAGGGAGGAACTGGTAAAATTACCTTTCAATATTCCTTGCCTAAGAACACCATATGAAAAGCATGGGGTCACTAAGTTGACAAGCAAGGTGAAGTTGCATGCAGACACACCTACGCACACACACATTGATTGAGAACCCTATCAATTATAGATGGCCTTAAGGGAAGGGGAGTATTTTATAGAAAACGCAACAATAGTGTCATTGCAGGAGTCTACTGTATACTGTGCGACTGTGGACAAGTCTATATAGGGACCACCAAATGCAGCGCCCAAACACAAATCAAGGAACATGAAAGGCACTGCAGGCTGGTTCAACCAGAGAAGTCAGCTATAGCAGAGCACTTGAACCAGCTTGGACACAGCATATTATTTGAGAACACAGAAATGCTAGACCACTCGAACAATCACCATGTCAGACTACATAGGGAAGGTATTGGAATCCACAAGCATGTGGACAATTTCAACAAAAAGGAGGACACCACGAAAATGAACAAAATCTGGCTACCAGTATTTAAAAAACTCTAAAAGTGGGACAGTAAATAAATAACACTCAGAAGACAAGGGAATTCCAGACAAGAAACAATCAGGGCCAGTTAACACCCCCCAACACAGGATGCCTCCAGGCAGGAAGCAGTCAGGCTACTTAATGCTAATCAAGCAGGCTAAGTGCAACATTCACACTTCCCTCAAACAGACAAGAGTTATTTCTCCCACCCCGGATATTCCACAGATATATAAACCCCTCTTGCCTAGTTTCCAACAGACCTCACAACCTCTGAGGATGCCTGCCATAGATGTGACCCAAATGTAAGGAAACAATGCTTTCTGGAACATGGCCATACAGCCCAGAAAATTCATAGTAACCCAGTGATTCTGCCATGAGAGCCTTCAACAACACATTGCCATATAGATATTTAGACCATTCATCTTTATAGTACTATAACTTATGGGCTGAGAATGGCGGTTAATAAGTGCATCAAATAAATAAATAAATAAATAACTTGATGTAGTTGAGTACACTAATATAGGAGATATTGTCCAATTGTGTTACTTGTTGATTGAATTTAGGATTTTCTTCACATAAATTTTGTGACATTCTTTTTAGCAATTGTCTCGGACTCTACTCTTGTAATCACACATGGGACAGGACTTTTGACCAAATCAGAAATTCTGTTGTATTTTAGTTTTGCAGAATGTTATACATGATAATTTTGTAAAAGATCAGAAGAGGCACAGCCTTGAAAATGCAAGGGCTTTCTGTTCCTCCTCTTCGTTAGTTATAAAATGCGATGAAATGTTTCATTGCAAATTATTACCATAGCCTAATTAGCCATGGCCTGGCAACTAGACATTCTGACATAGGAGAATGTGAGTGTTAATTCTGGTGCAATGAAAAACATTTATGGCTTGATATAAAAACACAGTCTTAACTGATGTCTCTCTGTTTCAGCAATTTTTAAAGAGATGGTCCAATGCTAATAATTAAAATTTCACTCACTTTGCTGAAACCATTCAGCTAGGGAAGTGATTGCTTTATGGAATCTGTTTTGATAGTGGAAGCTTTTGCTAATTGGATCACTGACTGGTAACATAATAGATTGACCAAAATTAATGGAGACAAACATGCTGGTAATGTGTACTGATAATGACGTGGGCAAGTTAACCCAGTCATGACTGCACTTTCCTTGAAAACATTTTATTTTTGCATTATTCCTTGTCCTCATACTGGAGATAATATAATCTGCAGAGGATGAAAAACAGGATTCCTTCTACTGATGTTAGTGAATGGCATACATAAATAATATAAGTATCATTCACCATATACTTTTACATTATTTTCACAATCTCCCAGTCTGAATGTCCAGTAATTTTCTAATTCCAATGACTAGGTGGGGTGTCACCTTTGATGGAACTGAGTATACAATCAAAACCTTTCCAACAGATAGCCATCCAGTCTCTGTTTAAAAACCTTCAGAGAAGGGGACTCCACCACACTTCAAGGACCTTATCACATCCTCCCTGTGGCAAAACAGCAGATGCACCGGGCAACTCTGCTGCCTCATGCACCCCTCCAGCACAGTGACTCTTCATCACATTGGGGAAATGTCACCCAGCCGGGGCAGATGTGTTACTTCCATTGTAGTCAGTAGGGCTGGGCGGTTTCGTTTCGTTAATTCGTAATTCGTTAAAAATTCGTTATTTTTTTGATAACGAAGCGATAACGAACCATTCTGGAGCAACTTAAAAACGAAACGAATTTTTAAATTCGTTTCGTAATTGTTTCGGATTCGTTATGTATTCGTTTCATTATCGTTTTGAAGTCGTTTCGTTATTATTTCCGCATGTCTGGGGCAAGTTTTATAGTTGTTTTTTGTTTAATTAGTGAAAAAAATTATAATATCACACCAACAGTCAACAACAGAGGGAGAGGGAAGCTTCAGAAGTTCCCCCTGTCCCATTTGGAGGTTTTTTAGCGTATTTCGCGGTCGAGTCCGCCATTAACGAATCGATTCGTTATTGTTTTGAAATCGATTCGTTATTGTTTCGTAATTTTTTAAACATTTACGAAATTTCGTAAATATCAAACTTTTTAAAAGAAAAATTTCGGAATTCTTTTTAAAATCGAAACGCAAAAACCCCCCAAAAACGAATCGATTTTAGAAACAAATTTTTCCATTGTTACCCAGGCCTAGTAGTCAGCACAACATGAGGAAGCATCCTAGGATGCATCTATGCCTGTTGGGGGCAGGGCCTCCACCTGACATCAAGGGATGTTGTGTGATGGGCTGCAAGTGTCCTAGGATGCTTAAATTAGTAAGTGTGATGAGGTCCCAAGGCAGATATTCAATTGCTGAACATGTCTTACCATCAGGGAATTCTTATTAATGTATAGGTGGAATCTGTTTTTCTGAAGTTTCAATTCTTTGATGTCCTAGTTTCTAGAGTAGCAGAAAACAAACTTCCTCCATCTTCAATATTAAATTCTTTCAAACATTTAAACATGGCTATCATGTTACCTAGTAAACATCTCTTTTACACCTTAAACATACTCAACTCCCCTAGCTGCTATCATAGGGCTTGGTTTCCATACCTTTGACCATTCTGGTCATCCTCCTCTGGAAAGTTCCAGCTTCTCAATACCCCTCTTGATTTGTAGTGCCCAGAAATATGGTGCCAAATATTGCAGTCTGATCAAAACAGGATAGAGGGGTACTATTCCCTCAATCTAGACATGCATTGTGCCCTTGTTGCTGAAGCCATGAATCACATTGACTTTTTTAGCTGCCACATCACACTTCTCACTCAAGTTCAGCTTGTGGTCCAATAAGATTCCAAGATCCCTTTCAAATGTACTGTTTCAAGTCAGGAGTCACCCATTTTATATTTCTGCGTTTCATTTTTTTTTGTCTCACTGTAGTATCTTACATTACTCTCTGGTGAAATTCTTTTTGTTAGTTTTGGCCCAGCTCTCCAATCTGTTAAGGCCATTTTCAATCCTGATCCTGTCCTCTTGTGTATTTGTGACACTTCTCAATTTGATGTTATCTGCAAACATTATGCTCAGGCCCTTTATTTCATCATCCAAGTCCTTGATAAAAATGTTCAATAACTCTGCACCCAGGGCGGAACACAAGTGGAAGCATGTGGGTGTGACATGAGGGCATTAGTCCTTTCCTGTCGTTGTCCCCCACAACGACTATATAATTTTTATCCTAAATTTTAAATTTCACTCTGCCCATTTGATTTTGTTGTTCTTCAATGATTATTATGGAATTGTAAATTTTATATGTTACAATCTGTTTCAATGATTCTTACTTTTGGTATAAATGTATATTTGTTTTGGGATTTGGGTGGGATGGATATTTACTTATGTTAGTTGTATGGCATTGAATGTTTGCTCTTTTGTTGTTCACTGCCCTGAGCCCCTTTGGGGAGGTAGAGTGGTTTCTAAAATAATAATAATAATAATAATAATAATAATAATGATAATGATAATGATATTTAGGTGATGAGTTCAGACTAAAAGTCCTCTTTAAAATGGATGACTGAAGGTATAAATTTCATGTTCTAAGATTTCCCTTACAACTCTTTGGCAGTAACAGGAATATAACACCATTTATAGTACAATTCTAATCCAAAGATTGCTGTGATACAAGACCAATAGTTTTTAATTAACATTTACTTCCAAGTGAGCATGCATGTATTTGCAACCTTTAGATCATTGGAATATTTGTTATTTGAAATTATTGATACATTTCCAATTTTTAGACAAAAAGACACATTTGTACTCAATACACATGTTTTGATTAGTTAAACTTAACATTAAACAGTTGTTAATTAAATAAACTATATTATGTATTTCTGATATATCTGTTAAAATCTTTATCTTTAACCTTAACAAAACAAAAACAGAGTTATTAACAATTGTGAGAACAACTAATATCAAAGCAATATAAAAACCAATTAAATACAAATCCCCAAATCCTAAGGGAGACAGCAATAATCACATCTTTTTTTTAAAAAGCACATAGCACAGCCAACTCCAGCTTATTACAAAAACTGAATTAGGGATGGGCCAATCAATTTATTTCCATCTTCTGCCACTTTTTCATTATTTGTTCCATTTTGATATATTTTGTTTCCACATTCAAATAAGCATTCTATTTCCTATATGTGAGTACTTGGGACTGCTGTGCAACAAAGAAACACTGCTATTTCTGTATTCCCAATTGTGGAAAATACTGTTTCATCTAGCTATGAATGTTTGTAACCAGTTTGGCAACAACTAGGGTTGATCTTTCACCTGGATGAAAAATGATTCTTTTGACTTGTTTGCAGTTGAGTGAAGAAGCACTTCAATATGGGGCAGCTAGGTCATTTCAATGGTTCTAGCAGAAAGCTGTATGGATGATAAAGGGAAAAAGAAGTGAGTTGAAGGGAGAATGGCGGACTCCTGGGCAGGGAAATGTGAGAGGAGTTCACTATGTTGAAGTAGGGAGACAGAGGCTGTATCTACCTGGACCAAATAAAGGGGAGTCACCATGCAACTATTGCAAGGAGTCTATATGATATATACATTACTCTAAAGCTTCCAGAAAGCTCTGAAGTGATCTTGGTGTTTTTGAGGATCTGGCCTATTCTAGTATCCTTATGCCCCAAATACCTGACTGTATCATGAGCAAGAACCTGCATTTACGATGAGATCACAATCTGGCACCCGGCAATGTGACCAAAAGAAATGATGGCACCAGGAAGCCTTTGCAAGGGAGCATATTTCATTGACCAGAGGTGATGGTGGCATCAATGTGCTCTTGACCTGGACACCAAAAGAGCTCTGGGTATGCTCCCATGTTACATTGATACAGCTCTGGAGCACAGTACTTTGGATTATTTGGATGACTGGTAGCTGAAGCCAGAAAAAGTGTCAGATCCATTTAAAAAGGAAGCCCACATAGCTTCAAGGAAGTTGCTTCAGTCCCAACGAAAAGACAAGGGAGGCAGACCAACAATAACCAGAGACAATGAGAGCATTTGATAACACCTTTAGTTGCCTTGACTCCATCTTGTAAAATCATGGGGTTTATAGTTTAGTGAGTTAGTTAGAGTTTATTACCAGGCAGCTGCAATGAGAATGTATTAGAGAATATTAAGCGCAAATTCAAGGATTCCATAACATAGAACTATTTCTATTAAAGTGTGATTACTCTGCTACATTTGCACAATGCAGAGAGCCCTTCCACACAGCCATGTAACCCAGAATATCAAGGCAAATAATCCACAATATCTGTTTTGAACTGGATTATCTGAGTTCACCCTGCCATATAATCCAGTTCAATGTGAATTTTATACAGATGTCTGGAAGGGGCCAGTGGCACCTTTGGTTTCATAAGAACATGTCCAGGAATTGTGATTCTTCATCTGATTTCTGTTAACCTTTACACATAGATCAGAGCAATGAGAACTTTTCATAAAGCAGAACCTTAGGCCGGTTCCACACATGACTTTAAGAAACCCGATCAGGCGTGGATTAAACCCAATTGGGCACTGATTATAGTCCACACGCCTCTCCCCCAAACCCTGGCTTACCTGGGGGGGGGGGGGGGTTGTCTAGATGCCCTGCTGGATCTTCTGTTGTTTGGAAGCCTCAGTCCAAGAGGACCCGCATTTTGTGAGCTGTGTGAATGTGCCCTTATTTATTCTGTATATGTCATTTCAATCAGTATTTAAGCAACTAGAGTTATAAGTTCAGTATTGCTTTCAGTTCTTGTATTTTGACAGCTTTAGTGACGACTGTTTTTGTGAGTGTCTGGCATGCCGAATATCAGTCTTGGTGGATATCATTGCTCTCTTCAAGTACACTAGCAGGATTGACAAGGAGAAAAGTACAACCATAGCACAAAATCATGAGGCAAGATCCACCCCAGACTCATGAAAACCAGTATCTTCTCTTAACAGCCATGAAATATTATTTTTTGGAATGAAAACTAAAATTGTGCTTATTATTTTGTCAGGAAAAAAATCAAAATACCTATAATATCCTCAAAAGTCACATAGATATAATGAGGGAAACAAACTTATCCTATCAATAATTCAACAGGTATAATTTGTTCACACATTTGTCCAAGCCATCATTTTATTTTCTTGAGAAAATGTCCAGTTTTTGTTTTGGGAAATTAATCAAAGACAGAATCAAACATTTCACTAAGCATGTTCTCATAATGTGAGATGCACATAATTCTTCTCTATAGCAGCTGACACAATATAACAAAGCAGGATATGCTTTCTTGTTCTTCATTTGTCCTGTAATTTTTATTGTTATACTTTCACTTGAGACATTCTAGAACTATAATTTTTTTAGGACAGCTATCTCAGTATGTTTTACCATAAAAAGACATAAAGAAATCCACCTTTAAGATCAATCTTTTGTTGTTGGTGTTGTTGGGGTTTTTTTTTGTATGTTGGTTTTCCTTTAATCTGTCTTAATAAAAAAATAATCAAAAAATTAATGGGGAAAATATTTTTGGCATAAGATTTTGTGGGCTATAGTTCACTTTATCAGAGGAATTGAACAAAGTTGTTGCTTTCAGATCCATAGAATGAAGTTGTTATGATGTGATAATTCCCTGAAGCATTGCTACTGGCAACTGTCAGAGGTGGATCAGGAGCAGGGAACTGTGGTGAGGAGCACACCTGCCTATGGAGATGGTTCCTTTGTCAAAATATGAATGAATGGACAAAGGAGTTTTATGTCTTCTATATGCGGTTTTGTGTTTTGAATGGTTTTATTTTACTGTTTATTGGTTGTAATATTCTTATAGTGTATGTTTTATGTAATTGATAATGTTTTTGTTTATGTTCTGATTTTATTTTGTTGCTGTGTTGTTGGGCTTGGCCCAGTGTAAGCCGCCCAGAGTCCCCACTGGGAAGATGGTGGCGGGGTACAAATAAAGATTATTATTATTATTATTATTATTATTATTATTATTATTGATGCATAGGCTCTCCGTGCAGTCATGCTGGCCACATGACCTTGGAGGTGTCTACCGACAACACTGGCTCTTCGGCTTAGAAATTGAGATGAGCACCAACCCCCAGAGTTGGACATGACTAGACTTACTGTCAGGGGAAAACATTTACCTTTACCTAGATGCATAGAAGACTATCAGATCTAGAAGTTTTGTTGTGTTTCTATATTTTCAGTGCTTCTACCTATATGATGGGCCCATCATAAGCTTATTCATATATTCACATGAGTTTTAGCATGGGCAAAAGGTCTCAAATTACTTAAGGGGATCCACAACCATGTAATCTTGTAACATATAGAAAATGCATAGAAAATGATTTTTCACATTTTGATCCTGAGCCTTAATTGGCACCGAAATACTTGGCATTAAACCAATTTTAGTTTTCTTGCATGGAACATACCAGTTTTGCCCCCATTTATTTGAACTGTTGATATTATTTCATAAATTACATCACAGATTGATCTGTGGATAGATTAGCTGTCTTGATCTTTACTGACAGACTGTGAGTCAATCATCTTTAGAGCTACTGAGAAGACTTCAAAAGGCCAAGAGGAGAATGTACAAGACCAGACTTCTATGTCATTTTGCTGGCGCAGCTCCGCCATTGTGATAACCACCATGCACTCCCAGAATTTCTGTCATGACCCTTGGGTACCCCATGTGACTTATCTGCTAAATATTAATGGATACAATTACTTGTATCTATATTGATTTGAACACCATTAATGTTGTAGCTTCCCTAGGCCTGCACCACTTCATTGGCAGCTGTGGGATAGGAAAATACTGAACAGCCACACATTTAAGTGCAGTATCTAATTTGACCTTTGGCTGGGGAGCAAGGAGCAATTCTGGTCCTTGCAAACTTTCTTATACTTATGATCCTAGCAGTTAGAATCCTTGGCTGAAGAAATATAGCAAACAGAAATAGAGCTAAGCTTCCTCACTCTCCTGCTGCTTCACACAAAAAGAGCTAAGCTTCCTCTCTTTCCTGCTGCACACAAAAATCACCTTTCCAAGCTGCCTTTATTTATGAAACCAAAGCATATGCTTTTGTTACACTCTTCCGTGTAATGTGTAGTCCATCATTTAGCTTTGGCAGCCAGGATTTTTTTTTCAATTTTTTCCCCCACATGTTGACTTTGTAGGATGAATGTTACTTTAATTTGCTTAGTAGAATCAGGCAAACCTCCAAATTGCATTCTAATTTCAGATGCTGTGTACGTTAAGCTAATGGCATATTTTCAGAGTATTGTAATATAGGCACTATGAAGAATACTAACAACTTCGTGGAATCTTTTCCTGTCCCGTGACGTCCCTTGAGATGCAGTATTATTCTGCAACAGAGAGAATGGCAAGGAAGTATGCTCTTTCGTAAGATGAAAAACAAACATTAATTTCCAGAGCAGTATTTGAACAAAGCAGGAATGCAGAATGAACAATTTCTGGTTAAATCTGAATAATACTGGCTTAGTGATGAAGGATCATTCAAACAGATTTGAAGGGCAAAAATATACAGGTATTGTGCTTATGCAATTCAGGATTGTGACCTGACTAAATGCTGTAATGCATCGACAAATTTTTAAAACATGAATGAGAAACATCACACCTTTTTGGCAAATCCATCACTCTTGGGATCATCCCAATTGGATCTTTTGGTGTAACCCAGACAGCCACACACCTTTTGCCACAGACCTATCATTTTGTGATTTCCCAAAGTCTGTATACATTTCCTCCCATTCCATAAGGTTGAAATTGTCTCACAAGGTCCTTATTTCCTTTAGCAGTAAGACCTTAAAGAAATAATATCTTTGGTCATCACTGGAATACAATGCCTAAGTGCTTCCCTGAAACTAAATTCATCTGGAACAAATCTGGGTCTACCCTCTCCTCTCATTAAAACAAAGACTGGGGAGATGGACCTTTACATGACTGCTCCTGGAGACTATGCATTAGGAGAAATGGGTGGAGAAAAGGTGCAAACCTCCCCATACACATGCCAGATTCTATGAGGGAGAATGTAAACTATGTTTTAGAGGAAGAAACTGGCAAAAGCACTCTTGAAGATTTCTTGTCTAAGAAAACTTTATGAAATATATGGGGTTTCTGTAAGTCAATAGATGGCTTGATGATACACATTGTCTCATTGGGTCTCATGCTAGAAAAGGAATTGGTCTTGGTCTTTTTGGATGCTTTTCCTTAGATCAGTGTTTCTCAACCTGGGGGTCGAGACTCCTGGAGGGGTCGCCAAAGACCATTAGAAAACACATATTTCTGATGGTCTTATGAACCCCTTTGGGTGAGAAAGCTGAAGATCTCTTCACCTGTCCTTCTCTTCCTTTTTGGAAACAGATGGCAAATTTTAGGTGAACTATAAATCCCAGAAACTACAGCTCCCAAATGTCAAGGTCTATTTTTCCCAAATTCCACCAATGTTCACATTTGGGCATACTGAGTATTCGTGCCAAGTTTGGTCCAGATCCATCATTGTTTGAGTCCACAATGCTCTCTGGATGTAGGTGAACTACAATTCCAAAACTCAAGGTCGGTGCCCACCAAGCCCTTTGATTGTAGGTTAATGATAAATCCCAGCAACTACAACTCCCAAATGTCAAGGTCTATTTTCCCCAAACCCCACCAGTATTCAAATTTGGGCATATGGGGTATTCGTGCCAAATTTGGTCCAGTGAATGAAAATACACCCTGAATATCAGACATTTACATTATGATTCAAAACAGTAGCAAAATTACAGTTATGGAGTAGCAATGAAAATAATGTTATGGTTGGGGGTCACCACAACATAAGGAACTGTATTAAGGGGTTGCAGAATTAGGAAGATTAAGAAACACTGCCTTAGATAAACAAAATTAGGTTTCTAATAAGGGAAATCTAGTGTGAAATCTAGTTTTTGTAGCACCCTGGATCATTATAGGATGTAACTAAATTCAGAGATATCACTTCTAGTTTCAGTGAACAGGCATAAGAAACTTTATAGTGGAATGGGGTTTCAAAAGTGGGGAAAAGATATATCCAAAATAATACAGGACTAATCGAATGAAATAGAGGTAATTTCAAGTGATATGTTGTGCTTTAATTCACAATTTTAAATAAGGGATTTAATTAAAAGAGTATAAAACAGGATCTTAGACAACTCACCCCATTTGAAAAATATTCCTGCAGTTCAACTGAGGAAGCAAAGTACTTTATCTTGCTCTCATCATTTTTTTCCAGTCAGCCTTCTACATTTGCTGGAGTTAGGGACACAGAACACACAAAAAGTAGAAAAACTACAAATCTCAGTATTTTTTTTTACCTGAAAAAAACTTCTCTAGAAATCTCTAGGTCTTCCAGTGCAACTTGAGTCAACTTCTGCCAAAAGCTGGCCATAGCATCATGCTGGGGGACATAAAAATGTCTAGAGAAGTGTTTTCTATGGGAAATTCTAGGTCTTCCAGTACAACATTGTGGCAAAAGCTGACCATAGAGTCATGCTGGAGTACTTAGAGATTCCTAGAGAGAGCATGTTAAACAAAGCTGGAAACGTGAAACCCCAAATCATAGAATCATAGAATCAAAGAGTTGGAAGAGACCTCATGGGCCATCCAAGAACCAGGGATATTGCATTCAAATCACCCCTGACAGATGGCCATCCAGCCTCTGTTTAAAAGCTTCTAAAGAAGGAGCCTCCACCACACTCCGGGGCAGTGAGTTCCACTGCTGAACGGCTCTCCTCTCACAGTCAGGAAGTTCTTCCTCGTGTTCAGATGGAATCTCCTCTCTTGTAGTTTGAAGCCATTGTTCCGTGCCCTAGTCTCCAAGAAAGCAGAAAACAAGCTTGCTCCCTCCTCCCTGTGGCTTCCTCTCACATATTTATACATGGCTATCATATCTCCTCTCAGCCTTCTCTTCTTCAGGCTAAACATGCCCAGCTCCTTAAGCTGCTCCTCGTAGGGCTTGTTCTCCAGACCCTTGATCATTTTAGTCGCCCTCCTCTGGACACATTCCAGCTTGTCAATATCTCTCTTGAATTGTGGTGCCCAGAATTGGACACAATATTCCAGGTGTGGTCTAACCAAAACAGAATAGAGGGGTAGCATTACTTCCCTAGATCTAGACACTATGCTCCTATTGATGCAGGCCAAAATCCCATTGGCTTTTTTTGCCGCCACATCACATTGTTGGCTCATGTTTAACTTGTTGTCCACGAGGACTCCCAGATCTTTTTCGCATGTACTGCTCTCGAGCCAGGCCTCCCCCATTCTGTATCTTTGCATTTCGTTTTTCCTGCCAAAGTGGAGTATCTTGCATTTGTCACTGTTGAACTTCATTTTGTTAGTTTTGGTCCATCTCTCTAATCTGTCAAGATCATTTTGGATCCTGCTCCTGTCCTCTGGAGTATTGGCTATCCCTCCCAATTTGGTGTCGTCTGCAAACTTGATGATCCTGCCTTCTAGCCCTTCATCTAAGTCATTAATAAAGATGTTGAACAGGACTGGGCCCAGGACGGAACCCTGCAGCACTCCGCTCGTCACTTCTTTCCAGGATGAAGAGGAAGCATTGGTGAGCACCCTCTGGGTTCGTCCATTTAACCAATTACAGATCCACCTCACCGTAGTTTTGCCTAGCCCACACTGGACCAGTTTGTTTGCCAGCAGGTCATGGGGGACCTTGTCGTAGGCCTTACTGAAATCCAGGTACGCCACATCCATGGCATTCCCCGCATCTATCCAGCTTGTAACTCTATCAAAAAAAAAAAATCAGATTAGTCTGGCATGACTTGTTTTTGATAAATCCATGTTGACTATTAGCGATGACCGCATTTGTTTCTAAGTGTTTGCAGACCACTTCCTTAACAATCTTTTCCAGAATCTTGCCTGGTATTGACATGAGGCTGACCGGATGGTAATTGTTTGGGTTATCCTTTTTTCCCTTCTTGAAGATTGGGACCACATTGGCCCTCCTCCAGTCTGCTGGAACTTCTCCCGTTCTCCAAGAACTCTCAAAGATAATTGCCAATGGTTCTGAAATGACTTCCGCTAGTTCCTTCAGTACTCTTGATCTGGCCCTGGGGACTTGAACTCATTTAGAGCGGCCAGGTATTCCTGTACGACTTGTTTCCCAATTTGGGGTTGGATGTCCTCTAATCCCTCATCCACTCCATCTTGCTGAGGTTGAAGATGACCTTCTTTTTGTGAGAAGACCGAGGCAAAGAAGGCATTAAGTAGTTCTGCCTTTTCCCTATCCCCTGTCAGCATTGCCCCATCGCAACACTGGTTAAAGTGCCTAAAGACCTTGGCCTACACTTAAAAACAATAGGAACTGACAAAATTACCATCTGTCAAGCTGCAAAAGGCCACTCTGCTTGGATCTACATGCATTATTTGTCGTTACATCACACAGTCCTAGACACTTGGGAAGTGTCCAACATGGGATCAAATACATACAAAAACCAGCATTGTGACCTTGTTTGCTGTGTACCAATCTTGTTGTGTATATAATTATGATGATGGTGGTGGTGATGGTGATTATGATCCAAGATTGCACACAGTTGGATGGCAACTGCCCTCCCAATCACATTGCCCAAAAGTGGATTTGATAGTTCTATAGTTATTAAAGTCCTGGGAGGGCCTTTTTTTGTAGAAGCAGCCATATTACTGCTTCTTTGAAAGAAGATGAAGAAGTTCCCTCCCTGAAGGATGCATTGACAATATATCGCAGCTCAGATCTAACTGTATATTCTCCCTGAATGACCAGCCAAGAAGGGCAGGACAGCTCAGCCCAGATATCTGCATGCATGGGCTTAGATGAAAGATTAGATGAAAATTCTACTATAAGCATAGCTGAATGTTTTAAATTCTGTCACAGCACTTGAGGCGTGACAAATGATCATTGAAAAATCTTGCCATTTTAGAGCTGACTGATCTTTTTATCGGGCAGATGGAAAGCAGCATGAGAAGCCATGACATTTTGCCTCATTTCAAAAAGAAGCCAGTCAACTGTCCTTGGCAGCTGACCCAAATCACTTGGAGAATGATAAATTGTGTGTGAGTGTGTCTTTGCAACAGCAACCATTACTTTTAGAGTACTGGAAGCTGCTCACAAAAGAGACAAAATTCTGCCTCTGAGATCACCTGGATGAAAAACCCCAGGAAACTTCATGAATATTGCAAATCAGCTTGAAGATACAAATGAGAGACACATTTTTTCCACACAGCAAGAAGACACAGGCTGCTGTCAAAATCCACAGGAGGAATGCTACCACAAATTTTATATTCTAAGGAGCAAACAATTGATTTCCTAAGGAAATATACCCAAGTCAGCTAATTCCTTTTGGTACTGTTCCAACAATATTTGGCTCAACCGATCTGAATATCTGAGTACTTTCCAAAAGTTACTTTCTGATGCTCAATAGTTTGGCTGACGGGGGGGGGGGGGGGGGGGGGTTGGAACGGGACAGGGGACATTGCAATCTGTTGTAAAATGTAATATTCTTTCAATTGGAGGTTTTCCGAAACAGCAGTTCACTCTCTTTTGGTACCAAAATCATCAGTTGGAAGATTCCGAAGGAATTGAGGGCCACAAAACATCTTTGGAGAGCTACACGCAGCCCCAAGCTACACTTTGCTTGCCTACCATCTAAATCCATAATTTAGTGAGTCTATTCATAATAGGCTAAATAATAGGCTAAATTATGTCTAACAACCATTCCATTTCTTGTTACTGAAGTGTCTTATGAAGGAAGCCTCTCTTCATTTGTTGTGGATTCAGGCCACCAAAGGTAGCTTCACCTTGATTGCCCCTTTTTAGACTAACTCTGTATCACAGAAAGGGATAAAACCATTGCAGGTTTCATATCCGCAGAGCATTAACTTGTCTTGCTGAGGTTTGTTTTTTTGTTTTGTTTTTGGCTAGGAAGAAAACCTTATGCCAACAATTTCTTTGTCCCATCCATCAAACATAAAGGGAAGCACTGCTTTGCTGCAAGAATCAGTAAGACATATTCTCAGCTGTTTACAACACTAGAGGGCTTGGGACAGAGGTTTCCAGGGGTCGAGGGTTGTGATAGCCATTGGAATGCTTTGTGCAGCTTTATTAAAGGGAAGCAAAATCTGACGACAAAGTACCAGTGGGAACGGAACCAAAATGTGACCACTATTGACCTTCTTTCAGAAAGCTGCTGACTTGTAACTTGTAAAGGGAATTGTTTACTCCTTTTGAATATTTCCACCATACTTACCTTTGATGCATTCCTTAGACATTTTCCCTATAGTTTCTTATACAGCTTGCCATAGATGCAGGTGATACGTCAGGAGAGAATGCTTCTAGAACATGGCCATATAGCCTGAAAAACCTCCAACAACCCAAACACGAAGAAGCAAGAGGTTTTGAAAAAGAGGATGAATATGGCAAAACCCATATTTTAACATCACTTAACCTACACAAAAGTTGGTTGGCAAAAGGTATGTTACACTTACATTTCATAACTCTCTGCCACCCCAAATGTCAAATTAATTCCTTTTTAATGGAATGTAACTTTGTTCACAGTCAGTGGCTGGCAGTAGAAATGATAGCCTGGAGCCATTTGGTGCAATGTCTTTAATCCATATTAGGTTGCATTCCACATTGCAAAGTCAGTGTCTTGCACCCTAACTTACCCCTTCTTTAGTCATTATCAGAGGTAGTTGTTGTACCCAACATCTACATGTAGAGCTAAAAGGGTTTAGGTCATCAGGAGACCATGGGTCCTTCCACACAGCCATATAATCCAGAATATCAAGGCAGGAAATCCTACAATACCTGCTCTGAACTGGGTTTTCTGAGTCCACACTGCCATATATTCCAGTTCAAATAAGATATTGTGGGGTTTTCTACCTTGATATTCTGGGTTATATGGCTGTGTGGAAGGGCCCCTGTAGTGAAATCTACCTTTAAGGCGACCAGGCCAAAGCCTGAGTATCAGTAGCTGTCATCTTGAAAGACAGGCAGAAGCAGGAGGAGGAGTCAAGCCGACTCCTGATTGGTCAGAGCAATTAGGGGAGGAGTCGGTTGGAGAGGGAAAGAGGCTGTCAGCTTTTGACAGGGAGAGAAGTGTCTTGACATCAGACACAGAAGGAAGGGATTTTTAGGAGAGGAAGCTAGATAGAGTTCTGACAGGGAAAGAAAGCTTTAAAGTGAGCCTTAAGGATAGGGAATAAGTTGCAGACAAGGGCTAGGGTTACTGTATTGAGAGAATCAGTAACAGAAAGACTTGTCTTCTTATACTAAGGGAAAGTATAAGAGAGCTTATTGCCCTGTGTGTGAGACAGATAGGGGTCTGTTCTCCAGTAGATACTGTTTCTAAGAATAGAACAGTGTGTTTAAGGAAACTCACAGTTTTAAAAGCTTTATTGTCAGTAGAACTATTTGTTTAACCCAACTAAGTCTCTACAACTGAATCACACTTCTGTACCGCTCATTCTATGAGTAGATATTTGTTTAAAGTTTAATAAACCTTTTCTAGTTCACTTTTAACTTGTGAATGCCTCAGTCTGTCAATCTCCTCAGAACCAAGTCAAGTCAATAATAGAAACCTCTTTAAAGTCCAGTCAGCCAGTGAAAAAGCAATAGAAGAACCAAGGGCAAACACACCTTACCTACAACACATTCACACCTTTGGTTCCTCACACCAATAAAACTGAGGTGGTGGCAGTCAGATCTACCAAAAACATCGGTCATTGATATAGTTAACCTATGGTCAGCAGCTAATTATTTCACAGTGGTGACAGCGGTGGGACTCTTTGGTTCCCCCCTGCCCCAGGTATCTTTGATCTTCTTTACAGCCCCATATTAATAAAATCACTTTTTAAGGGATTATGGTGTGTGTGTGTGTGTGTGTGTCTTCAGGTCACCTATGGACCTACAAAAACCCCATGAATTTCACAGCATTTTCTAAAATAAGGAGCAGGTATGGTTTTGTCAGTCCCTCTCAAACATAGCCTACAGCACCTGATATTCATTGGTGGTCTCCCATTCAAATAGCAATCAGGGCTGACCCTACTTAGTTTTCAAGATCAGATAGTATCTTGTGCATTTTAGGGTATATAGTAAGGTCCATTATGATAGTAGCTCCTTTCTCTGAAAAAGTGCTTTCTTTTGATTATTTTAAACCTACTTGCAATTAATTTTTGAGGCTTGGGTGCTCTCCTACCCACTCTCACTCAGCCACTCCGAGTCCCGTTAGGAAAATGGGGCAGCGTATAAATAAAGTTATTTATTTATTTATTTATTTATTTATTTATTTACTTATTCATCTTTTTATTTATTCAGGATTCTGAAATCTTCTACAATGCTTCCACTTCTTTTTTCCCCTCCACTAATAATTCCCAAGTATTAAAACCTTTCCTTACAAAGCTATCCTCATAAATTCCCCTTGTTTACTTAACTACCATTTATTATGTTTCCTTGCTCTTTTATGTGTTCTTTTTTTCAGATGGAGTAATGGGAACCAAAGGCATTCTAAATTGCTTAATTCCAAAAGAATAGGCTAGGACCTTATTGGTACCCTACACAAAGATCCTCTACTTGAAGTGAATAGAAACATTTACCATAAACTATGAAAGGGTTGAGTGTGCAGTACCATTGTGCTTGCAGATATCCACTGTGCTTGCAGATCTTAATGCAGATCAATTGCAATGCAATGTGGATGAGGGCAAGATCTGCATTTGATTGTACATTCAGAAGTATGCTCACTTCTGTGATATTGCAACACAAGGCTTGTATAGCACAATACATGTATAACTCTACAAGTAGAGATTTAGACAACACCAATATAGATTCTGTGTGTTGCTATACGTCCATGATGAAAAAAGAACCCAGCCTACTGTGGCTGAAAAACAAGCTGTCCTACTTAAATTGTATTAACTTCACAAAGTTAATGTAAAATTAAATATAAAGGATCTTTTAGACACTGGCCTTGCAGAACTCATAAATAACATTTATCTTGCTTTTACTCTGGGACAACAGTGAAGTGGCTGGTTCTTTGTATGGTCACCTGCTTTGCTTTATTTCAACAAATTCAGTTGTAGGAAAATAAATTAAAGCCATTTGTTTGCTGGATTCTGCTCCTTGACAAGTTTCTCTCTTCATTTCAGGCTCTACCTAATAGTTTTCAGAGTGAGGTGGGCTTCTACAATTAAAAACATCTCAGAAAAGTATAATTTCAAACTAAATAGATAAGATTATAGCCATAAAATTTAGACCAAGACAATTTGCCCTTCACCAGCAATTTTCTGCACTTCCATAGCTCTTGCCACATCTGACATCTGAAAACTATTTCTATTTTCGACCTTACCACAGGATGGCATTTCAGAAAGCTTTCAGGGACAAAGAGTAATGGTCTCTGATTTATGAACCAAATGCTGAAATGTTCTTTCTCAGACACTATACAACATGCTATTGAAACTCTCAGTATGAAGCGTTGCCCATTGTGTCTTTACTTTAAAAAGATGTTTTTAAAATTGGTGTTGCAGGGATGTTAAACCTATGGCCTAGGCTATATTTCCTCAACTTGTTATCCTCCAGAAATTATCATTACTGATCCCCCGAAGCACTTCCACTAAATAATTTTACTATGTAAGATAGCCTTCTCCAACCTAATATCCTCTAGAGGCATTTTCCATCATCCACACAGAACAATGATGGGGAAACTCTAGACTCTTATCTGGGCAGCAAAGTGATTGGATGTAAGAAGGTACAGTAGTATTAGAAAGATGAACAAAGGAGAAAATGCACCTGGATCGGTCCAGACTCTCAATTTTGGGCAATCTCTACAATGGATAAATGAATGTTCATCGGGATGACACTGTGCAAATGCAATGATGACATAAGGTTTCCAATGAGCTTTAGCCTATTTTCAGTTAGACCTGCTCATAATTTGCAACATCAACACTCTAGTCTCCATCCTATCTATTTCATCACCACCAGCTCCATAAGAAACCAAGGGAAGTGCTGGTGTGTGGCTCCATTCCATGGACTACAGTACCAAAGAGTGATTATATCTACTACTTTGGTCATTTCTTCATTCCAGGGAGAATGCAATGGAAAAATGAGGAGAGTGGCAAATCAACTTGCCAAAGCAAGTCACCAAAAAAAAAAAAAGTATTGATTAATCTGCTAAGGTAGACCATCCTAATTAGTCTCCCATTCCGTTAGAGGTTCCAGGACCCATCAGTCAGGGGGGAGGGTAGTGTCCTAGAATGGTTCCACCTAGTCTTGGAGACTAAGTTCCATGCTGGACATCACCCAATGTGGTGTGACTTCCAACAGAGACCCCACTCCCAACTGTGGTGGAAGCATCATTGGACGCTTCCTCCGTAACATGGGGGGCAGAATGGGGCTTTGCCAGGAGGGCGATGCTTTCCTCCATGTGATGGTGGAAGCATTGACAAGAGGAAGTTGCATGTGGTCCTCTCTTTTCTCGACAAGGCCAGACAAAGTGGGATGATGAGGCCCTATGTCTAAATACCACTAGGTAACAGTCTATCCATGATAATGGGGCTATAAAATCTTCCCCCACACTAGAACCACTATTCTCTCACCCAACCTGTTACTGTGAGAAGAATCCAGGCTGGCAAAGCTGTGAGAAAGTAACCACATCTAGCTTCAAGCAAGTCAGGTCTGGGTTGCTGTGAGTTTTCCTGGCTATATGGCCATGTTCCAGAAGCATTCTCTTCTGATGTTTTGCCCACATCTATGGTAGACATCCTCAGAGGTTGTGACCTCATGGCCATGCAGCCCAGAAAACTCACAGCAACTCAGTGATTCCAGCAATGAAAGCCTGCATCAACACAATACAGTTGTGTAAAATCCAAGCTAGGTCAGCATTCTCATCCAAGCTCAAATCATGGGCTCTTCGTCCATATAACTAGGCACTGAGCAGCAGCATTTACAACATTTACAGCAAAGTGATTCTGTGGCAAAGTGTATACTCTGGGAACTGACCCAAAAGTATGGAACTGAGTGAAACCTTCTTCTAACTGCACATTATTTGCTGCCTTGCTTCCACCTTATCACCAAGGCTACATTGTTGTTTCTATCTTTTCTGTCCTGAATTAATTTTGACTGTTCAAATCTATGCTTATCATAGGACTGTTGTAGGTGTTCTAATTTTAATGGCAGTTGAGTTATTTGCCAGATTAAGGGAGATATTTAAAGAAAGAAAAAAGTTGTTTTTCCTTTTCCCAATTTCATTAAAGTTCATGCTTCCCTCAACCCTCTATCGGTTTATCTATCAGAGGGACAGAGTAGTCAAAATTCAAAAAATCTTGAAAAACAACTTCATCATATGTTGGGAAACTTTGATGTAGAAATATGTTTGCTATGCAGAAAGAAACTATTGGGAGACAGGATCCTTTTTTTCTATTAAGAAAATACCATTTTCTAACAAACAAAAAAACCACCATAGACATGTGGGGCTTTGTGTTGTTGCTGCTATTGATTTTTTGGTGGCCTACAAAAAACTTGAACTGTGAATACTCCTCAAAAACCATACAATTTTCAACAACTTTATCACAGAAAAAAATAGTAATAGTAATGTTATTCATTCTAAACTGCAAGAATATATAGGTGGTCTGGAGACATTGTAAGAACAATTCATATAGGCATACACATTGATTCAACACATGCTTCAACCATAATCTACAATTTACATGTTTGCACCTTGGATCTGAGCCAACAAGGGCTTCTCTCTTTTTTAATATTGCAATTTAACGATCAAATGACAGGTGGATTTCAATGATAAATTCAGTTTTAGGAACTAAAAGAAGCACTGTGCAAAAGACTCAACCCAAAGATTTAACATTTCACTAATTTGTAACTATCTTGCACAAAATAAGAGCAATAATACAGCTCCTTTCAGGCTCCTAGTAACATACTGTCGTGATGCTGAGTTTGATATACTGCCAATCTTTCAGTGGTTTATCATTCAGGGGCATGTTTCTCCCTCTAACCTAACAAGGGACACACAACAGGATGAACAAAAGAATGAAGCTCTGAAACATTAAAAAAAAATCCCCAAGTACGGTGACCACAGATATTCCCAGACATTTTTGCCCTTCACAGTGATATACAGCCTCTCATTATCACATTTATAATAATTCAGCAGAACCATTTCCTGGTGCGCCCATCGGATTCTGCGATTTATGAATGCATTACCACAATAAATACAGTAACAGGTCAGCCCTGCAGTGCCAAATGAGAGACTGTGAAGATTACATTTTGTGAAATGGGAGGGGGAGAAATCAGGTGGAGCCAGAGGCAGTAAAATACAGTTTTTGTGCACAAATTTATCCTTAACTAAACATGTTGGCTGTTAGCCCAGACTTGTGGGCACATGCAAACAAAAAATCCAGGTACACTACCGTGTATCTTTCCCATACACTATTGTTGTTGTTCATTCGTTTCAGTCGTTTCTGACTCTTTGTGACCTCATGGACCAGTCCACGCCAGAGCTCCCTGTCGGCCGTCATCACCTCCAGCTCTTTCAAGGTCAAGCCAGTCACTTCAAGGATGCCATCAATCCATCTTGCCCTTGGTTGGCCCCTCTTCCTTTTTCCTTCCATTTTCCCCAGCATAATTGTCTTCTCTAAGGTTTCCTTTCTTCTCATGATGTGGCCAAAGTATTTCATCTTTGCCTCTAATATCCTTCCCTCCAGTGAGCAGTCGGGCTTTATTTCCTGAAGTATGAACTGGTTGGATCTTCTGGTGGTCCAAGGCACTCTCAGAAATTTCCTCCAACACCACAGTTCAAAAGCATCTATCTTCCTTCGCTCAGCCTTCCCTATGGTCCAGCTCTCACATCCATAGGTGACTACTGGGAATACCATTGCTTTAACTATACGTATCTTCATTGCCAGTGCGATGTCTCTACTCTTCAATATTTTATCGAGATTGGTCATTGCTCCAAGAAGTAAGTGTCTTCTGATTTCCTGGCTGCAGTCTGCATCTGCAGTAATCTTTGGACCTAGAAATTCAAAGTCTGTCACTGTCTCCACGTTGTCTCCCTCTTTTCCCAGTTATCAATCATTCTTGTTGCCATAACCTTGATTTTTTAAATGTTTAGCTGCAATCCAGCTTTTGCGCTTTCTTCTTTCACCTTGATTAGAAGGCATACACTTTTACAGATAGGGAAATGCTGTGTAGTATAGTATACTCATTAAGCAATGTTTCCAAAAGGAATATACTAGCCCTCAACACACAATTCCATAATAAAATAGATATTCTCACCACTGGGATCATCTTCACTGGCTTGTATCTTTGTAGTTCCAGAGTCTTTGCAGTTCCATCTTTAAATCCTCCTATCATGTTGTAGCTTCCCTAGACCTGCACCATTTCATAAGTGCGTTCTCAAATAATATGCTGTGTCCAGGTTGGTTCATCAGGTGCTCTGCTATGGCTGACTTCTCTGGTTGAAGTAGTCTGCAGTGCCTTTCATGTTCCTTGATTCGTGTTTGGGTGATGTTGCATTTGGTGGTCCCTATGTAGGCTTGTCCACAGCTGCATGGTATACGGTAGACTCCTACAGAGGTTAGAGGATCCCTATATATCCACTAGGGCTGGGCGGTTTCGTTTCGTTAATTCGTAATTCGTTAATAATTCGTTAATTTTTCCAATTACAAAACGATAACGAACCATTCTGGAGCAATTTTTTTAAAAAACGAATTTTTAAACACGTTTTGTAAATGCTTCGTATTTCGTTATTGTATTCGTTTCGTTATTGTTCTGAGGTTGTTTCGTTATTATTTCCGCATGTCTGGGGCAGGTTTTTTGTTTAATTAGTGAAAAAAAAAATAATATCACACCAACAGTCAACAACAGAGGGAGAGGGAAGCTTCAGAAGTTTTTGGAGGTTTTTTAGCGTATTTCGCGGTCGCGTCCGCCATTAACGAATCGATTCGTTATTGTTTCGGAAATCGATTCGTTAATGTTTTGTAATTTTTTTTCACATTTACGAAATTTCGTAAATATCGAACTTTTTAAAAGGAAAATTTTGTAATTATTTTAAATATCGAAACAAAAAAACCCCCCAAATACAAATCGATTTTAGAAACAAATTTTTCCGTTGTTACCCAGGCCTAATATCCACAGATATATAAACTCAATTTTTCTACTTTCCAAAAGACCTCACAACCTCTGAAGATGCCTGCCATAGATGCAGACAAAACATCAGGAGAGAATGCTTCTAGAACATGGCCATGCAGCCCAAAAAACCTACAACAACTCAGTGATTCTGATCATGAAAGCCATCAACAATACATTCTTTCGTGTTTCTTTGTTCGTGATCTGTGTTGTCATGAGTCAGAAGAAAATGATAGCAGCTGATCCACAAAGGAATCAGATTCCTAGCTTCTTTATCCAGGAGAAAACCTGGGAACATGATTTCTATGTTAGTGTCATGCATCCTGTTCTAATTAGGGATATGAGGAATTCTGTTCTGTTTTGTACTTGGTTTTCAGTTCCATTGTGTTTTTACATATAACTTGTTCTTGTATTATTGTAACGCCTTAAGCAACTGACTGGAGAGTAGTGCTCCAAGCTGCATGATATCTTTAAACCCCAATTTAATCCATTTTACTTTAGAATAAAGCTTTCTTTGTCACTATTAAACCTCTGTTTTGGTGCCTTGGCAAATAGGAGTGCATTTTTCCTCAGTAAAAAGGGAGAGAAACGCTAGATTGCTTCAGTTTGCTCATTCCCAAAGGAAAACGTGGGAAGAAGATGAGTGGCAGGAATAGTGAGCCTTTTAAAAATAGTATGTATTGTTGTAAATTACCTGCATTGAACCCTTCAATTGACTTCTGCATGTTTAACCACTATTTTGATACATTAGAAATTTCCTCATTTTTCTATGCACAATTTTCAAACATGTCCCCAGATATGTTTACAATGTGTCTATGACAGGATTCAAAAATGCTTTTGTGAACCAGGAAGTGCATACTGAAATCAGATTCCCCCTAAATACTTAAGTGCCAGCAGTCAAGTGGTGATTTTTTTCCCTCTCTACCCATTGCTTCTAGCCTGTGGCATGTTCATATGCTTCATATGCAATTAGGCAATGCCAAATAGTGGAAGATAAGTAACTTCATAGTGACAGAAATGTAAAACAAGTGTTTGACACATAGAATGAAATTACTGATGTGGGGAGTTTAGCCAGTTCAGGAACTTTTGGCATTGCAGAAATCATGTCAATTTATTTCTTTCTACTCTCTTTCACTCTGACTTAAACATATGAGCAGAAGAAAGTGTCATGACTGGCTTAAGATTAGTATCCAATGAACTGACACTACATAAGAAGGTTGACATTTTTGCTAAATATCTTTCATTTATTATGAGAGATCCCAGAGACAATGAAAAGAAATGTATAAAAAGGGTAAGCACTCCCTCTTGCCATCTATAAGGCATCTTTACTTGACTGGCTAGTACAAATTGAATCTCCCTTATCTGGAAATCCAAAATCCAACACATTTGAAAACCTGAAATATTTTACTACTAATAGCTGCCCACTTCTGCCTTTGGGAAAAGGGGGCTAGTTGCAAGACCAGTACCCACTGGGTGTTTCCTCCACTTACACAAAGCACATATCCTAGACACTTGTATGTTCATCTTCCACCCAGCCAAGGATGGAACATGGTAGAGCAACTGCCCTGGAAATGTAACATGTAGGGAACATGGAATGACTCTCTTGCTTGCCACCTGTATCCAGCCCAGAAGGAATGATAAAGACCTGGATTTTTCCTTCTCTTCCTGACTACGGATGCATCCAGACGGCTTCATTATTGCAGTAACTTCCACAATAAAGAAGGGGCTGTCCAGATGACATCCTGGACAATCCCAAATTAATTCACTACAAAACAGGAAAACCCTGGTTTGTAATAAATTATTTAGATAGTGTATTTATTCCATGCCTTCTTGGAAGGTGTGGGATAAACCCACTACTTCGACTGTCAGGACTGCTTCCTCAAAAGTTCTGGACTTTTGAGGGGGCAGTCCAGATAGTAGTGTAGCAGCAGGTCTGTTACCCGAGGTCAGATGAGTGCAATCAGGAAGGAAGAGAAAGGAGACGGCAGCAGATTCCAGGCTCTTTATTCAATCAAGCTTGATCGGGTGTTCAGAATACAATATCTGACACACACTGGAAGTCAGATTTGCTCCAGCATTTATAGCATAATTCTCAGGGTTACACATGCGCAGAAAAGCCCTGACATTTACACAATCTAATCAACATCCTTTGTCCTCGAGGAATCGCAGCCAAGAACATTTGTTGGCAAGATCCACTATTTTCCCTTCCATCAGCTGACTACATTCCCAGAGGACTTACATAATCTTTAGAATGAATCATCATTTCATATATTTCTCTTCATACATATGTCTTCATATATATCTCTTCAATTTATTCAAAACAAGCATTTTCCTTATTAATTCTCCTTAATTTCCCCCACAATACATTCACAATATATTCATAATACATTAGTCCTTTCAATTGATTCATTTAAAAGGTGTATTTAATTGCCTGCTATTTACATCAACCAGACAGGAGGTGGCGCTGTTATACCATATCTTCAAATGTTCCTTCTCCCTGGATTAATAATTATTAACTTTGTACTTGGCACTAACCCTAGTAACACATTTAGCTCCAGCCTTGGCTTATTCAAATATTGACATAAGATAAAACCAGCCTGAAAGGTTTCTAAGTCATCTGTAAAGTTTCCCTTCTACCAAAGACTCTGCTTTCCTTCTCAGAAACAAACAGGTAACCCCTCACTTCTCATTATTTTCATTTCAAATTATAATTATTATTTTTCTTCATACAGCCACCACATTCCCCCCTTTTTGCGAGCGAATGTTCCACAGTAGCATCGCAAACTCAGGATGTCAGATCCTTATTTTAAAGCAAGAAAAGAATAACAATTTTAACATAATCAAACAAAATTATTTATCACAATTATTGAAGAATGTCCCATACACGTTGGCACTTCCACAGTGCTCCTCAATCTTCTGTCTGATTTATTTGACCAGCTTCCAGGTATGTGGTCAAAACCAGAGCTGTAGTCCTCTTTCTGGGTCTCATGGCGCTGTTGGTTTGACGGTATGAAGTCTCAGGAGATCTTTCTGTTCAGGAGTCGCAGTCCACTCAGGTGGTGCCTTTTTTATTCTGGTGTAATGGATCCAGGCTTTGATTCCTTCCACTTTGACAGCTGTGGGAGTTGAAAGCAAGACAGTAAAAGGCCCTTTCCATTTTGGTCTTAACGGTTCTAGTCTCCAATCCTTAATCAGCACTGAGTCCCCCGGGCGGAAGGAGTGTAAAGGAGTAGCTGGCCAAGGTGGTCTTAGTTCTTCAGTGTATTGTTGAAGTTGGGCTATGGCCAGCCCTAATGCTTGAACATCCCTTTTTAATGCTTGCTGTCCCAATTGATTAATATCTCCTTGAAGATGCCTCAATCCAAGGGGAGGTCTTCCATACATAAGTTCAAACGGGGACAGGCCCAAAAACTTAGTAGGAGTACATCTAACATGGAGCAAGGCTATAGGCAGTAACCTAGTCCATGGCAAGCGAGTCTCTTGACACATTTTTGATAATTTTCCTTTTAAAGTTTGATTCATCCTTTCTACTTTTCCTGAGCTCTGAGGTCGATATGCACAATGCAACTTCCATTTTGTTCCCAATAGTCGGACCAAGGACTGTAAGACTTCTGATACAAAAGCTGGTCCATTATCTGAACCAATGTGCAAAGGAATCCCATATCTTGGGATGATGTCTCTAAGAAGTGCCCTTGACACTTCAGCCGCCTTTTCAGTTCTAGTTGGATATGCTTCAGGCCATCCAGAATGAGTACATACAAACACAAGCAAATACTTATGAGGCCCACACTTTGGCATTTCAGTGAAATCTACTACTAAAGATTCAAAAGGTGTATTTCCTTGATATTGAACCCCTGGAGGTGGCATTGGTCCTGTTCTGGGGTTATTTTTAGCACAAATATGACATCTGGCTGAGGCTATTCCTGTTAGGGCAGTGAGCCCATTTATGTAAAGTTGTCGTCCCATTAGTGAGGCCAAAGCTGTTTTTCCCAAATGGGTTTCTTGGTGTGCCTCCTTAATCATTTCCCAAGCTATCTGTCTGGGTACAAACAGCCTCTGGTCAGGCAACACCAACCATCCATTTTTCCTTACAGCTTTCTCACGCTGGGCCCATTGTTCTTCCTCTGGAGTATATAGCAAGTCATCTTTCCTTAACCAGTCTCTTACCTGCAAAGGGGCCATAACCGGCTCTTGTCCTCGTCCCTTCCGGGCCGCGGCCTTTGCGGTAGTGTCAGCATATCGGTTTCCAAAGGTCACAGGATCCTCGCCATATTGATGTCCTTTACAATGCATCACTGCTACTTTAGCAGGAATCCAGACAGCATCTAACAATCTCAGAATGGTCTCACTATGTCGTATTTCTTTCCCAGCAGAATTTAATAGTCCCTTTTCTTTATATAAAGCTCCATGTGCATGCAGAGTAGTAAATGCATATTTTGAATCTGTATAAATGTTGACTGTTTTTCCTTCTGACAATTCAAGAGCTCTAATTAGGGCTATCAGTTCTGCCTTTTGAGCTGATGTGTCTAGAGGAAGTGGTTCTGCTTCCCACACAGTGGTTGCAGTTACTACAGCATATCCAGCATACCTTTGTCCATTTTCAACAAAACTGCTTCCATCTGTAAAAAGAGTGGCATCCGCCTTAGGCCAAGGTTGATCTTTTAGGTCAGGCCTACTGGAATATATCTCATCCATAGTTTCCAAACAATTATGTTGAAGTAATTCTCCTTCAATAGGCAGGAGTGAAGCAGGATTTAAGGTACTGCAAACCTGTAACTTGATTCGAGGGTTCTCACATAACAAGGTCTGATATTTCAACATACGGCTATTTGTGAACCAATAATGTCCTCTATATTCCATAATAGCTGTTACTGAGTGAGGAACCATAACTACCAATTCTTGTCCTAAAGTCAACTTATCAGCTTCTTGAGTCAGCAAGGCCGTAGCAGCTACAGCACGTAGGCAAGATGGCCAACCCTTTGCTACCTTGTCTATTTGTTTGGACAAGTAGGCTACTGGTCTTGCCCAGGTTCCTAGTAGCTGGGTAAGCACCCCCACTGCTATTCCATCTCGTTCACCAACATAGAGGGTAAATGGCTTCTCCAAATCTGGCAGGCCCAATGCAGGTGCTTGCACCAGAGCTTGTTTTAACTGGGCAAATGCTTGGGCACATTCGGGGGTCCAATTAAAGGGTTCCTTTTCACCCCCCTTTGTAGCTTCATAAAGAGGTCTTGCCATGATAGCAAAGTTCGGTATCCAAATTCTGCAAAACCCCGCACTTCCCAAGAATTCTCGCACTTGACGCCTACTGGTGGGGGTGGGGATGGCACAAACTGCTTGTTTTCTTTCAATTTCTAATTGTCTCTTTCCTTGTGACACACGAAAACCCAAATATTTGACATCAGTTTTACACAGCTGGGCCTTCTTTTTAGAAACCTTGTATCCTTTTTCATAAAGTAGATGTAATAGTTCCTTAGTCGCCCTGTAACACTCTTCTTGTGACGTGGCTGCCAAAAGAAGATCATCCACATATTGTAAAAGCACCCTATTTTTAGGGTCAGATGGGAACCCTTGTAAATCCTGAGCCAATGCAGTTCCAAATATCGTCGGGCTGTTCTTAAAACCTTGAGGCAACCGAGTCCAAGTATATTGGACTTTTGCTCCAGTTGTAGGGTTTTCCCATTGAAAAGCAAAAATGGGCTGACTATTGGTTTCAAGGCGTATACAAAAAAATGCATCTTTCAAATCCAGGACTGTAAAATGGGTAGCAGCTGCTGGTATTAAACTTAAAAGTACATATGGATTGGGCACTACAGGATGTATGGTTACTGTAACTTGATTTATAGCTCTTAAATCCTGCACCGGACGAAAGTCTTGTGTTCCTGGCTTTTGTAACGGTAAAAGAGGAGTGTTCCAAGGAGACCTACATTCTCTTAGGATCCCATATTCAAGTAACTTGCTCAGATGCAAATTGATCCCTTCTACAGCTTTTCGAGGTATGGGATATTGTCGAATAGCCACAGGTCCCATCCCTGGTTTTACTTCTATCTGTACAGGTGGAACACACCGGGCCAAGCCAGGTGGATTGTCTTCTGCCCATACACCTGGAACTCCATATCTCTTCCATTCTTCAGTACTTTCCTCACAAACAGTAAATATTCTCCATTCCTCTGACATAGGACAAATCAAAGTATAAAGTCCCTTTCTAACAGTCATTTCCATTGTCCCATTGTCTTCAAATGCTAATATTGCTCTCATTTTGCAAAGCAAGTCTCTTCCTAATAAAGAGATTGGGCATTCAGGTATATATAAGAATTCATGCATCACTTGTTGGTTTGCTAAATCACATTTTCTGCTTTGTAACATAGGATAACTTTGTCTTTGACCGGTGGCTCCAACCACATTAAGTTCTAGTCCATTTTCAGGGGCCACTGGCTTTGTTACCACAGAGTGGTCAGCTCCCGTATCTACTAGAAAAGTCATTTCCTGGCCCTCAACATTCATTTTGACCAGTGGCTCCCCCGGGCCTAGGCATAAGGGGGCCGGTCTGTCCTATTCCGTCCAGTCTTCTCCTAATCCAACCATCCCAACAAATTCTTCTTCTCTTTTTTCTCCATATCTAGCCCCAGGAACCAGGTTAGCATATCCCCCTTGGTGGCCTCCTCCCCGGCCTCTTCCTCTCCAATGTCCTCTCTGGGATGGCATTCCCCTTTGTATTCCTACCGTTCCTTGAGCAGATGGGCACTCGTTCTTCCAATGACCTTCTTGACGACAAATGGCACACTGGTGTCTTCCCAGGGGCATCCCTCGTCCTCCTCTTCTTTCCTTCTGCCACATTCCTCTTTTCCTTCTGTTTCCACTTTCAGATCCTTTCAATTTATCTCTTTCATCTAAAAGGTTCAAAAAAATCTTATGATCTTCCTCTCTTATTTTCTTTCTTTCTCTTTTTTCTGCTTCATCCCTATGGATGAATACCTTGGTAGCTATTTCAATTAACTGGGACAGATTCATCCCTGCAAACCCATCTTGCTTCTGCAATTTTCTACGAATGTCTGGGGCTGATTGAGTAACAAATGAAGTATTTAATAATGCAGATCCATCTTTTGATTCAGGATCATAGGGACTATACTTTCGGTAAGCTTCCAATAATCTCTCTAAATAAGCACCTGGACTTTCATCTTTTCCTTGCATTACTTCCTGTATCTTCTTGAGGTTGATCACCTTTTGGGGTCCCTTCTTCAAAGCTTCCATTAAAAATTCCCTGTATCTGACTATATAGTCCATGTCTCGGCTTATATTAGGATCCCAGTTTGGATTTGTCAAAGGAAATGCCCCTGCAGCCCATTCAATGGGATTATAACTTGTCTTCTCAGCAGCATATGTCTGTGCTAGTTGGGTTCCTTGATTAAGGATTCTTCTTCGCTCTTCAGATGTGAAGAGAGCCTGTAATAGCTGTTGGCAATCTGACCAATCTGGCTGGTGGCTAGCCATTATTGTTTCACACAAATTTATAAGTGGCTGAGGGTTTTCAGTATAAAGAGGATTATTAGACTTCCAATTTAACAAATCTGAAGTGGTAAAAGGCACATGTTGGTAAGTAGTTTTTGGAGTTAAAGTTAAGTCTCCTTTGTCATCCATCTCTTGTACATATTGGACCATTGATCTTAAAGGCAATTGAAAAGCAATCTTTGGGTTTGGATTACTATGGCTTCTAGTTCTTCCAGCTATGGGACTATCTCGCAAAAATTCTTCTGTTATATTCTGAAGCCATCTGCTTGCAGATGCTAGATCTATTAAAGGTGACTTTTTAGATTCCCCAGGAGAGGTATCAGAAGAGGTTGACCTTTCATTGTCAATGGCTTTTAACTGTGGGTACATAGGAACATAAGGAGGAGGGTTACTCACTTCTTCCTCAGGACAAGGAAAAATTCCAAATCTTCTTTTCTTCTTATCTGCCTGAGGCTTTTTCAAATTAGTTAAAGCTACAAAAACAGCACATTCTTTGTTTTGACATTTCTTTAACCATGCGGGCTGTGTAATGATAGCATTTTCCCATGCCTCTGCATATGGAAATTGATCCGGATGAACCTCTGCTGTTATTCTCACAACTGTTCTGATATCTTTTAAATCATAACTTCCTTCACCTGGCCACCCGGTATTAAATTGCACCCAGTCTAGTTCACAAAGAGATCTCAATTTCTGGGGGCTATTACATCCTGGTGTTTGAGTTAATTCCTTAAATTTTGAAAAATTTTCCACCATGCATTCAAGAGCAGTTAAAGACCTTTTACTTGGTGTACCACCCATTTTCTATATTTTTCTCCTTTTTTTTTCTTTTTAAAACAAAGTATTAAGCACAGAAAGCATAAAGAATGGAAAATACAGAAGCAAAGAAGCAACAACACAATATTTCATAAACCAAAATACACACACAAAACAACCTTATCACTTTCCCCTGAAAGTGTGTTCCTTTAACCTGTGAGTGCGATTTCTGTGCGAAAACGTCACTCGAGGGGTTTCACTTGATTTCTGCAGTAATCACACAGTGAAATATTCCCCAGGTACTTCCCATGTACCTCCTTTTCCTGTCCCTTTAAGGCTAGCCTTTTTCCTTTACCTGTGCCGTGGAATCAATATACCCTCAGTCTCAATATACCCCAGTCTGAAGGGCAGGGAAGGCGAGGATCAGCCGGGTCATTTCTTTCAATGGGTACCCGTATTGCCCCTTCTGATCGTCGTCTTATCTGACCCACTGAGTGGTGGCAATCAAGTCCTCAAAAGACTTCGTTTCTGTTCCTTCACTGTTGACTCAGATCCCGGACGAGCCCCCATTTGTAGCAGCAGGTCTGTTACCCGAGGTCAGATGAGTGCAATCAGGAAGGAAGAGAAAGGAGACGGCAGCAGATTCCAGGCTCTTTATTCAATCAAGCTTGATCGGGTGTTCAGAATACAATATCTGACACACACTGGAAGTCAGATTTGCTCCAGCATTTATAGCATAATTCTCAGGGTTACACATGCGCAGAAAAGCCCTGACATTTACACAATCTAATCAACATCCTTTGTCCTCGAGGAATCGCAGCCAAGAACATTTGTTGGCAAGATCCACTATTTTCCCTTCCATCAGCTGACTACATTCCCAGAGGACTTACATAATCTTTAGAATGAATCATCATTTCATATATTTCTCTTCATACATATGTCTTCATATATATCTCTTCAATTTATTCAAAACAAGCATTTTCCTTATTAATTCTCCTTAATTTCCCCCACAATACATTCACAATATATTCATAATACATTAGTCCTTTCAATTGATTCATTTAAAAGGTGTATTTAATTGCCTGCTATTTACATCAACCAGACAGGAGGTGGCGCTGTTATACCATATCTTCAAATGTTCCTTCTCCCTGGATTAATAATTATTAACTTTGTACTTGGCACTAACCCTAGTAACACATTTAGCTCCAGCCTTGGCTTATTCAAATATTGACATAAGATAAAACCAGCCTGAAAGGTTTCTAAGTCATCTGTAAAGTTTCCCTTCTACCAAAGACTCTGCTTTCCTTCTCAGAAACAAACAGGTAACCCCTCACTTCTCATTATTTTCATTTCAAATTATAATTATTATTTTTCTTCATACAGCCACCACAGTAGTCCTGAGTTTTCCAGGTTGATTCAGCCTGGAAAACTGTGAGGGCTCCAACCCCCTCCCTAAAACCCCCCACAAAACACTAAAAAATAAAAAAGAAAGTTACCAGTAGCCATTTGGCTTCTCCTTCTTTCTGATGGAACATACCAATAACACCCATAATGAAGCGGGGGGGGAGGGGGGGACAAATTGCTCCCGACTCCTGATATGTTTTTGGGCATCATTGGTATGTTTCTACAGGTAGGAAGAGAAGCCAAATGGCTCCTGGTAACTTTCCTTTTTATTTTTAAGGTTTTTTTGGGGTGGGGGGTGGGGGTGGGGGTTATTTTTGGATGGCCACATGCTATTCTGAATACTTCCAGGATAGTATGTGAACAGCCAAAGGGGAAAGCCCATTTTCCCCCTGCCTTTGTGTATTTAAAACCCCTTTCTTAAACCTGCTCCAAAGGGGGTTTAATGTATGTGTGGAACTCCCCTACATTGCTGACAAATTTGAAAGTATTATGACATCTCCTTTAACAGAGGCCTTGTGTAAGTAGAGTCTTCTTCCCCCTTCTTCCACTTCTTTTTTCCTCATCAGGATTCTTGGAAGAAAACCCAGTGGGCATTCAGCATTTGCCTAACTGCCTTTCCCCTCATCCCTTCTTTCCTAAGCATGTGTAAATACAGGTATTCCCAAATTCAGAATCCATCAAAGTCGTGGTCCCAAGCATTTTAGATAAGAAGGACTCAGCCTGTACTGTCATGTTAATCGCTACAGTAAGATGGAAGCAACCCCATGGGTTACTCATTCTCTTTTTACTGCATTACTCCCAAGGATCAGTGAGCATCAGTCTCAAACATCTATAAGGCATGTCTCAATGTTTCTCAAGCTTTTGTTGCTCGCAAACCTCAAGATGGGGAATATTTTTGGGAAACGTTTGAATGAGATTGAAATTCTGATACTTGTTCCATGACTAGATTTTTTTTCACATATTGTGTGGGCGGGCATGCACCTTAATTCTACAAAGTGGGAATAGCAAGCAGATTTTTGTGAACACATGCAGCAAATTGGTCCATTAATCAGGGAATCCTGATGAGACTGTGTCATTATAGCTCTAATGGAGGATAGAAATCATTTGGGTTGTATTATAGCACAGAAAAACTTCAAAGTAACTCACAACTGCAGGTTTTTTTTTACCACCATTGCATTGAAGACGCTCCATATGATGAACAGATGAACAGTAGCCCCATAGTGCACTTCTGTTAATAATCTCTACTACTTGTAGAACCCAATGCTGAAAGTTAAAATACTAACTATATATATATATACACACTTTCTGTCTTTATTGCTTTGTCAGTTATTGTTCATTTTCACTGGAGGTGAAAACATTTTGTTGACTGCGACACAGAGCTGGCTTGAAAAAGAAAATCCTGAAACCCTTCAGGGCATTTTATGAATGAAGAACACACTTTTCCTTTTTTGAGAGATGGGTGGAAGGACCTTCTTTTCAACTGGAAGCAAACAAAATCACAGATCCAGAGAACAAAGGCTTTATTTTGATGATGTGAGACTTATGAAGCCTTAAAGGCACTATATCAGAATCTTAATAAAATGTAACTCATGTCTATATTTAAATTGGAGGAACAAATACCAAGGAAGCTCTCTGTTCTGCTGAGTTAAAGGATAATACTGAAGGGCAGTTAAGAATGACTAGGCATCTAACATATATTGTTGTTACTAAGGGCAGATCCAGCCAGGCTTTTATCCCAGGAGAATCTGCTTTTAAAAATGAAGATTTTTCTGGGGGCCTGTCCACACCCACCCCAGAAAGTGTGCACTTTCTGAAGTGGGTGTCCAGGCGTGTTCTCAGGACTAGTTTGAGAGAATGTCTGGAAGCACTCCCCCTCCCCCCAAGCCCCCAGACTCCTTAGAAAACTAATGAAAACTTACCCATCCTCCATTACAGGCTTTGGCCAGCTCCCCAAGTGCATAGAAATGATGCACCAGGAGAGTGGGGGGGGGGGGAGTGATTTTACTTCCTCCCCCCCCCCCCCGCTCTCCTGGCCCATCATTTCTACACACCAGGAGAGCTAGCGGGAGCCTGTAATGGAGGACGAGTAAATTTTCATTAGTTTTCTAAGGGGTTTGGGGGCTTGGCAGGAGGGGGGTGGGTATTCCCATAGTAAACAGTGGAAATACTGTCTGGACTGAAGTATTCTGCAGTCCAGAACCGGAAAAAGAAGACACGGAATAAAGGCATGGAATAAACCCCACTATCTAATTAATTCACTACAAACCAGGGTTTTCCTGGTTACTTTGCATGTAAACCAAAGTCCAGCCCTTGCATCCTTTGATCTGGTGGAATGATGGGAAAGATATCTACCTGAAACCCTGGAAATCCGTTGTTGTTGTTGTTGTTTATTCCTTCAGCCGCTTCCAACTCTTCTGACCTCATGGACCAGCCCACGCCAGAGCTCCCTGTCAGCCATGGCCACCCCCACCTCCTTCAAGGTCAAGTCAGTCACTTCAAGGATAGCATCCATCCATGTTGCCCTTGGTTGGACCCTCTTCCTTTTTCCTTCCATTTTCCCCAGCATCATTCTCTTCTCCAAGCTTTCCTGTCTTCCCATTATGTGGCCAAAGTACTTCATCTGTCCCTCTAATATCCTTCCCTCCAGTGAGCAGTCGGGCTTTATTTCCTGGAGTATGGACTGGTTGGATCTTCTTGCAATCCAAGGCACTCTCAGAATTTTCCATTGTGATCCAAAATAAATCAGAGCTTTGAAAAATTACCGACCCACATTTATAGGCACTAGACTCCCCAGAAAAATGCTTCAAAGTTTTGAGGTACAGCCCATATATACTTGGCTAGATGGGCAAATAATCTGACCTAGTATGTGCTCTGCTTTCAATCACAACCTTCTATTTTCTGTTAACATCCATTTCTTGCCTCTACCCCTTGGATTAGCCATTAAGTGAACAGTCCTACTTGCTGTTTCAAGCAGATATGTCTTAATTTGAGCTTGTTTTCTGGGTCATCAGTTTAGTTTCTGAGTTCTTTACAGTCTGGAGGAATCCCAAGTACCAGAGGTTCATATCTTTTAATCATTGGATGGTTCTCGGCTTCATGCAGTTTTAGAACAAAGCTTTCAAATCTGTGTTCATTACTGTGACCTGAAGTGCCCTCAGCTGTATCATGCTAACGGCAGGGCAGCCATTGGTATATTGAATCCATTCCTCACTGGTATCACCTCTTCAATCAAGATTAAAAATTAATATTAAAAGTGGCTGTTAGGCTGAACCTTTTGATTAGGAAATATTTCTCCAGACTTGTCGTCAAATGGAGAGCTGAAGCACTTGTTTGTCATATGTGAAAGAATCTATATCATTACACGCAGTTGCTATAAGAAATTGGGTCATTGATCCAGGGCTTATCCAAGGCACCTTTTTCCTATTCAGAGTTGGAATAGAAAATGGTACCCACTTAAATCAAGGTCTCTAATGTCCAAAGGCTAGAAAGCCATTTTGGCATTGCCATAAGCCCTATCCCAACCCTAACTCTGCAAACAAACTGCATAGTAATTAGTTTATACATTGCTTCTATTCCATGCCTACTCCACCAATTTGCTGCCTGAAACATGGGGATATAACATTAGACTATGTTATTCTCAGGTGTGAAGACAAATACTTTTTAATTTTTTTTAAAAAAATTGTATAATGGTGGGATAAAATGAATATTTCTGCACAGCTTTTCCCAAGTATTTGCACATCCTGAAGTGTTTCAGGAAATTATTCCATGGATAATGGAATAATGTACCAGAATCCTTATGATCTGCTACTTTATGCAACTTCATAGAATTGTAGAATCGTAGAGGTGAAAGAGACCTCGTGGGTCATGCAGTCCAACCCCCTACCAAGAAACAGGAAAATTGCATTCAAAGCACCCCCAACAGATGACCATCCAGCCTCTGTTTGAAAGCCTCCAAAGAAGGAGCCTCCACCACACTCCAGGGCAGTGTGTTCAACTGCTGAACAGCTCTCACAGTCAGGAAGTTCTTCCTAATGTTCAGGTGGAATCTCCTTTCATGTACTTCGAAGCCATTGTTTTGCATCCTAGTCTCCAGGGCAGCAGAAAACAAGCTTGCTCCCTCCTCCCTATGACTTCCCATCACAAATGTATACATGGCCATCATGTCTCCTCTCAGCCTTCTCTTCTTCGGGCTAAACATGCCAAGCTCTTTAAGCTGCTCCTCATAGGGCTTGTTCTCCAGACCCTTGATCATTTTAATCACCCTCCTGTGGACACACTCCAGCTTGTCAACATCTCCCTTAAATTGTGGTGCCCAGAATTGGACACAGTGTGATTCCAGGTGTGGTCTGACTAAGGCAGAATAGAGGGATAGCATAACTTCCCTGGATCTATGCCAAAATCACATTGGCTTTTTTAGCTGCCACATCACACTGTTGGCTCATGCTTAACTTGTTGTCCACAAGGACACCAAGATCTTTTTCATGCATACTGCTGTCGAGCCAGGCATCCACTATTCTGTATCTTTGCATTTCATATTTTCTGTCTAAATGCAGTATCTTGCATTTGTCCCTGTAGAACTTCATTTTGTTAGTTTTGGCTCATCTCTCTAATCTGATAAGATCGTTTTGAATTCTGCTCCTGTCTTCTGGGGTATTGGCTATCCCTCCCAATTTTGTGTCATCTGCAAACTTGATGATCATGCCTTCTAAACCTTCATCTAATTCATTAATAAAGATATTTACCAGGACCGGGCCCAGGATGGAACCTTGTGGCACTCTACTCATCACTTCTTTCCAGGGTGAAGAGGAAGCATTGGTGAGCACCCTCTTGGTTCTCTTAACCAATTACAGATCCAGCTAACTGTAGTTTTGCCCAGCCCACATTTGACTAGTTTGTTTGCCAGAAGGTTATAGGGGACCTTGTCGAAGGCCTTACTGAAATCTAGATACACCATACCCCTGCATCTACCCAGCTTGTAACTCTATTGAAAAAAGAGATCAGATGAGTCTGGCATGACATTCATGCCAGAGTTATCTGACATTCTGACATTTATGTGTTCCTAGCTGAGTAGCAGAGATGTTAAGAAACTCCTTTACTGAATTGCAAATATGCATAATGGGATCTCAGCAAGGTCATTCAACATGGATTGGGATTTATGCACATTAGGATTGATGCACGTCATGTCACTCCACAATGTGCACCAGGGCACACTTTACACTGATGTTCATTGCACATTTCACACAGATGCACATCAGGCAGCGCTCACCATAGCCCTGTATTGGATATGGATGTTATGCAACTGTGCCATTCTAATTCTTACAGATAGCAGTGTACAATGTACATTGATGCATAAAACACATCAGGCACTTTGCTGGCTGTGATCTGTAGTAAAGTAACATCAGCTTTCTGCTTGATGTGGACATTACAAAACTGAACAATTCAAATTCCCAGAGATGCAGGTCCATTTACGAAGATGTACATTCTCAACAGGATCCCTTGGAGCATCTGTTTCAGCAAACTACATTACTTTAATTACTTCCAATCTGTGCACCAAACATGATGCATTCTATCAAGTTGAAATGGCTGGTCCAACGTCACCCAGTGAGCTCGGTGGTTCAGTGGGGACTAGAATCTAGACTTCCCATTTCCAAGCATTTTAACCATTATACCACTGTGGCTCTCCAAAAGAATTCATACCCATGAGTGGATTTGAACACCCAACCTCTGGCTTCACAGTCATTATTTTCTAGACTAAACACTATGCTAGCTGTCATGGTTGTTTTAATGGGCTGCTTGCTATTTTGCAGAAACTGACTCTAATTTAAAATATTTCATCTGAATGGGATAGAAATGATTTGCCATATCATTGTCAAAACTCTGATATATATTGCAAAGCATTTTATCCCCCTTTGCATATAATTTAGTGAAGCTAGTTTCATAAAGGAAAGATGCCATTAATAATAATTGCATTAGATAAGAGTGATAAATGGAGAAAGTGGCCATAAACCTGCCATTAGCTAGCTGCAAACGTTTGTGTGCTATTCTGTTTTCCACACTACAACAAGGCAAAATATTCAGATCAGTTCCCACCATAAGGATATTAACACTTCATATTTCATGATAATGTTTATGATCAGTTTTGAACAATTGGAAAGCATTATATAAACAGTTATCGGTTATGGTTCATCATTTGACCAAGATAAAATTATTTAGTCAAATGACTGCTCAAGTATTTTTGAAATAATAATGTATAAACAAGAAATAAAAAAAAATCCCCAACAGCCTGAGACTTAGATTAATTTAAAAAATAAAACAACATCACGGAAGTAACTTCTATACATAAACCAGAAAGATGTCATTGTAAAACAGGGAATTTAATCCAGACTTATTCATAATTTAAAGATTAGCATGAGCCCCATGGATTTCAATGATTTTGTATAAGTAATCATGACATTCCTTTCTATGCACTTACAGATGGTTTAATGATCTATTCTCAAAGATTATTGCTAGTGGTTTTGAGATTACACCTGCCATTTTTCTATATAGTTCATCTGGCCCTGGAGACTTGGGTATTCCTGTTCTATCACCATGCCTATTCTGTACTACATTTCCCTCATTGCATCATCTGTTCTATTCTTTCAAGGTGAATTGCTATATTCCCTTTAAGTAAAGCCAGAGGGTATGGACCTCATTCCATTTGCTGACAGAATTGCCATGAATCATGGTGAATCCAGCAGTGCCTGGTGGGGGGAACCCATTGCTCCAAACCCAACTTTGTCCTAAATACCTCTAATCCCATCCCACCGGGGGGGGGGGGGGGGGAGTCTGCTGCCCAGCTTCCCCCATTGTTGCTAATACAACACAGGAAGCCTCCCATGTTGCCACCACAGTGGCATATGCTGGTTCATCTTCAGTTTTGCTACAGAGCCCTACCATAAGTAGCTGTACATCATGGGATGGGAGCTGACGGGCTCAGTGGAAAAACGTAAGAGGAACTGGCAAATGCTGCTGAATTTTGTCCTGTCTGAAGAGGTCAAAATAAAGCAATAGGTAGTTCTACATTTTTTCTGTACCCCATTAGCATTTTGTCTTTTTCTCCATCAAGCGGCCTCGCCTTTTCCTTCTTCTTCATTTATTTCTACAAATTTATTTATTTATTTGTTTGTTTATTTATTTATTTATTTGCAGCATTTTTATCCCACTCTTTTCAGCCCAAAGGCAACTCAGGGCACCGTACAGATTGGCAACAATTAGATGCCATAAACATACATACATACATATCGATTAAAAACATTTAATACCACATAATAAAAATCCATATAAAAACCAATTAAAGCTATAATAATTAATGTCTACCAGTTCGACTCCTTATCCATTTTGCAATCTCTTTTATTGTTTTTGACCCTTCTAGCAAGTTTGATCTTGTTCTACATTTTAACTTTTTTTTACTCTCTGACATGTGCAGGCTATTCATTCTCCTTTTCCATTTTTACATGTCTCTTTTAAATCTTAGCTCAGTTGATACCCATCTCATTTTTCTTCCTGTTTGAAATTCTGCCTTCAATATGACACCTTTAAGAAACTTCTATCCATCATGAACTCCCTTGTTCTTTAGTTTTCCAGTGTTTCCACAAAGTTACCCAAATTGTTTTCTCAAAGTCTACAATGCATGTCTGACTTGGGGCCCTTCCACACAGCCCTATATCCCAGGATATCAAGGCAGAAAATCCCACATTATCTGAGTGTGGACTCAGATAACCCAGTTCAGAGCAGATATTGTGGGGTTTTCTGCCTTGATATTCAGAGATATAGGGTTGTGTGGAAGAGCCTTTGGCTTCCCATTTCCACTGTATAATGAAACCCAGGAGAACATGACTGACACTAAGCAGGGCCAGCCTTGGCAATCAGGTGCTGAATGCTGGTTTTCAGAGGACAAAAATGGCAAAACCACCTCTGAATATTCCTTTCCCAAGAAAACCTTATGAAATTCATGAGATCATCATGAGTTGATAAGCAACTTGAAAGCATGCACACACATATATAGAACCGAGGCCCCATCTACACTGTCATATAATGCAGTTTGAACTGCAATATAATGGTCAGTGTAGACTACTATAATACAGATTGAAATGGATTAGTGGATTACATGAATCTATACTGCCATATAATCCAGTTCAATGCACTAAATATGCATACTGAAACTGTATTATATGGCAGTGTAGATGGCACCTGAGTTGCAGGCAGAAAATGTGTTGAGTGGAGTTGGGCTGAGGTTCACTGGCAGGAAAGCAATTGTATGGCACTGTATTGTACTTTGCAACCTTAAAAACACTTGTATGATATTGAACCATTTTTTATAGACAGGAAAGCATTTCTATGGATCTGAGCTCGCTTTTGCAGACAGGAAAATGGCTGTATGGAACATAGGCTTTGATAGTTAGATATGCTTAGTGGGAAAATTGGCCAGATGGCATGATTATTGTTTTCTGTTATTTTAATTTCTGCATGTTTTTCTAACCTTTCCCCAAGATTGGCTGTTTTTATGGTAAGTAGGCTACTTGTAACACAAACAATTGACAGTTATAGCAGCTTGGATGGCGGCAGAATGTCATCATAAAGCCATTTTAGTACGGGAGGATATAAAGCAGTTACAGGATCTGTGTCGTATGAAAGATCTGTCTGATCTGCCAGGACTGAACTAGTCATGCAGTGAGGTGGAAGATCTTTCAGTCGTTGTGGGCAACCTTTTTGATATGTGTACTGCAAGTCAGACACAGTATGAGACGGTGTCACTCTGCTGTGCATTTGCAAATACATATCCAGTTCCACGGTTTCTTGAACACAGTGCCACCTATAACTATAGTGTGCCAGAAAATGAACAACAGCACAGAGTTTCTTTCCCAAGTGGGGAGGGATAAAGAAGCAACTCTTGGTCTTTGCGAAAGTGCAAGGATTTGCCAACTTCTGGAATGGAAATTGGGTAAGGATTCTTTATAAAAGAAAGATCCCACCATGATCTGCAGCATGAATAAAGTCAGAAAACAGATCATAAAATCATAGAATCATAGAGTTGGAAGATACCTTGTTGGCCATCCAGTCCAAGCCCCTGCCAAGAAGCAGGACAATTGCATTCAAAGCATCCCCAACCGATGGCCATCCAGCCTCTGTTTAAATGCCTCCGAAACCGGAGCCTCCACCACACTCCAGGGCAGAGAGTTCCACTGCTGAACAGCTCTCACAGTTAGGAAGTTCTTCCTAATGTTCAGATGGAATTTCCTTTCCCGTAGTTTGAAGCCATTGCTTCAATTGAAACCAGATATAGCATTTGTGGTAGAAACCAGAAGAATGCTGCACCCCAGGGACCAGTAGAATCCAGGCTGCAATAGAATACCTGGAGAGTATCCTCATTACACAATTGTGGGGCCTAAATATCACGTTGACTACATTGACTTCATCTCATTGAATTCCTGGATATGTAATTTAATGAGGGACTTGGAATTCTCTGTCAGATATTAGAGCCCAACCAATGCATGGTATTCCAGCCTTTCCAATGAAATCAAATATGAACAATGTACAATCTTCCTGTTTTCAGTAGAAGTGGTTGGGCACAATAATACAACAAGGGGCACATCTACACTACTCTGCTACTTTTCTTGGAAAGTGAAGGGGCAAATAGACTCCTATTTCATTAATTATCATTAATTCTGGCTACCTGTTCTAGTTTTGTCTTATTAGAAAATTCATTTTTAAAGCATCACAATGGAAAACTTATTTTTAACTGAAAGTAGTTCTTACAAAATAATCAGGTATTTTTAATGAACCAACACTTCGCCATAAACTATCTCTTAAGCATAAATGGGATTCCTTTTCTATATCTTTCAAAAGTCCTGATTATGTTGAACAGAGGATTATGGGAAATGCAACTCAAAAATGTTTGTCAAGTCCTAATGAATCCTGTGCCTAAATGTAATTGCAAAAGGTGCTCTGTCAGTAATCCCATGAGACAGTAATTCTGTGTTTACGTCAAGATAAAAGTCATTTCCCATAAACACTATGAGACAAAATGCTGCTGTGATTTTTAGGACTATATCTTTAGTAGCAATAGTAAGATTTTAGTAGATGAAGCTGCTTGAGAATGGGAAAAGAATCTTGTAAACACTGGGATCTTACATCACAATATGCAACCATGTTGGTAAATTGTGACAAAGAACAGTGGGATACCATGTAAGATGAACTGTTGAACAATAGGGGCTCCCGCTGTGCCTCAGGACACATTGTTGAATTGGGACACATTGTGTATTGCAACTGTGTGGCCCCACTTGTGCAATGGTCTGGATGGCATGGCTACATCTTTATCACCCTCCTGAGAAGTTAAACTTTGCACAATGGCACAATTCAGCTTCGTGTGGCTATATTTTTCTTAAGAGAGTCTTGCTGGCTTCGGTTCTAATTTCAAACTGATGCTAGGGGGGAAAAGATGCCAGTAGAGTTTGGCTGGAACCAATCTCAGAAGGCCAGGCAATGGGATTCTGAATCTGGCACATGCTGAGCTCCACTATTTCTCTCTTTTTATATACACATAGCAGGAGGGGGGTTCTTCTGAGCTCAAGTCAGATTTGCATGCTAGTTTTCTAGAACAGGCGCAAGCACTTGGCAGTGGGATGCCATGCTCTGATTTCAGTCATGTGAAACATCCATTCTGCTCTTTTCGCAGTCCTAATGAATTGTGAATGATTTTTATTTTGCTTTGTAAAGGCAAATATCAGAAGTTTGTTGTTTTTCACTATGTAGCAGGTCCAGGACTAGATATAACTGTTGATATGACAAAATGAAAGAAATATTTCTTAAGTTATGCAACATGCCACAAACAACTCAGCCAGGAGAGATGGCTTGCAGTATTTGTCCCTGTCCTTCTTTTTTCAAAGTTGTTGGATGTGTAAGCCTATAGTCATCCTGTAGTTAAAACCCCCTAGCTTTAATGTATTGAATGGAAATAGCTGCCCCTCCTTGGTTCTTAGTTGAGAAACTAATGCAGACCGAGTGGGTAGAACATGTCTACGTATCATATTGTTGATCGTGAGTCACCTCACCTATGCTTTCAGAGTGTAGCAAATATTATTTGAAATTCCATTGTGGCTTTTAATGGCATAAATACAATGATGAAATAAGTTGCATTTTCTTAGAGATTATGTAAGAATCCTATCCTGTCTGGAGTTGTGCAAACCCTGTGATTCTGATTCAAACCATTTCACTAGGCTACATGACACAATGGGTTAAACCCTTGTGCCAGCAGGACTGACGACTGATGACCGATATAGCCCCTGGTGGCTCAATGGATTAAACCCTTGTGCCGGCAGGACTGATGACCAATAGGTTGGAGGTTCGAATCCAGGGAGAGCACGGGTGAGCTCCCTCTGTCAGCTCAGGCTCCCCATGCGGGGACATGAGAGACGCCTCCTATAAGGATGGTAAAACATCAAAACATCTCAGTGTCCCCTAGGCAACATCCCTGCAGATGGCCAATTCTCTCACACCAGAAGCAACTTGCAGTTTCTCAAGTCGCTCCTGACATGAAAAAAAAAACACGCAAAAACTTAGGCTAGGAGGTTCCATATGGTGGGTGGAGATTTGGATAGAAAGGTGCATGATTGTAACACTTGTGAGACAATCCAGCACTACAGTGTAAGGTGCATTTGTGTAACAGTGAATCAGATCTAGTCCACAGCTTGCAGTTACTTTGTAACAAGGGGGGGACAATCGAAGTGCTCAGGGGGTTTTCACTTATAACATAACTGAGCCCTAGCTATTATAACCAATTATGTGGGTTACTTCAAATCTCCAAATACACCTGGAAGGACTTAGTTGTCTACTCCTGCTCAATAGTAACAGTAAACTTTGAAGTTAAATCTTTTCATAGGTTTACCTTCTTCAAGATTACAAGTAAGAGAATCATTCTAAGCACATTTGAGATGGTGCTGTATACTACAGGGAGAAAAGCTCCTAACCAAATATTTTTCCTAGAAATTTTTAGACTGAAAACCAAGGAGCAAGGCTTATTTTAGATCAGGGCAGGGACTGTCAAGTTATGCATTACCTTCCAAACAATATGCTGATATATCATTTCAGAAAAGGGTGTGACCAGACGAAAAATTGGGTGTGGGCCTAGGAAATTGTGTTGAATGTACATAGCCATATAGTCTGTAGGAAAAAAAAAACATTCAGTAGATCTAGGATAACAGAACAGCGTTCACTGCTGCCCTAAATACCAGTATGCCCAGAGTTCCCTTTGCTTTGTCCCACTTCACTTGGTTCATTGACATCTATAGAAGAAGGGTGGGGAAATACTGTCTGCTAACGTCATTGCACACTTATTTTAATAGGTGTTACCAGGGAGATGCAGAGTAATGTCATGAAGCTCTCATGTCAAGTCTGATTTTCTGTCTTGCACATTTCAGCTTCAGGGGAGTTGCTTTCAAGTTAGCATTTACAATTATGGCATTAAAATGTATTTTGGGGAACTATTAGTGGGAATATCAAATATACAACATTTATTCAGAAACTGAAATTGCCTGCTAATCATAAGTTCTCCTATAGCTAGCTCATTATGGTGGATGTCATTTTTGAGACAAGCCCAGCTCCAAGTAGTATCAAGGGTTAATTCATTTGCAGCTAAAGAAGTGGAGTCATTATCATGATATAATCTCTCTGAAGTAATAGCCACTCATATGAAGACTGATATTTCATGGACTAAGAATGAAATAAAACTCATCCTCTCTTGGAAAAATTGTAGAGCCAAAAACTGGTCTTGCCTTTGTCTGCAGTGCATGAGAAATCCAGTTTAGATTAATATAGTTTAGATTAACTATATTTGTGCACTTTGGGCACAAATATAGTTCATATCTGGGCTCAGTAGTATTCATATATATGTTCATGGGACAATTGCAATTATAGCATAATCATGAACGTGAGTTGCTTTGCACTTAGTGCAACCACTGTCCACCAAGCTCATGGGTACTTTGGAAGGCAACAATTACAATCATAGAATCACAGAATTAGAGTTGGAAGAGACCATATGGGCCAATCTAGTCCAACCCTCTGCCATATAGGAAAAGCACAATCAAAGTATCCTTAACAAATAGCCACCCAGCCTCTGTTTAGAAGCCTCCAAAGAAAGGGGTTTCCACCATACTCTGAGGCAGAGAGATCCACTGATGAACAGCTCTCACAGTTAGGAAGTTCTTCAGGTTGAATCTCCTTTCCTGTCATTTGAACCCATTGCTCTGGGTCCTAACATGTTATCACACCAGGGCTTTAAAGCAGGCAGCCCCACATTTCTGACACCTGCAGAACTCTGGGGAAAGTAGTTTAGCACAGGGCCTTTTGAATTCTTAGCTATAGAGGTCCTTGCTTTCCCAAACTACATTTCTCAGAATTTTGCAGGTGGTAGAAATGCATGGTTGCTTGCTTTAAAGTCCTGGTGTGATAATGTCGTATGTCTCCAGGGCAGCAGAAAATAAGCCCATTCCATGTATTGTCGAAGGCTTTCCTGGTCAGAATCACTGGGTTGTTGTAGGTTCTTCAGGCTATATGGCCATGTTCTAGAAGCATTCTCTTCTGATCTTTCACCTGCATCTATGGCAGACAACCTCAGAGGTCAGTTTTTCCTAGTTTCCAACAGACCTCACAACATCAGGATAGAATGCTTCCAGAACATTGCCATATATCCCGAAAAGCCTACAACAACCCAACTAAGCCCATTCCCTCTTCCTTTGACATCCTTTCAAATATTTAAACATGGCTATCATGGTTCCTCTCAACTTTCTCTTCTTCAGGCTAAACCAACCCAGCTCTTTAAGTTGCTCCTCAGAGGGATTCATGATCTCCAGATCTTTGATCATTTTAGCCATTTTCCTCTGAACACATTACAGTTTGTCAATATTTCTCTTACATTGTGGTGCCCAGAATTGGACACAGTATTCCAGGTGAGGTCTGACCAAAGCAGAATAGAGGGGTAGCATGACTTCCCTTGATCTCTAGACACTTATACTTCTTTCAATGCAATCCAGTATCCCATTGGCCTCACATGGTTGGCTCATGTTCAACTTGTTGTCTGCTTTCACATGTACTATTGTCGAGCCAGGTGTCACCCATATTGTATCTATGCATTTCATTTTTTCTGCTTGAGTGTAGAATTCTACATTTCTCCTTCTTGAGGTATTTTAGAAAGGATTTTTTTTCTCCTTGGAGATGCCAAGGATTCAACGTTTTCTTCTTCATAATGTAAACATATTTTTACCACACAATAATGGTTCTTTTCACAAAAGCTGCCACAATGGTGGAATTCATGGTGGTCACATAGATGGCCTTTATGTTGAAGATTGGGAGATTGTAGATGTTACATTTAATCCAGACTCCCAAAATTTATCACCAAGCCTTTGGAGGTTTCATAGGTAAGTCTCAAACTTAGAAAAGTTGTATTTTGGAAGTTCAGCTCCTGGAATTTTCCAACTATTTCATAATATCATGTGACTTGTGTGAACTGAGTGGAGAATCATCTATATCTCCTTGCCAAGTAAAACAATCCACCTCTTCCTTATGTGGAAATTCCGTTCTCACAAACTGTATAGTAAGTCATCATTATGTTTGAATGGTCAAGCATTTTTACACAATTGTTCCCCTAAGAAAAATATTCTTTATTGACATTTTAAGCATATCTCTTTGTATAAATCAGGTGTATAAAATAAAAATGGCCAGAGCTAGGAAAAGTTTTTGAAATATAACTCTTCTGATCCTCCAGATGACAAGGCCAAAAATAGCTTTCCTGAGTTCTGAAAATTGAGTGAATTATGCATATTGCTATTCCAAAGAAATGAATCTGAAAATACTGAAACCTTTGCAATTACTCTGGCTATGGCAGCAGAGCCAATTGTGTGTTTGTTTCAAGGGTTTAATTATTTTTTTCAGGTAAGAGTACTGCAAATATTTAAAATTTGATTAAAATTTTTGAGCTCTTAGTTTAATTTCAGGAAAGAGGAAGTGATAGGAAACCAACCATCTGTGCTACTCAGGCTGGTAAGCCAAGAGGCAAGCAGCCAATGAACGAAACCACCAGCAGGGCCAACACCACCTCACAACCTGCCAACTTAAGGGTTTCGGTATTGTATAAGCAATGGCAAATTGACTGAACAGCTTGAACCAGCATTAGGCTTGTCCAGTGAAATAAGGGGCTGGGCCCCTACCCCTATTAAAGGCTGCGTAAAAAAGGGGATTTCAACAGCTGGGCTTATCTCTTATTTCACTGAGCAAGTCTTGTCAGCATATGAATGGATGTCATTAACTGGTCTGAAACTAATATCGTACTTTGCATATCTGTCAAAGATAGAAAACTGGAAAGAGCTCATCTACCTTTAATGGTAGTCTTGATGCATAGTGCCCCGTTACCTCTAGTCTTTTTAGTTCCCAAACACTAGAATCAAGGAGATTAAAAATACAATAGTTTAATTCTGCCAAAGAACTAAGGGGTGGGTTGGTGTAGGTTTTTTTGGGCTGTATGGCCATGTTCTAGAAGCATTATCTCCTGACTTTTTGCCTGCATCTATGGCAGACATCCTCAGATGGTGTGAGGTCTGTTGGAAACTAGGAAAATTGGGTTTATAAATCTGTGGAAAGTCCAGAGTGGGAGAAAGAACTCTTGCCTGTTCAACTGTTTCAATTGGCCACCTTGATTAGCATTTGATGGCCTGACAGTTTTTAGGTGTGCCCTATTACTGCCTGGAGGAATTCTCAACCTATAACAACCCAGTGATTACAGCCATGAAAGCCTTCAACAAAACTAAGGGGTGGTTTACAATCAAGTCAAACCAAGAAAGCAGCAAGAAAGTGCCATGCTTGACTGTTTCTGCAAAATGGGTTTTATAGTCTCAAATTGACACAAACACGCACGCATGCAGTCAAACTTCCTCTCAGCTTATCTTTCAGCTCAGCACCTCTGGCTCTCTGTTCCTTCTGTTCCTAAACATCCTAGATTTCTCTTTGTTTCAAAGCAAAACAATCTTTCTGCACAATTTTCCTCTCCCCCTCACATCACTGTTGAGTCAATCTGATCTCCTCCTACCTCTCACCCAAATGTCTTGTCCTGGCAACACTTAGCAATGCTATCTATCCCAAATTTATTCATTCTTTCTCCTTGCACCCTTTAATGCATTCTTAAACTTTTTCTTTCTGAAATTCACTTTACATTTCCTGGTCCCAACTGTAGTAAAGACAGTTGGTCATTAGGGGACTTTGGGAATGCAAACCACACCAGGTGACACATTACAGCAGAGACACCAAAGAAACTATCTATAATTTTTTGTGTCATGTTTCAGCACAAATGTATTATTTCCCTTTTTAATTAAATTAGCCCTGAAGTTAGAGATCAGTAGCCACAAAAATATTTTTGGTCTACCCAGCTACATGTACTATACCAGTGGACCCATAAGATGAAAACTCTGCGCTGATTTACCTCACATGCATACACTCTGGTTAGAGATGTCATGGATTATAGTAAACCTTATATTTTGACCATACGTGGAACTTACTATAGAATCGCACTGGAGTATCTAAAGAGATTCACAAACACTTCCAGGTTGAAGATGGAGTGTTTCTGGTTTTTTTTTGAGAATTGATAAGTGAAATAAATATAGAATCCATGTATGACTTACTTACTTACATTATTTCTTATTTATTTTGCCTTTCTCCCAATATAGGGATTTGTACTATAGTGTGGTAAAGTCTGGCATGGAAGGAGGTCCATGGTATGGCACCATGAGTAGGTGACACCAACCCTAGTGACCTCTGTGGGAGTAGACGAGAGAATTTCAGCAGATATTGCTTGCCACATGAACAAGTAACAAGCAGCACCTGCTGAAATCCCTCCTTTTGCACAACCATAACTAGTCCAGGGGCTCTTTTCATTCTGGCAGCCTTAGTAAGGGTTCAGAAATCACTATCTTTTCTATAGCTTACAATATCCAGAATCCGCTAGGTATCGTGGTCATGCTAGCTGAGAGATTCTAGAAGCTGTAATACTAATAACAGCCAATAATATAAACTATCCATCCCAGTTAAGCGGATAAGTTGGGTGGGGAATCTCCCCTCCCAACCTGTAGGGAAAGAGTTTGGACCTCAAAGCCAAAGGTTCCCCTCCGATGTAATGAAAGGATTCAAAGTCAAGGTTCATCATAGCCTTTCTCATTATGCATATCATCTCTAGTCAATAGTCAACATTATCTTTTCTGTTAGAAACAGTGTGTACCTTATGCTAAGTCAAACCATTCAGCCCTACAACTCACTTCTGTTTAAAACAGGGTCTTTTCACACTTTACCTGGTACTACCATTGGCTAAGCTGTGACCTTTTGCATGCAAAGCATGTACCCTATCACTGATTTACAGTTTCTCCTCTTACTTAACCTTTCTACTTTGAGTCTGCCATCTAGCTATTCATTTTGCTCCACAGCTCTGGTATAACAAGAAAGTGACACTTTGCAGATGCAATATAAATCTTACAAGAGCCGGGATGGGGCATGTAACGGGATGGGTTTTCTTTTCAGGAATGTGATGGCTAGCAATGCTTGAATTTCAGTTTATAAAACACCCTCCCGCCCACAAATATAGGAAAGTTCCTTTCTTGGATTTTTTTTGGTTTTGATGGTTATTTTATATATAATGTTATAATGTTGATTTATTTTTGTTTTATACTTTGTATGCATCTTATTTTAACTGTGTTGGCCCCATGTAAGCTTCCCCGCGTCCCTTCAGGGAGATGGAGGAGGGGTACAAAAGTAAAGCTATTTCTAACCAGCAATAACATAGGGATCCTCTATTCCTATTCACCACTTGGAAGTTGGAAGGGGCATCGAGTCTAACCCTGGCCATGCAGCAATACATAACCAAATCTCTCCTGAGAGATGCCCTTCCTTCCTAAGAATGGAAGGACACTTAACCACAAGAGGGAAGAAAAAGCACAACTTTTGATCTCTCAGAGTTGACCTTTCATGAAGGGAATACAATTCTTTATCAATATAAATCCATGTTAGAGAGGGATGTACTGTAGTGTGGAGATGGATTCTATTTTAGTCCAGTCTGAGGGTGTGTCTATACTGTAGAATTAATGCAGTTTGACACCACTTTTACTGCCACAGCTCAATGCAATGCAATCTTGGGATTTATTGTTTGCTGAGGCACCACCTCCCTTTGGCAGAGAAGCCTAGAGACCTCATAAAATTACAACTCCCATGATTCCATAACATTAAGTCATGGCAATTAAATGGTGTCAAACTGCAGTAATTATACAGTATAGATGCACACAGGGAGAAGAAAATTGTCTTTACTCTCCCAGTCTCCATTATGCAAAGTGTGACTGGGTACTGTGGTCACTTCCTTCTCTCTCTGGTTAATAAACTGCTATGGCAGTGTGCTCTAGCTTCAGAAAGCTGTTTCTGGAAATGGGAGGGATGCAATACTTCCTGCTCAATGTAGAATTGTGGTCACAATATCCAGAAAACCAATATAGCACAAGAGATTTAACTGGGACACTCTTGCTTGAAAACTTAGCTTAAGATGATACTCCTTGCTGGCTATGGACAAACCATGTTCCTGTAAGCCTCTTTTCTCGTTTCAATATTGAGACAGTAGTGCTTGCCTACCTTACAGGGGTAAAATTGCAAGATTAATGAATGAATAAAAAGGAGCCCCCAGTGGGTTAAAGCACTGAGCTGCTCGACTTATAACAACAACAACAACAACAACAATAAAAACCTTTATTTATACCCTGCCACCATCTCCCCAAGTGGACTCGGGGTGGCTTACATGAGGCCAAGCCCAACAACTTGCTGACCAAAAGGTTGCAGATTCAAATCTGGGGAGCGGGGAAAGCTGCTGTAGCCCCAGCTTCTGCTACCCTAGCACTTCAAAAACATGCAAATTGAAGGTAACAGTGCTCCAAGCATACAAGAAGCTCAGTCTGCCATTGAACATCATGAAAACCAAAGTGCTCTTCCAGCAGTCGTCAGCCAACAGCCAATCCCTCTCCAATACCAGAAATACAGCTTAATGGTGTAACATTAGAAAATGTTGACCATTTCCACTACCTTGTCAGCCACCTCTCCACAAAAGTCAACATTGACACTGAAATACAACACCGCCTGAGCATTTTTCTGAATGAAGCAGAGAGTGTTTGAGGACCGGGATATCCGTAGGGATACCAAGGTGCTTGTTTATAAAGCTATTGTCCTCCCAACCTTGCTATATGCCTGCGAAATGTGGACTGTTTACAGACATCACATGCAACTCCTGGAATGATTCCATCAGTTCTGCCTCCAGAAAATCCTGCAAATCTCTTGGGAAGACAAGAGGACAAATGTCAGCATGCTGGAAGAAGCAAAGACCACCAGCACTGAAGCGATGGTCTTCCACCATCAACTCCGCTAGACCGGTCACATTGTCTGGATGCCCGACCACCGTCTCCAAAGCAGTTGCTCTACTTCAAACTCAAGAATGGAAAACAGAATGTTGGTGGGCAGAAAAAGATATTTAAAGATGAGCTCAAAGCCAACCTTAAAAACTCTGGCATAGACACTGAGAACTAGGAAGGCCTGGTCCTTGAGTGCTCCAGCTGGAGGTCAGCTGTGACCAGCAGTGCTGTAGAATTTGAAGAGGCACAAATGGAGGGCCAAAGAGAGAAACGTGCCAAGAGGAAGGAGCATCAAGCCAATCCCAACCAGGAATGCCTTCCACCTGGAAACCATGCCCTCACTGCAGGAGAACATGCAGATCAAGAATAGGCCTCCACAGTCACCTATGTACCCACCGCCAGTACACTGATCTTGGAAGACAATCCTCGGACAATGAGGGATCGCCTAAGTAAAGTAAGTAAAGTAAAAACGGTGCTCCATGCATTCATGCTGGCCACATGACCCAGGAGGTGTCTATGGACAACGCCGGTTCTTCGGCTTAGAAATGGAAATGAGCACCAACCCCCAGAGTCAGACACGACTGGACTTAATGTCAGGGGAAAACCTTTATCTTTACCTTAATGAATGAAAAAGCTTTGAATTCCTGGAATGTGCTAAATATGAAAAGTATTATCTGTGTATGCCATCTACATCAATGCCCTTGAGGAAGAAAACTCCTGAGGCTAGAGCCTTCATTGGCTCCCAAATGGATCTGCTTACTTTAATGTTTGCCTTCATTTTCCTATCTTGTTCAATCAGTTCTTCTCATTTGTTCTATCATGTGTGCTGTATTAAAATATCCTTTCTTTCCTTTGTATTTGCACCCTAGAGCTCTGGCACAAGGTTTATAACAAACCAATTAAAACCAGCTGCCTGCAGATTGGCAACATGACATATCATTTCCCTTCGGAAGATTGCTCCATGCCCCGTGGCAGGCAACAAAGCATATCTCGGTGTGCAGCTCTTTCCCTTAATAATATGCCAAAAAGTTTTCACCAAGGAGTGTGTTTTGTGTTAGGGGCTGCTTTTGTGTGTTTTCCTCTTCACAGTGTACGCTGACATTTCTTCATTTCAAAACTTTTGTGAGCTTTGTAAATCGTACATTTCATCCCCAAAAGTTTGCTTCCATCCCCGGTGCTCTATTTATAACTATTGCCATGGCAGGGCTGATGATAAAGGCAAGATTATGATCTGTCTGCAAAAAATATATAGAAGTTCCTTTATATAAAAGAGGGAAAATGTTTGTTCCAAGTCGGCCACAGGGAGTTGGGAGATTGTAATAGATAATACAATTTAATAATTCCTATGGTATCTTTCAGAATGCAGTTCTTAGAGTTTCTGCTTACGTTTGAAGTGAGCCTGTGAAATGGATTGAATGAGGAAACTGATCAGCTTTTTCACTAAGGAGTAGGATTACTGGATAAGGACAACTGCAAGACCTGAGAATTTAGGAGAAGAATCTGAGACTTAGTCCCCATCTATACTGCCATATAATGGAGCTTGAAGCTGCATTATATAGTCAGTATAGACTTATGAGTTTGTACTGAGTCTACACTGACCATATAATGCAGTTTCATATTGCATTATATTGCAGTGTAGATGGGCCCCTAGAGATGAACCACTTGGGATATCACAATAGACCGGCCCTTATCGGACAAGGATGGGATTATAGAAGAGAGCCCCTGGAGATGTCATTAAGCATCAATTACAGTTATGATACATCTTCACTGTAGAATTAATGCAGTTTAACAGCACTTTAACTGCCATGGCTCAATTCTATGGAATCAGAGCCCCCGGTAGCGCAGTGGGTTAAACCCCTGTGCTGGCAGGACTGAAGACCGACATGTCGCAGGGAGAGGCGGATGAGCTCCCTCTATCAGCTTCAGCTCCTCATGCAAGGACATGAGAGAAGCCTCCCACAAGGATGATAAAACATCAAATCATCCGGGCGTCCCCTGGGCAACGTCCTTGCAGACGGCCAATTCTCTCACACCAGAAGAGACTTGCAGATTCTCAAGTCTCTCCTGACACGACAAAAAAAAGGGGAGTGTAGTTTAAGTCTGTAGCCTTCTCTGCCAAAGAGTGTTGGTGCCTCATCAAACTACAAATCCATTAACCCATAATATTGAGTCATGATTGCTACAGTGATATCAAACTGCCTCAATTCTGTGGCATAGATGTACTCATAGACTTCAAGTCTATTGTTTCACTCCAAGCAAAGTAGGCCCATTGAATCAATTATTGAATGGTAAGCCTACATGTTGGTAAATTGTATTAAATCAATATGTTCGCTCTAATCAAGAGAAACAAAATAATTTAGGCAATGCCAAGTAATGGCTACATCTGAAAATGTTTAAGTGGTAGCTAATGGTTGACTACAAGAAGCCATAAAGTGAAACCATGGTTTGAAGAGGGGTTTCTAACCATGATTTTTGGTTGTTACATTGTACAAAGCAAATCAGGGTTGGAGCTTTTTCAGCCCATTGTACTTGCAGTGTGATAGACAGCTATTCTTGGCATGATCTCCACATTGGCTCTGAAGCAAATAGCCTAAAACAGAATTTTACTGTACGTAGGAGATCATCATGAGAACAGGGAAAATTTACTTTTAAAAATTATAACTCCCCAAATCTCCCAACCAGTATGGCAATGTGGATAGAGTCAAGGGAGTCATTTGTTTAAGCTCTGGTCGAGGAAGTATTTATTTATTTATTTACCCTATTTCTACCCTGCCTTTTTCAACCCCAAAGGGACTCAAGGCAGCTTACATATAGACAATTATTCAATGCCTAAGAGCAGACTGCTAGGAATTGTGGGATTGAAGTCTCAAACACCTGGAAGCTGAAGTTTGCCCATGCCTGCCTTAGAGCAACATACAATTCCAATAAGTTTACTTGTCAGAACGTATCTCCCTCTGTGAACCACCAAGGACCTTAAGATCATCCATGGAGGCCCTGCTCTCGGTCCCACTGCCATCGCTGTCACGTTTGGTGGGGACGGGAGACAGGGCCTTCTCTGTGGTGCCCCCCGGCTGTGGAACTCCCTCCCTAATGAGATCAGATCTGTCCCCTCCTCCTGACCTTCCGGAAGAAACTCAAATCCTGGCTGTAGGATCAAGCATTTGCAGAATAGACTAATTTACTGGTGAAGATAAGGTTTTAGTGGACCGCAATGGACTGATTTGGATGACGATTTGGAGCAGTGAACTGTTATGCAAATTGTGGGTTGTTGCAGGTTTTTTCGGGCTATAGGGCCATGTTCTAGAGGCATTTCTTCTGATGTTTTGCCTGCATCTATGGCAAGCATCCTCAGAGGTAGTGAAGTCTGTTGTAACTAGGAAAAAGGGTTTATATATCTGTGGAATGACCAGGGTGAGACAAATGGACAGGTGGACAATTTCAACAGAAAGGAGGAAACCATGAAAATGAACAAAATCTGGCTACCAGTATTAAAAAAACTCTAAAATTAGAACAGCACAACAACAGAGAGGAAACAAACAAGGACATCTAATCACCTCTCAACAAAAGATTGCTCCAGGCACTGCCAGGCAATCAAATGCTAATCAAGGTGGTCAGTTGAAACATTCATACCAGCAGACAAGAGTCCTTTGTCTCACCCTGGTCATTCCACAGATATATAAACCCTTTTTCCTAGTTCCAACAGACCTCACTACCTCTGAGGATGCTTGCCATAGATGCAGGTGAAACGTCAGGAGAAATGCCTCTAGAACATGGCCATATAGCCCGAAAAAACCTGCAACAACGCAGTGATTCCAGCCATGAAAGCCTTATGCAAATACATATGCAAATTGTATTTTATGTTATGTTATTATAATGTGTCAGCATTGAATGGTTGCCTGTGGGAAGCCGTCCTGAGTCCCTCTTCAAAGGTTGAGAAGGACAGGGTATAAATATTCTAAATAATAAATAAATAAATAAATAATAAAATTAAAATTAAAAATTAATGCATATTAAACATTTAAAACATAACATTCAATATTGAAAACACACCATCTGTAATCATAGTCCAGGGCTGTTCCAATAATCATTGCACATATTCCATATCTATTACTCCCTTGGTTAAAGAGTATTCCTGAACTAGTCCTGTCCTGTCTGTGTATAATAACTTTGAATGTTTGCCGTATATGTGTTCTGTGATCCACCCTGATTCCCCTTCAGGGTGAGAAGGGCAGAATATAAATACTATAGATAAATAAATAAATAAATAGTCCAAAAACATTTTGGCTCCATATCTTCTGAATGGTCATATCTCACAGAAAAAAAAAAACAAAACATTTTTCTATAAGGTTAGGGGAATGACAATGTTTATTCACATGTGATTTCACTTGTCATCTCTTCCTCCCCATCTGCGATATCACTCAGATGTCTGACTTCAAAAATTACAATGAACCATATTGCTGCAAATGGAGATAGAGTAGATAGGTACCTTTTGGGAATAGAATGATTTCTCCTTCCTCCTGGGATCTCAGTTGAGCCAAAAACAGGCCATTCATCATTTAATTATTTTAAAACAAGTTATACCAGGGGATTTCTGTTATCTTTTTTCATTGCTATTTTGTCATTCAGTGAACCACAGCTCTCTTACTCCCTTCTTGTTTCAAAACTTTTTCCATGACTTGTCGTTCATGTAAGGACAAATATGAAGCAGCCTTCTTTATTTACCTAATCTATATATCAAGGTTTATTTTGGCAATTGTGTTTGTTTAACATTGTGTTATGATACAAATTCTTATTAAAAGCATTGTGGAAGGAGGTATATTGTACCTTCTTACCCAATAATTCCATGGTCAGTCAGTGACCAGGGGTTAGCTTTTGGATAAAAGTCTAGGAAAAGATATGGCCATTATTAATAAAGTTAGATAATTGAGCAGAAGATAATTTATTAGTAAGATGATTGACAGTGAAGTAGTGTGGGAGGGGAGGGATGAGATAAGATTTCAAATTATGATTGATTGCCTTATTATATATATTGTGAAGATGTAATAAAATTATCATTAATAGTGGATACATATTATGAGCGCCCCCCCCCCCCCCCCCGGTGGTGCAATGTGTTAAACCACTGAGCTACTGAACTTACTGATCTAAAGGTTGGTGGTTTGATTCTGGGGAGGGGGTGAGCTCCCACTGTTAGCCCCAGCTTCTGCCAACCTAGAAGTTTGAAAACATGCAAATATGGGTAGATCAATAGGTATCGCTTCTGCGGGAAGGTAATGACGCTCCATGCAGTCATGCTGGCCACATGACCTTGGAGGTGTCTACAGACAACACCGGCTCCTCGGCTTAGAAATGGAGATGAGCACCACCCCCCAGAGTCGGACATGACTAGACTTAATGTCAGGGAAACATTTACCTTTACTTACCATGAACAGCCTCAATATTACACCCCTCTCATTACCACAATTGCACCTATTTGATGATCTGTGGTCCTGTGATTGCACTTTGGCATATCCTTGTCTCTCTACCTTCCTGCACTACTGTTATTCCTTAATGTAGTACTGTTGTTTTTAGTGCAAGTGTGAAATTATAGTATTTTAAGAAAGACAAACATATATAATATAGTATAATAATAATATAATATAATATAATATAATATAATAATAATATAATATAATATAATATAATATAATATAATACAATATACAGCCAGCTTGGGAGTTGTGAAGGGAAGGGAGAGAAGGGCAAGGAGGAGAATCCACTACCTGATATCACTTTATTGTCAGAAAGGTAAGGGATCTATTGAACAAATGTAGGTGATGAAAACCTTGCAAGATTAGGAACTATTGGTGCGTTAAAAGATAGGGACAGAATATGCATGGGGTGGGCAGGGAGTGGTGATCAAACTAACAAATAAGATATGCATAGAGATGTGTGATAGGGACCATCTCCAAAGATGATTGTCCAGCTGCAATGCCAGTTTGCCTGCCTTATATTGATAAAATCCTTCATAAAAATGTGTGCTGTTAACAAGTCACTTTTCCTTCATATTCTATAATGCCTGCTGTAACTGTCTTTCACATTCTGCAAAATTCAGTTTACTTAAATAGTTAAACTGATTATTCAGTGCAAGGCCGGTTACACAGTCTGCAAGATATCATTATTGTGTGTTTAGTCTGAACTTGTTTCTAGAAGACATGAGGTGAAGAAAGGTGATTACCTATTTACTGACCTCACTAGTCACTGGAGTCCAGCAAAATGTATTGCCGTTGCTCACAGATTGCTGTATTATCTGAGTTTACAGTTGGCCTTCCTTCTTCCTCTGGCTCATTCTGTATCTAATTTAGCAAAATTGCATTTAAATTAGTCCCTGATGAGAGACCTAGAGTTGACATTTTTCCTTTAATAGACACGTTAGTCTCCCTGCATGCTAAAATTCCATAAATGGCTCTTTACTCTTCACAAACGAGACAGCTACTATACATCAGTCAGTGCATTATATTCCTAGATTCACCTTGGGGAATTATTAGTAGCCGTCACACATTTATTTTTTTCGGGGAACGAGTCAGGATTTTCCCACTAGCTAATTTGTATTTGTATTGTTCATTCCTTTTCTCTCACTTGACCTTCTTTCTACACAGCCATCTTGTAAAGTCTACTTTTCCACAAAGTTAATTGGAGCAGGGAAGGAATTCGATACAAACCAAATTATATCTGTCTTCAGATTATAAGTTTCGCATATTAGATTGTGAAAATTTGTGGCTGGCTGATAGCTATGACATTTCTATGGGAGGTCAGGGCTGAGAAGTAGAGAAATCATTCCAAAAGGGAAACATCAACCTTCCAAGGTCCGACTTGGTAAAGTGAGCAGGAGCGCCCCCACTTGCAGAAGAGTGATTTCCATGTGTTCAAATAGATGAAATATTTCACATTACCCTCGAAAGCAAGGGTTCTCAAACTTTTTCAGCCACAGAGCCCTTTTTAAAGCAAAAGTTTCTCATGGAGCTCCAAGGAAGGTTTATATATTACATTATATATAATGTAAATATATCGGGCATGAGCAAACCTTTTGATCCACATAAATTTAACAGTATTTCAGTGGAAGACCCCAGGGGCCATCCAGTCCAAACCCCTTCTGCCATGCAGGAAAAGCACAATCAAAGCATCCCCAACAGATGGGCACCCAGTCTTTGTAATAAGAGAAACAATGGGAAAAGCTGGCCTGATATGAGGAATTAATATTGAACTGCAAAGACTCTGGCACAAGCCAGTAAAGGTGGTCCCAGTGGTGATCGGCACACTGGGTGCAGTGCCTAAAAACCTTGGCCTGCACTTAAACACAATTGGCACTGATAAAATTACCATTTGCCAGCTGCAGAAGGCCACCTTACTGGGATCTGCACATATCATTCGCTGATACATCACACACTCCTAGACATTTGGGAAGTGTCCGACATGTGATCCAATACAACAGCCAGCAGAGTGATCTTGTCTGCTGTGGACTCATCTTGTTGTGTTTCAAATAATAATAATAATAATAATAATAATAATAATAATAATAGCAGCAAAATCATGGAGCCCCTCAATATGCTTTGCAGAGCCTGGAGCACATTTTGAGAACTGCTGATCTAAAGAGAGGATCTCTATTTGAGAACGTATTAGGAATCACCATAGTGCCATTTTATGTCATTTCTCACAAACTGAAGAAGCTGCTAGCTGCTGGGTTGACCAGCGGTGGAATACTAGTGGATGTGCAAATGACCTAGCATCATAGAAATGCTGGTGACTCAGCAGGCATAGCAGCCCAGAGATTTTTTAAAAAAGTATACTTGGTTCTCCATATTCATGAGTTCTGTATCCATGAATTCAATCATCCATGGCTTGAAAAATATTTTTTTTAATCCTGGACAGCAACCCGGTTTTGCCATTTTTGTTATATAAAGAACACTATTTTCCTGTGCTATTGTATAAACAGACAGCCCCCAAGTTAAGATAAGTTCTGTAGGTTTGTTCTTAAGTTAAATTTGAATGTAAGTTGGAACAGGCACATTTTAAAGTGTAACTCCTATCTATATAAATAAAAATGTAATGACACCAAATTTGGACACAATACACGTACAGGCCAACAAGTGACCATCATGCATAAAAACACTGAAAATCACAACAGAAGAGACTTAAAAAGCCAAAAAAAATACAACACATGCATAAAACCACACACACACATATATTATGCAAACACACATATATACACATATACACAAATATATACACATATTACACACATAAAACATATATACACAGACTGGGCCACAGCAATGCATGGCAGGGGATGGCTAGTATATATATAAATAGAGAGAGAGAGAGAGAGAGAGAGAGAGAGTGTCTAGGAAGGGTTAACACCCTGTGGTGTTTGTTTTTCTCTCTGTGCCCCTGTTCAGAAGATTTCACTTCATTTTCTGTCCCTGTGATCATTGGAGTTTGAAAAATTGACTTGTGGGAACAAGGAGTGCTGATAGAGCTTCAGTTGAGACACCTTTTTCCCATGATAATTTTTTCAGGAGTAAATTTCCTTTCCAAGGGGTAGATTTCTGTGAAATGGGAACAAGAATATTGAACATGTATGTGGGAAGAGTCATGATTCAAATGTTGCTGCACATGTTTTTCATTTGGAAGTTCCCAGATTCAATCTGTGGTATCTTCTGTTAAAATGAGTAGCTGGAGACTCTGGATAGTCACTGAGAGTCAGACTAGACACAACTAATCAAGATGAATAGTACCAATCTCCTCTGGGATTATAGCATTTTGTGTTCCAGAACAACACTTTAACTTCAATGTTCACTCCTTAGCTTTATGTCATGAAAAAGAATCAGAATCATAGAGTTGGAAGAGACCTCATGGGCCATCCAGTCCAACCCCCTGCCAAGAAGCAGGAAAATCACATTCAAAACACACCTGACAGATGGCCATCCACCTCTGTTTAAAAGCCTCCAAAGAAGGAGCCTCCACCACATTCTGGGGCAGAGAGTTCCACTGCTGAACAGCTCTCACAGTCAGGAAGTTCTTCCTCATGTTCAGATGTAATCTCCTTTCTTGTAGTTTGAAGCCATTGCTCCGCGTCGTAGTCTCCAGGGCAGCAGAAAACAAGCTTGCTCCCTTCTCCCTGTGATGTCCTCTCATATATTTAAACATGACTATCATGTCTCCTCTCAGCATTCTTTTCCTCAGGCTAAACATGCCCAGTTCTTTAAGCTGCTCCTCATAGGGTTTGTTCTCTAGACCCTTGATCCTTTTAGTCATCCTCCTCTAGACACATTCCAGCTTGTCAGAATTTCTCTTCAATTGTGGTAGCCAGAATTGGACACAATATTCCAGATGTGGTCTGGAAAAGAAACAAGGAAGAACATTAGGAAGGAATCATTTAAATAAGGCACTCCTCTCTAATTATGTTGGACTACAACTTTCATAATCCAGCTGGTCATGGCCATACTGGTTTGGAAATGTAGGATTTAGTGCAACATACCTGGAGAACATCAGGTCGCTAGGGGCTACTTCAGATGAGAAAGGCTGTATATTATGGCTTACTTCTCATTCCCATTACAGAAAATGTTTTTGAATTTTGACAGGCTCATATTACTTCAAATGACTGCTAGTATATAACAGTGGAATGATGTAGAAGTGACAGAATTTTATTTGCTGCCTTCAGATTGAATTTCTCGAATTTGGCAAAGCACATTCACACACATGCCTGCTTACACATACACACAGATGCCTTCTTATGCTTTTTTAAAAGTACTTATTTCTCTTGCTGGCAAACGGGCTCATAAAAAGCCTCTGGTGTAGTATCTTGAGGTTGCAAATAGCAGTGTTGATGGCTCTGTTCTGATTTAAAATGAACTCTCATCCTATGTGGCTCTGAAAATGTAAGGAAGGTTCTCTCTATAATGCCACATGTTAATAATAATCCTGGAAAACAAATGCTGTTGGCTGGAATGCAGCACAATTGTAGGAAATGAATGCCCAGGTGAAAAGTTGGAGCTGATGATAGAAGCGGCTGAGATGAAGATGAGACTTCGGTTCTCCATATCGGCAGCAAAACTCTTACTCACAAATTGCAAATCTCATTCCATTTATATTCCTGTAAATGGGAAAGATAATGGTATTACGGCAATGAAGTTGTAGGGTGCAAGATGGGTGGGAAATTGCATGCCCGAGCAAGCAGAGATATATTTAAATGTGGAACACTGTTAAAACTATGTGGTGGTGTAAAAGAGAATTGAGTGTAGGTGGCTTTTAAGAAGACAGGCAAGAGTAAAGCACAGTTGGATCTCTAAATCCACACATTCTGCATCCAAAGATTCCATAATCCTCAGCTGGAAAATATTTTGTAAGAAATCCAAAAAAGCAAACCTTGATTTTGTCTTTTTATAGAAGGCAAACTATTTCACTACATGATTGCACACAATGGGACTTGATCATTCCATGAGGGGCTCTGGAACCAAAACCCAGTGGATACCAAATGTCCACTATACCTTGTCAGATTCTTTGAAAGTTGACCCTTCCCTTCTTATTATTAGGAAGCTGCCATGTACTGAATCAAATATTGACAACTCTGATTGGCAGTGACCCTCTATAAATTTGGACAGCACCAAGATCTTAACTCTAGCTTTCCCAATTGGGCATGGCATTGCTTAGCGTTTGAAATCAACCAGGATTAAATGCATTCAGGATGGTGTAATGATTTCCCCCCTTATGAAATATGTTTATTTATTTAACCAAGCCTATAAGAGCTTTCTTTCTTAAAATTTATTTTATATATTGCATTTCTCCCAATATGGGATATGGTTGATTGACTAATGTAGTAATAGGAAATTTAGCCATTTTAAAAATTCTGCTTTGAGGACAAATGTCTGCCAGGGAAATAAAGGAGCATGTTGTTCTGATGTTCCTGGTAAAGCTTTTCCTGGATTGTATTATTCCATTTTCTGGTAATGAGAAAGTAACAGATTGCAATACTAGTTTAAAGGTGTCATACCTGATAATAGGGTTCAGTGAATTTTAGTCTATTCTTCTCTTTGACATGCTGTTTCCAGAATGGAGTGAGGGGTTTTTTTTTTGTAAGCAGAGAGTATTTTTTTTATTGGTTGCGGAATGGGAGACCATGCAAGAACCCCATAGACTCCAAGTTAAGTAACTATTCTATACTGTTATAACAAGACACTGAGCCTATTTGTACAGGAGGTTTCAGCACCTCGGATAGTTCCATTACAGTCTAGAAAAGGATTTGCATAGAGAATTTTAAAAATTGTGTCAGAAGCGAATTGAGAATATACTGCAAGTTGCTTCTGGCTTGAGAGAATTGGCCATCTGCAAGGATGTTGCCCAGGGGATGCCCAGATGTGTTACCACCTTGTGGGAGGCTTCTCTCATGTCCTCTGCATGGAGATGAACATCTTAGTTTAAAGCAGCAGTAAAGACTAGTATCTTTTGGTTGGCTTAGCCAAATAAATGTTAAAGTATTATTTGATTGATTTTAATATTATTTGGTTTTATGTGCTCTTTCAAAAGATGCCATATAGTTAATCTGTCATTGTTTTAACCTGGATCCATATGGAGATTTTGAACAACATTATCAACAACAATAATAATAACTAACTACTACTCATAATATAATTTAGCAGCCATATGTGGCTCTATTCCTCAATTAAGTAGGATGTGTAATGTCACTTACCTCCCCATTTCATGCCGTGTCATATTTGATGGGGGATGTTTAGTGTAAATAGTTTTATAATTTGGAATCAACATGGGTCTTATTGATAAATGACCCAAGAGCAAAATAAGAAATAGTGTTTTTACCAATGAAGAAATCTGGTAATTCCGATGTAATGAAAGTACCCTGCTGTAAACAGCAACCAAGATAATTAAGCACCTGATTTTTCTGCCTGAGAAGGTCGTTATTAAAGAACTCCAATGATTAGAGTGTTCCAATTAAAGGTTGCTGTCAGTTTCATTCTTGATTTAGGCTTAGAGGAAAAGTTATACCTAAAAAAACAACAACTCCAAACCATAGCCACATAGAAATATTTTCATGACTTCTTAAATCCAATGAACCAATTTAGTTTGGGAAGCTTTCTTGAAGCTAAGCGCCTTAAATATGGCAGCATTCTGCTAATTTATGAAGCACATAGTAAACACAAACAGCAAAGAGCTATAAACAAAACTGATGCAGGCTGGTTCATTGTCATTCCCCCAGCTTCTGTGGGTAATGACGAAAGTAAATAACGTAAGTGGTAGAAATTGAATTAAACTTTTTAAAAAAGTATTCTGTAGCATTAGTAAAAGAGGCAGGAAATCTTCACCAATTACCAAAAAGTCATTTTCATTTGATTGCATCTCTGCTTTAAACCCCAAAGCTGTGAAGATAATACCTGATGGATCTTGGCCAACTTGGTTGGGCATTACCACTGCATTATAACATTATACATTTCTAGCATCATTGGCTCAAGGCTCAAATAAATCAGTTGGATTTGGGGTAAGATTATTTCTTCAGCAGAATCAAGTGGCAACATTTTCCTGGACTGTGTAACTTCATACTGTCATAGATTCATAGTGTTAGAAGAGACTACATGGGCCATTCAATCCAACCCCTGGCATGAAGAAATACACAATCAACCGACTCCTGACAGATGTCTATCCAATATCTAACCCTCTAAAGAAGGCGCTTCCATCACACTCTGAGGCAGCATATCCCACTGTTGAGGAGCTCTGACCATCAGGGCATTCTTCCAAATTTCTTTTCTTGCAGTTTGAACCTATTGCTCCCTATTATAATTGTTAGAGTAACCAAAAACAAGCCTGTTTCATCTTCAATATTTAAACATGGCTATTATGTCTCCTTTTAACCTTCTCCAGGCTCAAAATACCCAGCTCTTTAAGCCACTCTTCATAGGGCTTGGTTTCCAAGCCTTTGACTGTTTTGTTGTCCTTCTTCGGCCACATTGTAATTTGTCAATATTTTTCCTGACATGTGATGCCCAGAACTGGACACAGCGTTCCAGGTGAGGTCTAACCAAAGCAAAATAGAGTGATACTGGACAAACTGGCTGGGGCTTTGGGGAATTGGATTCCCAAACACCTGGAGGGCCACAGGTTGTGCAGGCCTGATCTAAACACTATTGATGCAGTCTAGAATAACATTCGCTTTTTCAGCACACTATTGACTTATGTTCAGCTTATGCTTTACTGAGATTCTGGGATCTCTTTCACACATGCTGCTGGCAAATCAGGTATCACTCATCCAATATCTCAGCATTTTAGTTTTGGCCCAGGACTCCAACCTCTTAAGGTTATTTTGAATCCTAATCCTCTCCTAGTTTGAGTTCACTTTCAAATTTGATAAACATGCCCTCTATTCCATCATCCAAGTCATTGAGAATAGCACTGAGTCCAGAACAAAATAGTGGCATTTCATTATTCACCTCTCTGCAGGATGAAGAGGCTCTGTTGTTGAGAACTCTTGAATTTGGATGGTCAACAAATTACATAGTCCACGTTCTAATAGATTCAAAAATCTAGCTTCAGCAATTGTGCACGAAGGAAAAACATGATTATAATGCCCAAAGCTCAGAAGAGTTACATTTTTGGACTATGATTAACCATGTAGTTCTTGTGGGTTTTTTCGGGCTATATGGCCATGTTCTAGAGGCATTTCTCCTGACGTTTCGCCTGCATCTATGGCAAGCATCCTCAGAGGGTCTGGTTGCAATTAGTACAATGGGTTTATATATCTGTGGAATGGTTGGGGTGGGGCAAGGAGCTCTTCCCTGCTGCAGTTAGGTGTGAATGTTAGCTAATCACCTTCATTAGCATTTGAAGGCCTGCCTGAGTCTGGGAAAATCTGTTGCTGGGAGTTGTTAATCTGTGCCTGGTTTCTTCCTCTCTGATGTTTAGAAACCAGGCACAGATTAACAACTCCCAGCAACAGATTTTCCCAGACTCAGGCAGGCCTTCAAATGCTAATGAAGGTGATTAGCTAACATTCACACCTAACTGCAGCAGGGAAGAGCTCCTTGCCCCACCCCAACCATTCCACAGATATATAAACCCATTGTACTAATTGCAACCAGACCCTCTGAGGATGCTTGCCATAGATGCAGGCGAAACGTCAGGAGAAATGCCTCTAGAACATGGCCATATAGCCCGAAAAAACCCACAAGAACTGAGTGATTCCGGCCATGAAAGCCTTCGACAATACATTAACCATGTAGTTCCAAAAAGCCTTCCAAGCATAATGCCCCAGTAGCAAAGCTAAGAGCCCTGAGCTTTCTCTTTCTCTTAACATATAACTGGCATTCTTTCTCTATCCTCTATATGCTAAATGTATTGTACAGATTCTGAATTCAAGCTGGTTTGTGCTTTTCGCTGAAATTATATTTGAACAACATAATTGCCCTTCAAGAGGTTATCAATGGGTCAAATTATTCATAAGGAGTAGCAATATATGAAAAGTCAGGCAGAGTGCTTCACAAAGCTTCAGCATGCATGGCTGTCTATTTGCTAGTGATGCATGAATCTCCCTCTGAAGTTGCTGAAAAATGTGAGCATTCCATGTGAGTGTTTGCAAAGGCCTCAAGAATTTGTGAGTGTTCCTAGTTCAGTGTTTGCTAATTGCCTCCTTGTGCCACCACCTGCTTTCTCTGATATAACCACCTTTCATAGAATCATAGAATCATAGAATCATAGAGTTGGAAGAGACCTCATGGGCTATCCAGTCCAACCCCCTGCCAAGAAACAGGATAATTGCATTCAGAGCACCCCCGACAGCCATCCAGCCTCTGTTTAAAAGCCTCCAAAGAAGGAGCCTCCATCACGTTCCAGGGCAGAGAGTTCCGCTGCTGAACAGCTCTCACAGTCAGGAAGTTCTTCCTAATGTTCAGATGGAATCTCCTTTCTTGTAGTTTGAAGCCATTGTTCCACGTCCTAGTCTCCAGGGCACCAGAAAACAAGGTTGCTCCCTCCTCCCTATGACTTCCTCTAACATACTTATACATGACTATCATGTCTCCTCTCAGTCTTGCCTTCTCTTCTTCAGGTTAAACATGCCCAGCTCTTTAAGTCACTCCTCATAGGACTTGTTCTCTCAACCCTTGATCATTTTAGTCGCCCTCCTCTGGACACATTCCAGCTTGTCAACATTTCTCTTCAATTGTGGTGGCCAGAATTGGACACAGTTTTCCAGATGTGGTCTAATCAAGGGTACCATGATTTCCCTGGATCTAGATACTATACTCCTATTGATGCAGACCAAAATCCCATTGGCTTTTTTTTTTGTGCTGCTGCATCACATTGTTGGCTCATGTTTAACTTTTTGTCCATGAGGATCCCAAGATCTTTTTCACATGTACTGTTCTTGATCCAGGTGTCCCCCATTCTATATCTTTTCATTTCATTTTTTTTCTGCCTGTGGAGTATCTTGCATTTATCACTGTTGAACTTCATTTTGTTAGTTTTGGCCCATCTCTCTAATCTGTTAAGATCATTTTGAATTCTGTTCCTGTCTTCTGGAATATTGGCTATCCTTCCCAATTTGGTGTTGTCTGCAAACTTGATGATCATGCCTTCTAATCCTTCATCTAAGTCATTAATAAAGATGTTGAACAGGACTGGGCCCAGGACGGAACCCTGCGGGACTCCACTCATCACTTATTTCCAGAATGAAGATGAAGCATTGGTGAGCACCCTCTGGGTTTGTTCATTTAACCAATTACAGGTCCACCTAACTATAGTTTTGCCTAGCCCACATTGGACTAGTTTGTTTGCCAGAAGGTCAGGGGGACCTTGTCAAAGGCCTTAATGAAGTCCAAGTGCGCTACATCCACAGCATTCCCAACATCTACCCAGCTTGTAACTCCATCGAAAAAAAGAGATCAGATGAGTCTGTCATGACTTGTTTTTGATAAATCCATGTTGACTATTAGCGATGACTGCATTTGTTTCTAAGTGTTTGCAGACCACTTCCTTTCTGAAACTCATGTTGGGCAAAACAAAGGAAGAAAGAGACGTGTTTCAAGCACCTCAGGTGGCAAATGCTGGGAGGAGGCAGCAAAGTGTTGAGGATACAACTGTATGATAAACTGCCTGACTTGCACCTTCCAAGCTAGCATTTTGCCTTCAGGTGCAATGAAGATGCAGTCCTATTACCAGTGTTATGGATGCATCCAGCTGCCAGGCCAGTTGGCTTTAGCACAAGGAATAGGAAAGATGCCATCTTGTTATTCATCTCATGCAACACAATGTCTGGGCTAATCCTATTCAATTCCAACACATTCTAGATGGTGATATGGTGCTTTGCTTGTGGATGCTACTGAATGGCATATGACACCATTTTTGTGTAGACAGCACTGGATTCTGTAGTTCCAGATGCAGTGAGAAGGAGATATCTCTGTTGGTGACTCAAAAGAGCACTCAAATGTAGCTGAGCTTCAATGGCCTTCCATCATATGTCAAGGTAAATTTCTTTGTAAATTTCCCTCAAGAGGGAGATTCCTGTTTCTCTAGATAGGACAGAGAAGTGGTGGGCAAGTGGTGGGCATCTTGGTGGGGAATCAGGGCAAGCAAAGCATTTTGAAAAGAGCTGTCTTCCTCCTAACCCTATAATGTAACATTACTATTTTCATATGGAAAATTAATATTATTGGTAATTATGTTACTTTGCAAGATGAATGACATAATGCTTGTATTATTCCATAAGTGAGATCTATTACTATCTTCAAAGTAACAAGAGTAGTATTCTCATTTCACAGGCATTATATTTGAGCTCTGGTTGAAATGGAAGATGATTTGGCATAGGATGATTAAGTCATTTGGGGAAACTAGCAAAAACTGAGTGCCCCAACTAGTACAAGCAAAAACACTTTCTCAAAGGCAAAAGCTCTGTTGGATGCAACCCAGAATTTGCAAGTCTTGAACGCTCTCTGGTTAAAATCAATAATGCAGCTCTTTGCATACTAAAAATTAGTATGTCAGGAAGAACCATTCTCCTTACTACATTCAGCACAAATATACTGTACATTGATTTTAAAAAAAGAGATAGAGATATACTAAATAGTTTAATTCACACTTGCAGCCCATTGCAATCCAGTCCAGTGAAACCTTTTCTGCATGAGTCTCCCAAATGTGTAAAACTAGATCATAACAACTCTATGAGTCTGGCTGAACTGTGTCTATTTTTGATGCATATCTCAATAGACTTACTTATAAACGTCCTTAAATCACATGGTGTGGTTGATAAGCTATTTATATGTAAAATATTTCAGTTCTACATTTTGCATGCATACAGAATAAAAATTCTCTCTCTCTCTCTCTCTCTCTCTCTCTCTCTCTCTTTCTTTCTCTCCCCCCCCCCCCACCCAATTCCAGTGATTCCCCAGCCCCACAACATGACATGAAGTTTGGGATGGTGGAATGAAATCAGGGACAGGGCTCCTCTTCCCTTAATAGCTGCATAATATTATGAATTTATGTAGATATTGCTTGTCATACAACCAGAGTCCTGTCCTTTATTTCACCTGGCAGCTTTGCTTGCAGTAGCAGATTGTGGTTTCAGTGTAGTCTGATGATGAATTCACTTTCAGTTTAAATCCACCTTTAAAGGAGTTATCCAGAGCGCTGAATATATTTTCATGATAGGGTTCGGGTTCTTAGATAGCTCCTTCAAAGTTTGAACTAAAATCCATTGTACATCCATTTCACTTATCAAAGCCACCAACCCTGAATAGTGTATTATTCTGGATAGAGATTTTATTCCATGTATATTTTTAAGAAAAATCTATTTTTGAGCAAAGATTAACAGGAGTCATCGGGGTAGGGTTATTTTGGATGTGTGTGTAGAGTGGGGTTCTTTTAGCATTTCTGTCTTACCTTTTAAGGCAAGATTTTGAAGTGTGATGTGGATTCCTAACTCCAGAGATACCTGGATGAAATGGATTATTTAGATCCATTTCAACCTGGCTTCAGGTCTGGCTTTGGTTGTCTAAGGTAAACATTAGATGGGTAGAATGTATCTCTGTTGGTTCTGCTGGAGTTTTCCACACTTTCAATGCCATCAGCCATGGTATCCTTCTGGGTTGCCTCCTTCGATAGGACTTGTGGTTACTGTTTCATAGTTGCTCCAGAAATTGGTGCTGGGGGCTGGGGTGGGGTCCCTTCTTGTCACCTTGGCCTGTGGTGTTCCTTAGGGATCTGTCTTGTCCCCCAATGCTCTTTAGCATACATATGAAATCACTGAGACAGGTTTTCTGGAGATCTGGCAAGTCAGGAAAAGGGGGTTCAACTCATGCTGGATGGTGTAGTTTTGGATGCATTCCTGAACAAGCTGACCAATTTTGTACAGTTAAAACTAGCATGTTATCCTCACCCACCTACATTCAAGGATCCCTCAGTATGGCTTTCAACTCTATAATAGCAATTTAAGATCACCTTTAGCAATTAAAACATTTTTCCTGTTTTCATTTTCTCTTCCACATCCAGCAGTTGTTTTCTACACAGCTCATTCTTCCAAACTATTTCTGGTTCCCTTCTTCCCCTCAGTTGACTCTTGATTATATTACTTCAGATTTCCCACTGTTCTTCAAGGGGAAAGGCACCACAATGACCTACAAAAGACTCTGTTGTACTTGTTATATCCTTGTTACACTGAAACAATTTCTTGGGGAAAATAGCAGTGGCTCCCATCACTTTGTTGATAACATGGATCTGCATTGCACTCAAACCTCACTATTGATTATCTTAGGCCATGGTAAGGATGTGTTTACTGCTTCTACACTCAAGACACCTTGGTGTTTGCTCTGGCTGAATAAAAGTGTAATGGAGACTTCCTTTGGGGGCTCCCCGCAGTCCCTAAACTGTATGACAGCAATCAAGAGACAGTCTGAGAGGCCTTAAAATCAATAATGCATTTGGTGGCATAACTGTGATTACCCACATTGACAGTGACTTTCTGCTAAATAATAATTCTTTCTCCATTACATGTGTGTTTCTTCTTGAAAAAGATTTGAACCTTTAATATTCACCTTGATAAAATTATGCTCTTTTGCAGAATAAATACACACCACCCAGTCCTTTGCATGTCTGTCTGATCAATGCATCTGTTTCAAAGTGCAATAATACCAGAATGCTTGACCTGCCTTGCAAGTGGAGGCAGTCATTACTTTTTCTTTGCTGCAATTGGATGTGCCCCTTACCTGTGGAAGTCTGGTGTTTCACTAAATGTAATTACCCAAAGAAGACTTAGAAGCAATTCTCAGTAGTTTGAGGGAATTGGCTCTAAGAGCATTTAAGAGTTACAAAGCATATGAGTCTAGAAGTCAAAGTAATGGCATCTAGCTTTCTGAGAAGGGGGAAACACAGTTGAATAGACGGGTCTTTTCAAATGAAAGTTCTCATTTTCCATTACTCACTTATTCATTACAAGACAATATGTGAGGCATGAGAGCAGAAGCTTTTCTTAGCATGAAATAGGAATGGGGAAATGCTCAGTTAAAGTGACCATATCAGTCTCTTTCTGGCCCACATAAATATCCTACATTTCACCCATAAGGCTGCCATGCAAATTCCAAATTAATTGTGATTTTTTTAAAAAAGTGCATCACATTTTGCATTTAAATATATATCTAAAACACACATTTGAAAATGTGTTTTCTTTTGAAATGTCAATTTCTAAAAGTATATGGTTTAAAATATGAAATTTCAAATGTATTTGGTATGCTTGTTTGTTTATTGAACCAAGAACTTTATGACCAGAAATCCAGCACAAAGACATTCTGATCTATACATTTGTCTGGGATGTACAGTTCAGGTTGGAATCAGGCTGATCTAACTTCAAACTATTCAAGAATCCTTTGTTCAAATGTGATGGCAATGTGTGTTGCGTGGGCATGTACGACTACTGTCTCCCGCTAGCAACCCAATTGCAACACACACAGTGTTGAGATAACAAAAAGGCCATGACTTGTTTATTGCTTACAGAAGGGAATCAGGGTTGGCCACCATGCATGAGTCTTAGATCAGGGATCGGGCAGCCCATTGCTGACTGATACTGCTTAACCATGGCAGGGGGTGCTGCTGTTTCCAATCGGCACAATACTGGGATACTACAACCGTCACATTCCTGGTAAACCACCAGACTCCCCCCCCTCCAATGGGGGGGGTAAGGTATTCAGATCAGGGGTAGCTGCCCCCCAGCAAATCAGGTGGTGAAAGGAAGCCACTGCTGATTGGCTGGCCAGTCGCCTAGTGGGAAGCTTTCCCACCACCCAGGGAGTTTCTTGGAAGAAGAAGCCCCGCTGGAGCCATGGTGTGCGGGAGGCCACCCTGGAGCAATGGTGTGCAGTAGGCTGCCCTCTGCCATAATCTCTCCACCTGGTAAGTCAGGCAGTGCCTTTATTGTAGAAACCAAGCTGTGAGCTAGTAAAGTTTGAGAGAATTCAATCTCAAACCTGGAAAATATGAAGTGAATTCCTCACTAGGAATGGATTTGCCTGTAAATAATTTACAATGATTAAACGGATCTAAAGAACTAGTCTCTACAATTTTGGTTCAATTGGACTTCAGGATTTACAACTCCCCAGACTAGCTTTCTGTCACACACATAAACAGGTAATGCATGCAGTCAAAGAAGCAATAGGTACGGTAATTGCTTTAATAGAAGGTAGCCAAGCTTCAACCAGATATTGGTTGTATCTGTTTAAAACTGATGTAAGATACATTCTCATTTCTCTCATGGACCTTTGGTTCAGTTACCTCTCTCACTGCCCTTTTTGAGACATTGGAACTATTGATTACTTGATAGCAAAGACCAGAATAAATGAGAGCAGGATGATATCCACATGAAGAAATTCTTGCTTTATATCCTTCCTAATATTATAGATCTTTCTTAGGCTCCATTACCCATGGATGAGAGGGGAGATTGTTGCTTGTGCAGCTGTCAATCTTGGAGCACTTTGCTGCCTTTCCATTACTTCCCACCTGCTGTATCGTCTGCATGGATGAACAGGGACCGGAGAACAAGAGGCATCTTGCATGATGGAACTTGATTCACTGGGCTTTTGAAAGAAACTGTCTGATTGGAGGGTTCTCTTCTCAGGCATCATAGAAGGGAATCCATCTTGTTATTCTGCTGGGATATAGCTGGGAGGGACAAAAATATTCTTCCACCTTTCCCATGTTCTTTGGGGCCTGTAATGTATAAGATTCATGTAACATGGAAGGTAAAAGGAGACAATGAGTAAAACAGATGAGTTAGAAATTGTTTATTTTATGTTTTATTTGTAGTTTTTAAAATAAAAATGAAATGCAAAAACCTAGTATGCCTGAGTGCAAGAGGAACCCTGGGCTACACATTCAGATATATCGGTGATGGTCTTGTGTACCCGCCTGTTGGGAAACATGAGATGTTTCCATATGGCAGTACCATGTATTTCTCTTAGAGGGGTTATGAGCCCTCATTTCAAATACTGATGATATGTGTGAATGCAGCAGCAAGCTTAAATTGTATTTTACTTGAGCTTAGTGACAGAATGCAAACTAACAATACTAGAGCACCAATTAAACCAAACCAAGGGGGCGGAGAGGGAACACATGTACATCCTTACACAAAGTGAAAATACACCTGAGGATGGAATATTATTTATTTATTTACTTCATTTCTACCCAGCCTTTCTCAACCCGGGAGGAGACTCAAGGCGGCTTACAAATTCGGTAAAAATTCAGTGTAGGTAAAGAGTAAAACACATCTCATAAAAATATAAACAATCTAAGCATATAAGCAATTAAAACACATATCAATCTATCAAACAGATTAAAAGGACACATAAAACACTGCATATGTTGCCTCCAGAACATTTAGAACCAACTATGGAGATATAATTGCTCACAGTAATTTTGCATATATAGTCATATTCCATTGAAACAGAATTACAGACCTAGCAAATGCCTCCTGGGCTGATGTTACTGGGTGGATTTAAAGTTATATTCTTATCTACCACCATACATGTTTCTGGTCAGCTTCAGTGGAATCAATGCAATGGGGTCAGTGCACAATTATTATAATTCTGTGCAATGTTATGGAATATAAATAGGCTTTGAGCTCAAACTATCATGAGTGACATTTACCAGAGCAGAATTATGATTTAAAATCTACTTTTCTGCTTTAAGACATTTTATATTGTTATGCATTAATGCTCTTATTATGTATGAATAAGAGGGTTTACTCCAAATGTTTATATTATATAACCTAAATTATACTGATTTTTTTCCCACTGGGAACTAGTACTGGTTTGATTGCTAAATGTGAACACAAGAGAAACCTAGACATTTCCGTATACTGAATTAACCTATAGTTTTACTGACAAAACATAAAATACTTGTATATTAAATTCTTTGTGGGTATAGGGCAACGGATGTGTTTTGACATTTCTTTTCAGTCATGCACCTTTTTCTCAGTAGAATTTGTTTTCTTTGAAAACCAAACCAATTCCTTGATTTTGTATTTATGAAATCTAGTCATTTTATTCTCAGATTTAGACCCATTTTGCCTTATCAGAAGAATTAGCCAACCCACCTTTCAGGGCACATTACATTCACAAGGAGAGCTACAAAAAGCATCAAAACACATAACAATATAAAAATAAATAACAGATGCTACATTAATTCATTGGAGACAGTAATAAAAACACATGCAAGGCTTTGTCAAAAGTAGCAGCAGAAAAATTATACATATTTTTCTTGTTAGGAGTGCAGCAACGCTTAGCACCGAAGAGTCAAGAATACCTCAGAGTTGGCAGTACTAATAGGATTAGATAGTTTGAGTGATCCAAAGTGTCCTCTCTCCTTGTCTACCTATTCAGACCCTCTGTTTTGTAAACTGATAGACCTATAATTGTTTTCACACTGCTTCTCTTCTCACCAGTCCTTCTTCCTTAGAATGAAGCTAGATTGGATTATTGCCCTGAATGACTTTCTTGTCTTAGAATGGAGCTCCTGTAAGATACTTTAGTTTGTTTCTCCAAACCATTGGTATCATTGGTCTCTAACCACTACACACATTCTTTACAAGGCTACAGGCCCAAGCTTTTGTTGTTTTGAGAGATCTATGAAAGGATTAAAGTACATCAAAGAACTAGGCTACTTCTGAGAATAGAGGCACGGCAATTTCTTGAAGTACCCTAATTGTGATCTCCAATCATTGTACAGTCCCTCTATCATTTTGAGAAGACAGTTCCAAAATGCCACTGCAAATTGCCATGTTCCTTGTATAAGAACTGACATCTTAGTTCTTACTAGTTGGAAAAAGAGTAGGCACTGTTTTTAGGACACTGTTATGTACCATTCCTGTAAGAAATTTATATGTATTTTTATACTTATAAAATTGCAAGGTGACTGTGAAAAAAATGGAGCTGTGTTCAGTATATTCTAGATACCAGAGAGAATATTATTGCCATCATAATATTCTTGTGAGCTTCTATATTTTCTTGTTAAATTAGAATCAATTAGACTAGATTAACCTTAAAATAAAAAAGCACACTTAACTTTTTGCATTGCTATTGCTTTGTGTGTTTGTATGCATGGGAACAACTCAGGACCATCATCATGAAATGACCAAATTCTCTAAAAAAAAAAATCTCCTGCACCTGCCTCCACAATCATTTAGGCCCCTTCTGTACTGCCATATAGTCCAGGTTGTTAAAGCATATAATCCAGATTATAGGATTTGAACTGGGTTATGTGAGTCTAAACTGCCATATAGCTCAGTTCAAAACAGATAATCTGGATTTTATATGGCAGGGTAGAAGAGGCCTTAGTGGCCAGTGGAGTCCTGGAAAGTCCAGGGATGTGTCAGATGAGGAGAAAAGTTTCAATTGGGCAGTACTTAGGACCTCTTCACACAGCCCTTTCTGTCTGTGCCTATGAAAGGAAAGGCAAGTGGGGCAGCTCATGGTACCCAGTGTGCCCTCCCTCCTTCCCCCATCATATGGTGGGGATGGGAAGGGGTCCTTTGGCATGCTGTCCCTGTCCCCATCAGATGGGAGAAAAGGCAACAATATGCATTGGCCCGCTGCCCTTCCCCACTGCCCTTCTCCCCATCAGAACTGGAATATTATCTCAACGGTTTTTCAGTTTTGTAGCAATTCCTCTTGAGTTTTCAGCTGACATCGTCTAGTCACCCTCCATTTTGAACAGGGAGCTCCTGGAATAAAGGGACTGTGTGGATGGGCCCTGAGAGGAAGCATCCAAGGAAGCTGATAGGGAAGACAGGTGGAGGGAGGGCTGGAAGAGGAGAAAGTATGAGAGCCATTTAGTTAGGTGTGGTGAAAGAATGAGTGGGAAACCAGCATAAACCCATTCCTCCCCACTCTTCCCAACACCTTTTCCATCCTCTTCCAAATCTGGCAAGTCTGGTGGTTGCTTCTTTTGCTATCCTCACACATGCAATGGGAATGCCTTCTATTTCCTCTCCTCCTCCTATCAGTTTTGAGACCAGGTTACATGACTGAGAGCCCGCCTTCCCTATTAAAAGGACTACAAAGACTGTCAAGTTCAATCACCTGCCATGCAGGAATATGCATCAAAAGTATTATTAAAAGATGGGCATACAACCCCTGTTCAAAAATCTCCAAGTGGAAGAGTCCAGCATCCTCTGAGACACTGTGTTCCATTATGAAATAGCTATAACATAAAATAAGTTCTTGATGTTTAGTTGGAATCTCTTGTATTGAAATTTGAATCAATTAGTTCGTGTTCTAATTTCTGGAGCAGCAGAGATCAAGGTCATTCCTCCTTCTATATGACATCTCTTCCAACATTCAATTATAACAGCTATATCACCTCTCAGTCTTCTCTTCTCTGAGTTAAACATTCCCAGCTCCCTACATCATACTTCATGAAGTTTGGTTTCCAGACCTTTCATCTTCTTGGGCATTTTTCTCTGGATCCATTCCAGCTTGTCAATATCCGTCTTCAAGAAGGACTTTTAAACATCTCTTATGATCAAGACAGCCTACGCCAGCTTTTCTTTTAAAAGGCACTCTTAACATGATAGAGACTGAATGGTAAGTGGGTGCTTTACTCAAACTTACATAGAAGTTACTAAGTCAGTTGGTCATTACACTAATGATTACAAGCTCTTCTTCTGTGGTCTAGAGAACAAGATGTTCCATTTTGAATGCATTCTTCATATGTTCACTCAAACTATTTTTGCAGTAGTGAAGAGTGGATCACTTGAAGCTGAGCTCATTTTATGAGGTGCATTTCTTGCTCTCAGAGCACTATTAAATATTACTCTGAGAAGTCTTTCTTTCTTTTTGAAAAAAAATGTAATAAAATAAACACTGAAGGCTTTTCATATAAAGCCAGGTCCGTGATAAAAAGAGAGGTAGACTACAATTGCAATATATCTTGAGTGTGCTAGTTAATTATAAATGGCATGCAATAAAGGGATATGAATGACAGAACAGAGTTATATGAAAAATGAAAGCCTTGATTATTCATTCCCCCTTTTCTAGCAAATGAAGATTAAAATTATTGTTCTTACAATGGGAATCTGTGTTGCTTTGTTTAAAATATGATGCTTTCCATATAATTAACTAGGCAGTCCCCTGCTTTGGGATCTGGAGCTTTTTCTTCCTCCTACAAATCTGTTGTGTTTAGGATTGATCTCTTCGAAATGTACCAATACATTAAATAAATGTATAGAATAAATACATTTCAGACTAAAGCACGTATATTACTAGAGGGGAAGGGGAGCCCATTGCTACCTTACTTATGATGTTGCAAGAATGATTTGCCACTATTTGCCTACAATTAAGTTCAATAACTTTTATGCTGTGATTAATTAAAGCCTAACATTTCCTAGTAACCCCTGCATATATTAAGCATTGAAATGAGTTTTCTGCATCAACTCATTAAGCATGCAGCAAGCCCAGCAATACAGTGGTTCTTCGCTCTAATAAAAATACTTAGTCTTTACATTCCTTGCAGATCTTTATAAGCATAGCAATCAATCCTAACTCTACAGTTGACCCTTAGAGGGAAGGACAAGTTAGCATGGAAGTCACTAAGGTATAGTGACATAGTTTGCAACTATTAGTGGTTAGTTCACACTTTGAATACCAAAAATGTAATAGATGCTGAAGTACTTGATATATGGCATTCTTTCTAGAAAGACACACAGAGAAAGAAATCATATTATTTAATGTATTTTTCATTTTTTCTTGCTTTTGAAATTTAAATATGCCACTTGTATAGTATAAGTTAAAGGTTTTCCCCTGACATTATGTCCAGTAGTGTCCGACTCTGGGGGTTGGTGCTCATCTCAATTTCTAAGTCAAAGAGCCAGCGTTGTCCTTAGACACCTCCAAGGTCATGTGGCCAGAATGACTGCATGGAGCGCTGTTACTTTTCCACCTATTGATCTACTCACATTTGCATGTTTTTGAACTGCTAGGTTGGCAGAAGCTGGGGCTGACAGTGGAAGCTCCTGCCACTCCCCGGATTCAAACCTGTGACCTTTCGGTCAACAAGTTTAGCAGCTCAGCGGTTTAACCCACTGTGACACCAGATATACTTGGATAGTATATTTCAATTTTAAAAAAAGCTTTAAATGGTAGTTGACATTGTGGTGTATCATATATTGTGACTTGGGTCTTTGCAAACCTACACTGTGAACATTTGGTTGCTTAATTGTGGGTTGGAGTGCAAAATCACCAGTTTTACTCTTCTGGGATAAAAATTTCCAGCACTTTAAACTATGATTAAAGAAGTACCAACACTGGGGCACTACTATAGTAAAAGTTCCAAGGTTCAGTCTCTGACATCTCCAGGGATGTCTGGAAAAGATGCCTCTTTGGAATACTCTATAACTGCTGGCAATCAATGGATCTGCTCCAACTGTCTTAACTGGCAAGAGTCCTAATTAATTCCCTGCCATCTTACTTTTCCAGCTTCTTTTAAAATATCCCAGTTTCTGCCCCCCCCCCCTTCCCCACTTTTCCTGCTCTTCCCCAGCTTCCTTCCATTGCTACAAACTACTATTTAAGCACAGCAGTAGTTTCCATTTGATTAGCTTATCAGTAGGAGAGGAAAAGTTGTAGCAAAATCTTGCCCTGTGCAATACGTTTAGATGAAAGCAAACTGCTGCACCATCTCCTAGTTTGGGTGTGTTGAATTGTTGTAGGTTTTTGAGGCTATATGGCCATTTTCTAGATGCATTCTCTCCTGACGTTTCACCTGCATCTATGGCAGACATTCTCAGAGGTTGTGAGATCATTGGGTATATTGTTTCTCATTAATAACTTTGGCCATTTTGACCAGATTCCAAAGTTGCTTGGCCCCATGTATCCTCATTTTCATCTGTGAAATGTTGGATGGTGTACCAGTGTAGATCACAACAGGAAATTGTCAGCCCTGAACGGTTTGGGACCACCCTACCTGCGTGACCGCATCTCCATGTACGAACCCACACGCTCGCTCCGGTCATCTGGGGAGGCCCTGCTCGTGATCCCACCTACGTCGCAAGCGCGCTTGGTGGGGACGCGGGACAGGGCCTTCTCTGTGGTGGCCCCCCGACTTTGGAATGCCCTCCCAAAAGAGCTTCGTCAGGCCCCTACTCTGGCAGTTTTCAGAAGGAACTTAAAAACTTGGTTGTTCCGATGTGCCTTCGCAGATTAGGAATCCCCATCCCAAGTCCTAGATGCACTTTAGCACAACTAATGTTGCTGCACACCGCACTTTTAATCCTACGTTCCTCCTGCCATCTCAGCACTTTTAACCCTGTACCCCATTGCGTTGGCCGAACCAGTTTTAATAGTGTCTTGATGTATTGTCATTGTGGTTATTTTGCTTAATTGTTTGATTTGCTTTGTTTATTGCTGTGTTATGTTTTCTATTGTATTGTGTTTTGTGGCTTCGGCCCGTGTAAGCCGCATCGAGTCCTTCGGGAGATGCTAGCGGGGTACAAATAAAGTTAATAATAATAATAATAATAATAATTAGCAGGCCTGAAAACAAGTATTATTTCTACTCAAATGTCCCTCACCAATTTTGTAAGTGTAGGACAGATCTTGGACTTTATCAAATGAACCAAGCAAGCCAACATTGCAGTTGGACCATCACCTTTGCAGACGATAGCTATCACATGATGTTGTGTGCATCCCAACACAGGTTTGCCTCCCCTTCATGATTATCCCACCCCTTTTAATTGATGGGTAAACCCCAACAATAGCTTGCTGTCCTGCTGTGTCCCCATTACTTATCTTAGTGTGATAGGTCCCTTCTGTTTCTGTGCCAGCATGGGTAGGAGTCTTTTCCCGTCTTCCTCATCTCCCTTGCCCCTGCATGCTTGGTAGGGCTTGGGTAGGAACATAGCATTACAGAGACTGTGTGGAAGACCAGTGGCAAAGTAGATTAGCAAACCAGTGCAGTTGTGAATGAAGGGATACTGGAAATTCCCAACTTGATACATATCCATTATCTATCCTGACATGACTTTTGTGGTACAGCAGGTTGTTTTGATAAAGCCCTTTTTCTTCTCAATGGGAAGTGATCCAGCTGTCAAATTCCATCTCACTCTCCTCTCCCCCCTGTATTATCTCTTTTAGGCTTAAAAGGGCTGGGGAGACCCCTCCAAAGATGTGGCCAAATTGCCCCCTATACCCTTAAAGGCCATTCTCTTTGTAATACCTTTGTAAAACACTTAGGAAATCTGGAAATAAGTGTTACACCAGATCTTTAATCTGTTAAATAATGTAATGGAGAAGCTAAAATTCGGATGCTTTTGTATTTTGTATGCACATTGAATAAATATTTGTGGAATGCACCCACATTTTGTTAGAATATTTGTGACTTAACAATGTCTTTGCAATTCATTCAGGAAGCAAAATGCTTGTAATAAAGCACATAGTTTAGGAATCCTTTCAATTTCACAAAATCAGCTTCCTGACAGTAGTGAAACAAAGAGGATTTGGAGCCATCTAATAGCATTTGTTTTCATTTATTATCTAAGATTTAAAATAGCAAACAGACCCCAGCCCTAAGAGATTTCTGGATTCCACCCCCTGCAAGTCTTTCTCCACTAATTAGCTCCCAAGAGGTGAGAGATTTTTGTTCTGGCTTCAGCTTTGAACAGAAGGAGCCAGTTTTTCCCTCCCCCATGTTTCTATTGGCATTCAAAATGTGTATTGTTTAAAATCAGAAGCCATAGCTGATAGCCATAAATGATTAATATGCTATTTATAGGATACAATTTGCTGTACCGCACAATAGGCACATCTTGAATCATTCTTCTTCCAAGGCTTTCAAAGCCAAATTATGTTGAAAGTTTGTTTGTTAGGCCTTCTGAATGTTAAAAGCACCAGAACAATTCACTTTCAGGATGATGGTTCTGTAAAGCTGCATTTGCTCTGTTTAATTAATAAAAGCTCCTTCCCCTCACACATTTCTGGCTGCTCAGTGGGAATCTAGACTAAGGAAATTGAAAAGTTTACATTGTCTCCAACAGACAAGAGTTCTTTCTCCCATCCTGGACCTTCCACGGGTATTTAAACCTTCCTTGCTTAGTTTCTAATATACTTCACAACCTCTGAGGGTGTCTGACATAGATGTGGATGAAATGTTAGGAGAGAATGCTTCCAGAATATGGACATACAACCCGGAAAATTCACAGCAACCCAGAGAGAATATTCTCTCTACATATGCTCCAAATGTTCTAGAAGTGTTCTTTTTACAAGTACTGTACTTAGAAAATAATGTTCTCTCTAAGACCGGGGGAGGGGGGGGGGGAGGAAGAAAGCACAAAGCCCATAACTTTGAGAACCACTTCTCTAGGAATTTCTATGTTTTCCAGCTTGAAATGGAAGTTGACCACAGTGTTACAGTGAAGTAACTAGAAATTCATGGAAATAATATGTGAATCAAATCTACAAAAGTGAACCCCATAAATGTGAAAGTCAGGCTACACTTCCTTCCTATGTTACATTGCAAATATATTATGTTTACCTTATAGAAAGCAATTTGACAAAGGAAGTAGTCTGCCAGATGTTCATCCTATCTATCTATCTATCTATCTATCTATCTATCTATCTATCTATCCAATATACACACTTTCTCTCAGGATAGGTTTCAAAGTGGCTTACAACAGTTTACAAAAACAGCACAACTGAAAAACTATTAATATAAAAATTGAAACACAATTAAACTAGTCTTCTATTCAGAAAAACAGAAGCTAAAAATACAAGTTAGAAGCATTTTTGAAAGTGCACTTAAGGCATAATAAAATAGAAACACAACATCCAACATATCCAATGAAAATGTTATAAAGACTATACGTGCTTGCTGAAGAATATGTACACCCGTGTTTCTTTAATGTACAGCTTTGGTTCCCAGTCTGTTCTTTCAAATGTTTGGGATTTAAGTTCCCAAAATCCTTGACCCTGGACCATGTCAACTAGGGTTCCTGGGAACAAATGTGCAAAAGAGTTGGAGGACCAAGGGCTGCTCTGTGATAGAATATAGTTGCCTCTTAGTAGTTTAGGGTTTTTTTAAAATGACAATCTCTAGACCAAATCCAGTTTGTCTTTCAGCTTTTCTAATCCCCAATAGAAGTAATAAGCATATATTTAGTTTTTGTTTCCATTGTATGGAATAGGACCTAAATTTTAATGTTGAGTGGAACATACTGAATAGTACTAGATATGGTTGGAAATTCCCCATGTAGTTTTTGTTCTTATCATAAAAACAAAACAATGTGGTTTTTGCCCCAGAAGAATTGGGTTTTGTGAAACCTTGAACATTCCAGTATTTAACTAGCCTTTTCAGCCTCATTCTTTACAGTGCTTTCATCTTTGTCCCATCAGTTATGCTTAGACTATAAGCCCTCCAGGAATGGAATGTGTCACTTTGGTTTAGTCAGCAGGTTATAGTACGCTGTTGGAATTAAATTTGGAACTGCAGGAGAGTCCCTCCTAAGGGCACTGCTGCCTGGAGAGGCTGGTTTGTTGGGCTTTTTCCTGTGTGACTCCCCAATTGGAGAACGCAGTCTCTCAGGAATTTCAATTGACTCCTCACTCTCTTGAGTTCAAAAAGCTGTTAAGACACATTTATCTCATCTAGCATTTTGAGCACTGATGCAATATATTTCATGGTTTTATTAATTTTTAAAAGTATACCAAAGTTTGTTTTAGTTGTTCTGTTCACTGCCTCATCAACCTTTTGCCACAGAAGAAACTTTGAAACATGTCAAGATAATCAAAACATGAAAAACCACTTGTCCAATAAATAGTTTTGTAAGCTCCTGGTCTAGCAATTTTTGAACTTTGATTCCGAACCGCTCCTGAGGAAGGCCTGAAAGTATATACAGGTTGAAATACATAGGGTTTCTTAAATAATAAAACAACCATCTTTTGAACGTCTCCATTTTTTCCTGTGGATTTCATTAGAAGCTTCCCAGTTTCTGCCTCTTCTGTAGCTTTTTGGCCAGAAAGTCAACACAAATATTTTTATTCACACACACACTAGAATTAACAAGTGGTTTTCTTTTGGAAAATAAATTTGACGGATACTTATATGCTTGTGTTGAGTGTAATTAACATTTTAGCTTATGTTCTCTTCCTCAATGATTACATGCCCATGAAATAATACCTTGCCTAACTTGGAAGGTATAGCTTAGTTCTGCAAAGTATGGATTTTGAAACAATGACAACCTGTGTCAATGGGACTGTATGCTCTGAGTATTAGACCAGTCTTTGCAAAAGCTGTTCTATGTAACTTCCTAGCATTAAGAACTTTTATCACTGGAATATGGTACCCCAGAGCACGGTGGACACTCTTTTTCTTTGTGGAAGTCTATAAACAGAAGTTGACTGGCCATATTTTGGGAGTGTTTTGGTTGTCTATTTCAACATGGCAGTGTGTCGGACTAAATGGTCATTGTGGTCCCATCCAACTCAATGATTCTATGAAATCCTCTGGAGGTGTGACTGGAACCTACATCTTTTCAGCAATAGTTTAAGACCTTTTTGGATACTTGGCACCTCACATTTTAGCCTGTTTTATTATTCCACATGTAGTTGTCTGCACAAAACTATATTAAGTCATACAGAGTCTCCAAACTAGTTTTGCTTTCAGAGACTCCACAGTTTCAGCAATAAACTGGTCATGTGGACATCCTGTTCTGACATCAGCTATGTACTCAAATGGAGTTCTGTTGCTGGCTAGAAGCAGCAGTGGCAGCACTATGGGATTGAGTCATCTCCTTCGTCTGCACTGAGGAGTGCAGAGAAAAGGTGAAGGTGGTAGTGTTCGTCTGAACAGGGGACCAGTTGGAAATAAACTTGTCCATGTCATACTGATCTACTGTTCAGACTGCACCAAAGTATATTCTGACTTGGTCCAAAGTAAGGCAAAGTGGGGAAAGTCAGATCGAAGTAAAAGAAAAGGGAATATTCACTGGAAGTCACTGTGCATCATGAAGATTGCCAGTGGTGCATTTGTGGTGAGTCTAGGATTTGGGGCCAATATGGAGAAGTGCTTAGTCTATGAAAGATTATGCTACCCAAGTCATTCTCTCAATGAGTGTCATTGCTACAAGATTCCTTCAAATATTAAGACTAACATTAATATGTCTTTTAATTGCTTTAATTAGTTATTCTCGAGGTCTGTCATTTGACCTTCAGTTTCTGTTTTTCCTCACCATTGTCTATGATAGCTAAGGCTTCTGGGGACTGTAGTCTAATATTATCTGGAGAATAATAATTGCCTTTGTTGTTGATGTTGTTAACTGCTATAAAGTCAACTTTGACTTATGGTGGTTTCATAAGAGACCTCCAAGTTGCCTTATCATCAACAGTCCTGTTCTGGTCTTGCACACTCAGAGCTGTGGCTTCCTTGATGAAGTCTGTCTATCTGGAATGTGGCCATATGTAGAAATGGGAAATATGATGGTATGGAAAATCCTAACTAATATTCCATTATATGTCTTAACACTTCAGGATTCTGTTTAATTCCTGCCCCCTGTACAGTTAGCCACCCCAGGCCAACAATATGTATGCTGAGAGCAAGAGAAAGTAACCAGGTAGTCTCTATGTACATATCAAAGAAAGATCGACTCTGCTCTCACCCAGCTATTGCTGTGTTGCTCAAGGTAAAACATGCACAAGTTTTGAAAAAGAGGAGAGGGGCTAGGGAGAACTAATAATCTGTATTGGCAGTGAGCTTCATATATGCTTGCTTGAATTGTAGATTTAGCCTCATACTTTCTCAAAGGGTCCACACCTCCCAAAGGAGTTTTGGGGTCCATTCAATCTACATAAGAATCAAGCTTTCTAGATCTCAAATAAGGAACTTCTTCTATAATAAGGAATGCTCGACACTTTTATTATTATAGCCATGCACCAGCAATACACTTGTACAATGCAATCTTAGCTACCATTATTTTGGCTGTTGCCAAGCAGTAACCATAACTGAAGGCACGCCAGCCCACGACCACTGTGCTTACTGCCTTCCTCAGTTGCGAGCACTAGCTGCTGCTGAACCAGATGGCTCTGGACAAAGAGGCATTGCTATTCCCACCCACTAGATCTAGGATTACATTAATAAATAAAGGAGACACACTGCTTGGAACAGAAGATTTTTTAATTTCACTTTATTAAAAAGGGTTTAGCTGCCTGCTTCATCCTCTAACTCTGCTCCAAGAACTGATACTCATAAATAATCTCATCTTTTATCAGCTTGCTTTTTAAATTACTTTTCCATCAGTTAATGTTTAGTTACTAATTAAAAACAGACTAATAAAATTTAATGGTGCTATCTTAATAAGAAGAATCATTCAGCCTCCTAACTATTCTAAGTTGAATTCATACTAGCAATGATTTGAGGGGCTAGAACTTGCTCCCTACCTGTGCACTTTGAAGCAGAAAATATATAAATCATTAATGGGTTTTTAAAAAACCATTACAATGAGTAAATTCTAACTTTACAGTTGAACCAGAAAATGTGTTGGTGGAATGAAAATCCCAGCAGCCCTAGCCAGCATAGCAAGTGGGAAGGGTTGATGGGACTCATCATCCAACAACATCCAAAGGACAATACATTTTCAACCCAAGCTTCAGAGAAGCAGTAATATGATTGCATTAAGGGGACAGAAGTGGATCAGGATAGAGAAATGTCATTGCATCTGAAAACAGGGCAAGGACCAGGTCCTAGCATTGCAGATAACTGGAGAAGTTGGATAGGTGTGAGGCAAGTGCACATAAACTGATACTTTGGTATTATGTGAAATGGGGTCCCCTAAGCTCCAGCTCTTGAGCCCCTGCATTTGAATGTTAGGGGGAAAGTGACTAGATATAGGGTAGTTTGGTTGGTGAGAGTAAGCAGTTTGTGTTGGATTAATACTCTGGGAGACCAGAGTTTGGAAGCTATGGAAGCTCACTGGCTGACCTTAGACAAATCATTTTTCAGTCAATGCCAAACCCCTTCTGAACAAATCTATTATGAAAACAGTGCAAAATGACCTCAAGACACATAACAACCACATTTTGAGTGATAACGCTCCAATTTTAGAAGGTTGATGCCTGCCATTTGGTTTCATATTAGGTGTTGAGAAAATCTGGTTCCTTTTACTATGGTTTGCCAATTCTTTTTTCTTGTTGTTGACAGTTTTGTGGCTAGTCTTCATTTTATTTCATTTGTTGATTATTTTACCTATTGTTGATTGCTTAAGTTAATTATTTTGATTCTGCAAAGTGGGATGCAAATAGTTGTAAACAAAGTAAGCACAAATAAATAGCTTTAATAGAGCATCTCATGAGAATTGCTTTACATGCCCTGTTTATTGATGGTAGTGGCCTGTCAAGATCCACCCAACTGGAGCAATTTGACAGCAAGGAAACCTGGGTCCTATTATACTACACAATAACAGTGCTATGGTTCCACTTTAACTGCCATAGCAACATCCCACTGAATCTTGAGATTTGTAAATTAGGAAGGGATATTATTGCCAGAGAGCTCCTCTTAGTGCCTCACTAAACCACAAAATATGGGATTCCATAGTATGAAGTCATAGCAATTATGGGGGAATATGCCACTCATAGGCTGAAATCTAATATCTGATGAGTGTTGTGGATATATCTGCTTGTAGAGATACATTATATGAATGCAATACAATGTTATACAACACATGTGGATGGTTAGGTGCAATTTTACAGGGTACCATACAGGGTACCATTACAGGGGACCCAGCATGTAATGCCCAATATAAAGCTTGCAAAGACATTGTATAGCTGAACATGGTCTATGCTCAATTTTGCTTCCATCACTATCAATGGAATGTGTCCATTGCACAAGGTTGACATTTGGCCCTTCACGTGGAGCATGATTTATGCATGCATGTGTTTCTGATGGATTTTCACTTAACTATATAGGGTGACAGAGCCTTTGGTTTAGCAGGAGAGCTGTCCAGCAAAACTGAAATAACAGTAGACACCCAGAGCAATGGAGCGCTGTCCAGCAGAGGCTGGTCCTGTGCAATAATCCTTAAGGAATCGTTAAACTAACAAGGGCAGTCACTCAGCAACTATACATTGTATTGAAAAAAATCCTCTTCCCAGAGACTCACAAGAAGTACTTCTTGAGGGCATGCTATTTCCATTTTTTTCTGCCAAGTAGATCTTTACTGCCAAGTAAAGCTGTATATTATATCTTCAGCTCTGGTTTTTGGCATAGGTTTATTGTTTACTCTGTTTTGGAGGCTTTGGGGGATAACAATTAAGGACTCACATCTGTAGCGGTGAATCTGTAGATAAAACAATACTGAGCTCTTTATCAGGGATGGTAGATTGGCTTCATAGTAGGCTCTAGCTATAGGCCATAGTAGTGCCATAGGTCTCAACTAGAGCTTCTTTTCACTTGTTTCAGCTCTAGGCCCAAATTAAGCTTGATATTAGATGGATTATGTTAATTAAAGTAGAAATTGGACATATACTGTTGGAAGAGGATCAGCTCCAGAAATGCTGCCTGAAGGCAAGATGGAACCTACTCTCCCCTTAATAGAGAATCTGAGTGGAGTGCAGCTGGACAAATGGTGGCCAACTATTATACTGAGCAATAGGCTCACATCCTCTAACACACCTCAACCAGCAGGCAAGTTTAGGGAAATCATGATAGGTAGTGTGCCATGCATACGTGTGTTCTTTGACAGAAGGAAATTGCTGAGGAGTTCAAGAAAAAAAGTCCTTGATGTCTCTTTCTGGCTTCTCCAATTTGTCTAGTGGTAGAACTAGCTCTGATCTTGACATATTAAAAGAAAATTCTATAGTAATGAAATCTGAGCAATTTTCTCACCAGATGGGGCTGTTTTCATGTCTTATTTCAGATGTTCATATGCATGCAAATGGGCTATACATTTGAAATATTTTTAAAGAAAAGTAATTTCCAGTAGACTTTCAGATCATACTTTAAAATGAGGATTAAAACTTATTTCCCAGTATCCTAAGCAGAATTCTGTACCATTAAAAATATGAATGCATGAAGGGAGCTTAATACTTCTGCTGGAAAATAAATCCTCTTGGGGTTCCCAATCAAATTTTGAACTGGAGTAGACATCACTGACAATATTTTGTTCTGGTAAGAGATTTTTTAGATGTAAAGCATCTTTGTCCATGTCTTATATTCTGTCTGACTAGCCGAAACATAAATAATTGCACGTCGGAGTAAATGGAGATGTGTATGAGCCATAAATGATGGCTGTTCTGGTGAACACTGTTGAGTTATATCAACCAAACTGATGTGCACAGTAGGCTGTCATATGACAAACAGGAAGACTCCAAAATATGCTCAAAGCAAAAAATAAAAACATTACATTCATCATTTTTTAAACTCTTCTATACCTATTAGCAACAAACTCTTCAATCATAGGGAGGCAAAGAATAAATTAAGAAGAATTTTTTTCCACTGAGTGTGTTACACTTGCATAGCAGTATGTAATTTAAACATGATATATACATTGCTTCATAAAAACCTATTGCTAAGTTAACATTCACATACTGGGGTTCCTAATACATTTTATTCTACTACCGAACACTATATGGCACATAAATATAATAGATTATGGCAGTTTCAGCATATTCCAGGCAAAGTATGTATTGTGCATCGATATGTCTGACATAAATAGGTGTTCTAAATGCACATGCTCAGGGCTCTTAGAAATGGGAGGGCTTTTCCAGTGCATAGCTATTAGCCATTATGTGTATATCATCACCCTGATATTAGATTTAGCTCTGCGTGTGTTGCTGGATAATATACTGTGGGTATTGGACATATTCACATGTGTGAACTTCCAACAGCATATCATGAAAATGTGGCACTGAAACAATTATGTGCATCTAAAGGGGCATTTGTAAAAATACAGTGATTGCTTCTTTCATTTTAGAGCTTGGTTTATGGTTGAACTACTCTGCTGAAGCAGGATATCAGGGGCTGGCCCAATACTTGAGAAAACTTACAACATTAGTCCAAAGAATGAGAAAGAGCTGCCCATGTTTGAAAGGTGGGTATCTCATTTCTATTACCTCTGAGGTCCTCCACCCGCTTTTTCATTTCCAAGACAGAATTATTTCTAGTTCATTAATGAAGGAAACTCTGGTGGCTATCTCTCTTTTTCATGCAGGATTATGAGAAGAGATTATTATACATTCAGAGTTGTCCACTTCTTTTAAAGTAAAATTAATTTACAGAGATAATCAGCCATGCATGAAATTTGCCCATATCCACAAATTTATCAAAATGCATTTTTCTGAGAGTTCCACTTTTTACCCTCCCTTGGATCTGTGCTTTATTTTTGCAATATAGTTTTGCAATAGTCCAAATGCCTCTTTGTAGGAACAGAAGCTAGATAGAGATAGCATCTGTTTGTGCCTAGCATGAAGGGAAAAAAAGAACAAGGATCAGTATGACCAGTTACCACTTAGTGTCTGCTTTGTGGCCTAAACATACTACCAAACTACTATCCTTTGGACAAAGAGTTCAGAGCCGGAGTATGGGGTAACTAAAATGAGGAAGAATCCAAATTTCTCACCTGTAGCATGTGTTTGGACTACAATGAGGGGACTAATGTGAGTGAACGGATAGGCAATTTTGGTCTTAATATCTACCCATATGGACATCTTGTAGAATTTTAGATAGTTAATTCCGTTGCTGAGACTTGTTTGGATTGATGGAGTAGGAACATTTTTAACCAAGTTTCACAATTGATGGTTGGGAGTATGAATTTCCTTTTTCTTATCTGACAAGGCCATAATTACAAGGAAAAATTGAAGAATTAGCTCACTACAAAACTCCATAGGAGCAGGGTTTGCCCAAGTTATTTTGCTGCCAGAGAAAGTTTAGATAAGGTGTAACTGAAAGAAGTAACTCTGTTCTTATGTATCATAGGTAAACATATAAGAATATTAGCACCATAAACACTTATTTCTAGATTCAACAGATTTAAAAGCAGAATTGAAAGCAAAGGTAGCATAGAAATAGAGCTGAATGACAGAGTGAACTGCTTCCAAAAAAGACCATGAGCTTTTTTGCTTTGAATTGGCACAAGAATCACAGGCTACATTACATTTGGATTTGTTTAGCTGGGAAATCAAGAGGTTTCCCAGCTAATTCTCCCTATGACATTTGCTGAGAGCAAAGGTATTCACCTCCATATAACCTATATGTTTATTGGCTAACTTTGTGATCTAGGATTTATATTAGTGTTAACAGCCAAACAAAAACAATTTCTTGGTGTCCTGGTTTTTAGGCCTATACCTGGGTTATTTGGGACACTGATCCACAAAATTCCATTGGATGGAGCACATTGGATCTATTTTCTCAGATATGGTTATCATAATTTTCTATGGGTGAGCAGATGAACATGTGGCATATGTTCCATATCTCAAAATCTAGGGCTGATAGGGGAAAACGGGTACAATGTTTTGGAACCAGTATGTCAATATACCTAGAAACGGGTTTAACATTTCAGGCACCAACATGTGTGCTGCCCAGTGAAATGACCAAGTATAACCCCTAAAACTTATCTTCTCCAGCAGGCAGCATACCAACCAGATGGCTTTTGATGTGCTGAAAATCTGTGAGGGGTGTTGAGACAAGCATATGGGATGCGATCTGGTGGGAGCTCCTCAACTGCTTGGTGTCCATGTGCCCTGCAATGGTGAGAGCACGCACTACAAATGCCATCTCCCAGCATCTTAATCAGCAGCTTTTCTAAACCCCTTTAATTGGGATCTTATTTTGGGATTCTGCCTGGCCCAAAAAGTTTGTTTTTTTGTAGTGGATGCGAGGGTGGAATCATCAAGCATAGTTTTGACAATGGAGCTCCAGTGTCATAGTTATATCTGATGATGCAGGAGATCGATTAACATAAAATTTCTTTTCTTTTCATTACATTGTTCTGTATGAACTGATTTTCACCTAATTTAGAGGTCATGCTTGGAGTTCACTGAATTAAAAGACACACTGTCTACATGTGTATATGTGCCTTAAAGCCACCTGTCAATGTACGGTGACCCTATTAATTTCACAGCATTTTCTTAGGCAAGGGTACACAAGAGATTGTTTTGGCACTTCCTTCCTCTTCAATATAGCCTACAACACCTGGCATTTTTGGTGGTCTCCCATCCAAGCATTAACCAGGGTGATCCTGCTGAGACAGGAATTGACAGGGTCTGGTGCCCTTAAAGTATTTAGGCTGCTATCAATTATTTTTCATTCATATAGAGGAGTGTAGTACAGCATTTATAAGATTTCAGTGAGCTCAGTTAAAATTTATTTATTTGCCATAACTACATAAATAAAATTAAAAGTTCTGTCTCTGTGTTACCATGTCAGCTGGATAGACCTGATCTGATTTGGAGGAATGTTTGGAGCATTCTCACTTAATGTATAGGCCATGTGACATACAGAAAGCTCACTCTGGGGGACATTTTTTTTTCATTCATATGACACAGTTTGCTGGGCAGTCACTTGAGATAGGTCTTCTCTCTCAAGGCCAAATAAGACTAATGAGCAATGTCATAAATGTCAGAGACCTCAAGGAGACAGGCAGTCATCCTCAGGAGCAGTTAAAACTAGATGATCATTAGTAATGGTTAATGATTCTCCGGGTCAACTCTGGGTATTTCCGTCAGTGGGAGAAAAAATACAGTAGTGATAGATATTTGATATTTTCTTTTAGAGATGTTATGATTTATTAGTATTATGAGGATTTTATCTCTCTTTGCATCTTATCGTTTGTTTGTTTGTTTATTGTCGGGAAGACGTCTTTCAATTTTTGCTCAAGCATCAGGGAAGATACAAGTACAGATTACCACTTCTCTCTGTTTTCATGCAGTGGCCGAATGTGGTTTATCAGTTCTCTACAGATTACTATTTTCCCCATGTGCTCTGTGCAATATCTTCCATATGGCCAGTGGTCATCTGAATTAACTCAGGAATTGTCTTGATCGGAGACAGATTGCTGGTTTATACAGAAATGTGCAGAGTTGATTTTTCCCCCATTGGATCAGTACTCTTATTGCAACTTATTTACTTCTATTTTATATGAAACTGTTCAAATGCTACCTCAACAAATTCAGCAGTGTCTCCTTTCAATTGTTTTTTAAAATAAAATAGTATTATTTATTATATATTTTAATCAATTTATTCTGATATTCATGTGGTCCCTTTTCTCTTTAAAAATAATGATCCAAGACTGTTTGTAGCAATCAAAACCAATATACTGTTAGAATATACCAGCATCTAGGAAACACATTTCCTTAAATATGTCAGAAGAAGTCCTGTTTAAAGAGATCTTTGAAATATCTCAGTTTAATGCCTTGTCTACTCGCTTTACAAACCCTTCACTGTTGATAATTTCACTGTAATCACACATTTCAGCTATTCTCATAGTCATGTCATGCTTTCTTCTTTTGCCTGGCAGGGATGCTACATAGGATGTGCTTGTAAACACCTTCAAGTTCAGTGTCTTTTTTCCAGCTCCAGGGACTTCTATGTTTATCAAGAGCCATGCACAGTTAGCTTGAGATGTAATGCGTAGCTCCCCCACCACCCCATTCTGTCTATGGAAAGCTCTTTCAGTGAACAGGAGGAAGCACTGCAATGAAAATGAACACGAGAGGAGGATCAAGATGAGTAGAGAGAGATAGGATGTTGGGAAGCAAAGCAATCTGGGAAAGTAGATTACCTGACCTTACAAGAATGGGTAGACTAAAAAGGAGGAAGAGGTACAGAATATGTTGACAGAGTATCAGAAGTGTGGAGATTAGGTGTCTTGGAAGCATGGCGTTTATTATCTGGGGAAATGATGCTCTATATTGCGCAATTTTGTCCATGATGCCAAAACTGGTAGCCTGTGTGAATTCTTCCCTCCCTGTTTAGAGCCGTGAAAACTCATACTGTGTCTGTATTAAGGACTTGATCACATGGAGGTGGCAAACAGGTGTAGAAGCAGGACCATCACCTAAAAAGGATGAAAGTTCCAATTGCATGATACTATGTGATACCCATTTCTGGTCTGCCACTTCACTTGGACAAACCTGTCTCCTGCTATTGATTAGGAAATGCACCAATCAGGCCCATAGCCAAGATTTTGATTCGAGGGGAGCTGAGTTTGATTTGCGGGGGGGCTGAGACTGAGTGAAAGAGGGTCTACCCTAGCAAACCTTTTGTATCGTTACCCCAATACCCTCATGCATATGGGATATATTGAGCATGGTGATCAGATCATGATATGAATAAACATAACAGTTTAAATAATGTACCAGTAAGGCCTTCTTGTGGACCACCATGAGAATTTCAGGGGGGGGGCTGAAGCCCCTCAAGGTGGACTTCATACCTACATACCTGGCACCAATAGTTCCTTTGTGCTATGTTTCCAGGATATACTATGTGATGATCTCCAGGTGCTTCAATGCTGGCAAGCTGGCATAGAAGTAATATCTCCCACTCCCTTTCTCACTAAAATAAATAAAAAATAAAAATAAATTAAAAAGCCCTAACCTTTGTGGAAACTGCAAATTTCCCTTTTAAAAATTAATTGAAAAAAATATGCAGCTACAAAACAATAGGAGATCTAGCAACAGGACTCACTGAGCAGTAAAGTGACAGAGTTGTGGAACTATGTGAGTGACTGTCACTCACAGGGTGACTGTCAAATTCCTCACAGGGTGACTGTCAAATTCCTGGAATTAGTGATTTATGAATGGTACATGAGGATGTCTTTGTGCAATAAACTCCCATGTTCCTTTTTACCTCTTAGGAGCCACAACATTTTATTTATTGAGACCGAGCCCACTTTGGTGTTGAGGCAGTGGCCCCTATAATTTCTTTTTTTATAAGAACCCACACTAGCTTAAGGACTGATCAACAGTGTGGCAAGGTCAGAGCATTCATGCCCTAATAGTATGCACAAGAATAACATAGAGAATCCTTGCTTTTTGCGAGCCTGGGGTAAATTTCATTCTTTTTTTGGGGTAACCTTGAGTATTTATTTACTTCTTTATTATTTACTATATTTATATCCCACCTTTCTCATTCTGAAGGGGACTCAAAGTGGCCTTATAAAAGGCAACAATTCAATGCCATACCAACAAAAAATGCAAGTAAACATTTACAATAAAACATAAATTTAAAAGGCATATAAACATTACAACACATTATTAAAGCCATGCAATCCAGAATCATACCCAAAAAGCCATTCCAGTCATTGCTTTCTCAAGGTGAGGAGGGAGGGGGCTCACCTGATTTCACTGAGGAGTTCCAAAGCCAAGGGGCCACCACTGAGAAGGCCCTGTCTCTCATCTCCACGAACCACACTTGCGAAAGAGGTGGGACCAATCTTAATCTCTGAGATAGTTCATAGAGGGAGATGCGTTCAGACAGGTAAGCTGGGCCAGAACTGTTTAGGGTTTTATAGGCTAAAGCCAGCACTTGGAATTGTGTATAATGATATAATTGAATAATATGATATTGGCACATAAAGTAATTTGTACTATATCTTCTAGGCAGGGTAGTCTTGATTGAAGACTACCATTATGATTTGTGTCCTTTAAAATGCATAGTTCTACCTCATTTCAATGTAAAGAATGCTGTGTAGTTTTTGTGTAAGGGTGGTGTTATTACCCCTATCCTGTCAGGGGCAATTTATTTGTGGAAAGAGTATATGGATCAGCACCTAATTTTTCTAAAGTTCAAATGCAGCAAGCTTGGTTGTGTCCCCTTTAAAAGAAATACTTCCATACATCATTGATATTTTTGGAGATTTATGAGGCAGGAGAAGAATATAACCTGTTCTTCTGAAAGTGTGGATTAGCTTTCTGGTAAGAGTAGTAAAACTGTGGCTTTGCTAGTAAACTAAGTGAATACATCTTAAAAGATACCAAGGGACAGATGTAAAGTATTCTGTGCCCTTTTCTGTCATATCTATGTCTGATAGAGAAGAGGAAGCAAACCAGGCTGAGAAATGCCTTTCAATTTTACAAAGGCAGTAAATTGAGAAAAATACTAAAATCTTTCAGAACAATTCTGTATCAGTAGAAAAATACCCCTTTCTTTGCTTTGAGCAGATAAATGTATTTTTTATTACCAATGAAAAGCTCTGAAGCAACCTAACTTATAGAAGTTCTATAAGCTACTATTTTGTCAACACAAAAAAGACGACAAAATCCTGGTTTTGGTATGTAGAGCCTTAAATAGATTGTGACCCATGTACTTGATGGAGCACTTTTTCTGTCATGAATCTGCCTTTGCCTTGAGATTAACATAGAAGTTCTTGCTCTGAGGAATTCCTTTGAGAGAAGCAGTGAGGGTAAAAAGCAGAAGGAATACTGTTTTGAGGATGGCTTCCTTCCCATCTATGGACTGCTCTTTCCTGCAAGGTCTGGCTGGTTCCAGGACCATCATTCTTCAGATACCCAATTAAGACCTCAACCAACATCTCCTCAGTGTAGCATAAATATCTGCATGGCAATCTGTGCCACCTGAACTATATACCATTTTAATTGGTAAGTGACAGTTAAAAAAAGAAACTGGTATCTAATAAATTGATAATGATAATAAGGCAAAAAATCATAAAACAAAGGGGCTTTATTCCATAGGGCATCACCAACATCCTAACCTCTTGTTGAAACCTTCAGCCATGGGGCATCACCCTTGTGTTGGCTTACACGTGAAAACATTTCATAAAACTGTTTTCTGGCTCATCTACACTGGCTGTAGTTCACAATTTCTCATATTCCTGCTGTGTGAAATTCAGTGCCAGCTGGAGCCTGAAAAATCGATCTCGTTTAAGCAGGAGTGATGTATCATGGGGCAGTGCAGTGGCAATGGTTCTTCTTCTAGTGTTTAGACCTTGCTTATGGGCTGCTGCCAGCACAGCTCTCTGGCAGAATATGGGGCAAATAGTAAAGGCTGGATCATTTTAAATTGGGAGGAAGTACATTACCATAAACTTCCTGAGAGTGTTAGGAACAGGGAAGGGAGGCTCATCATGATTTCCTCAGGTTCTGGTGCCAGAAACACACACAACAGCTACTGTTGCCAACAGAGAGCTCAGGAGGTGAGCTGCAGAAGTGAAACCAGAAAATGGATGAAAAAATTGCAAAGGTTTTAGCCTTGTAACCTCATGGTATTTTGCATTTCTAACTTCAGGAGAGATGGGAAGATTTCCCTCTGTAAACCAGCTGTGCCTTCTGGCTTTGTCTCTGTTTATACTTCTGAGTCTGAGAGCTGGAAAGTAATGTGGGACATCAGATGTTGAACTCTGTGTTCTGCTTTGCTGCTTTAATTGGTAAATACCAAAGTCTCACTTTGCATTTTGGGTCTCACTTTGTTAGGTAGATTCACAAAACTTTTAATTTTTTAAAATATGGTAGAAAAATGTCTAAGTTTTGAAAAAGAAGTCATCTTCTCAATTGTGAAGGACCTCATGTTTACCATGTGCACCTATGCTCTAAAATGCTTCAAAGTGGTAAATGGGGAAATACTCTAGTTCCTAAGCTTCTTTAAGAATGTAGATACACAGATACACTTCCATACAATACATTTGATGAAAGAATTACGCATTTTGTGCTTTGTACATGGTGGCACATAGTTGAGTTACAATCTCATTAGCCCACCATACTTGCTCTCCCCTTTTGCCACAGAACCCATTTCACAATGTGCATCTACTTCTATCAGGGCTCCATAGCAAAAGGGGAAAGTAAGCTGTGTATGCTGAAGTGGCAGAAACTTGGGAGGCTTCCTGTGTTTCCTTTGCAACAATGGGGGGAACTCGGGCAGCAGATGTTTCCCCTCATGGGAGGGGACCAGTGGTAAGTCAGGCAATGTGGGGCATTGGGGGGGGGGGCAGATTCTCCACATCCCTTGCCAGGACCCACCAGATTCACCACGATGCGTGGAAAATCCCAACCTTAATATGATAAGGTTCTTAAACTCCCCAGCAAAATGCAACAGGGGATGTATTCGTAAGACGAGTCAGTGATGGCTAGTGGCTCTAGTGCCCCCGGTGGCACAGTGGGTTCAACCTCTGTGCCGGCAGGACTGAAGACCGACAGGTCGCAGGTTCAAATCCGGGGAGAGGTGGATGAGCTCCCTCTATCAGCTCCAGCTCTTCATGTGGGGACATGAGAGAAGCCTCCCACATCAAATCATCCAGGCATCCCCTGGGCAACGTCCTTGCAGACGGCCAATTCTCTCACACCAGAAGCGACTTGCTCCTGACACGACAAAAAAAGTGGCTCTAATTTCTATTGGTGAATCTGCTCTGGATTTTAGTTTGAACTCTACAGAAAATATTCAATGGTACTGAACCAATGTTGGAAGTGGGGTTCATCACTTTAGAGAGTGCTTTTATATTTGGAGTAACACTCACAATGGATTCACAGCCCCATTAATATGACTGCCAGTAGTACCTAGTTGATGAGTGTGTGTGTGTGTGTGTGAAAGAGAGAGAGAGAGAGAATGTGTGTGTGTGTTAGCTAATTTTTCATTAACTGAAAGAGAAGGATATGGTGATATTACTATTTATTTTTGTAGGAATCTGAACTGGCTTTAAATCTGCTCTTCCTGTTGTCACACTGCCTGTGTGTACTATTCAGAGGAAAGACATAGAAATATAAGATTAGCTTGTGTTTCTGATAGGAATGGCCAAAGAAAGTACAATGCAGAAAAAATAGGTATGTTTCTGCGTCCCATCGAATTCAGTGGAATCTAAGCAAACTTAAATTGGCTGTTTGCCCCTTCCTTTGACTAGAATTTTGCTGTGAGTCTGTCTTCTGTCATGCAGCTCTTACCGCATCTATACTATACAGAAAGCTACTCTGTTATGTAGTTTAAATGAGACACAGTACAAAAAGAACATTGGTGGACCTGATCAAATGAGATTGATGTTATTTTTCCCTACTGAACAGTTGTAATCCTCCAAGGAACAATTTAACACAGAAAAGCAGCAGGGTGGCTGTTGGACTCTTCTTCCATTTGCCATTTTTGCTCTTGTAGAATATTTGTCTCCTGGGCTGCCTTACATCTGGCAAGGTGAAAAGTGATATATTGAGTGAATTGGAGCTGTAGATATACCTTCCAAAATTTCACAGGTGAGAACCAGGACAAATGTGGCCAAGCAACAGCAATATGTGTTCACAGTGGCAAACAGTTATGTGTGAGCTAGGAGAGGCTGCTATAGTTTGCTTTCTCCCCTGCTGAATTAAATGAATGTAAACCACTTTTGCCCTTTAGACTCATGACTTCATCACACTGAGAAATTTCTCCATTGTAGGACACTTCAGTATCTTTTGAAGTATGTAGAGACACAGAGCTCATCACATGAGTTAAACTGCTTCTGGCCATCATGCATAGCCCTCCTTGGTTGAAAAGAGGCAGAAGTGTCCAGAAAGGAGGGAATCCTGCAATTGACCTCATCATATTAAGAAATGTCCTGAAAGGAGGAAACTCTGAACATGGGCTAGCAATCACATTCAGAGCTCCTACCTCCTCTTGCACCTTACTCCCATGGTTCTAGCTGAAAAGCAGGTGGAATGGGAGCCATCAAAGTTTCCCATCTCGTTTCATTGCCTGCCCACAGAATGTATTGCCAGCTCTTTCCACGTGTGAGTGTGATGGGGAGGCAAAACTTGAAACCTGACAGTTGATGATCACCCCTGCTTTCTCATCTCAATGTGATGAGGTCATTAGTCCGAACCAACTGAAGTAAGCTGAAGACAAAGGGAAAAGTAGGATGAGAGATATGACTCTTTAAAAACAACTGGAAAACAGACATGACAAAAGATTAAATGGGAATTAACCCATCAAATTGGAAGACTTAGAGGAAAGATGTGGATGAAAGAGGAGTTCAACATTCTCCCTCCACCCTGTGCCTGATTTTTTTTTTTTGCTTCAGTCAGATCAACCATACAATTTTACTTTGCGAGAGCTCAGCACAACTTACATTTGAGAGACAGCTTTATTTATTTATTTATAACTTTTATATTCCGATCTTCTCTACCTCCGTAGAGGGACTCAGACCGGCTGATAGCAAAAATTCAATGCTAACACTAAAATCTAAAATATCATACATCAACATTAAAATTAACCAATACATATAGGATAAATTACATAACAGCCGTTCGCCAGGATAAAATCATGCCAACTCAGTCTGTATATTCAGTCCATATATTGTGGTCAGTAACTTTGGTCAATTGCCAGTCTCAGACATCATTCCACAAAACCTTTGTTCCACAGCTTTCTAATTGTCATCTTCAGTTCTAGCCAATAAAGGTGGAACCTATTTCTAAGGACCGCTTCACAAGTTGGGGTGGGGTGTGCTGTTTCACCATAATATGCCAGCAAAACAGCAGGTGCCCATGTGCCCTCCCTCCAAGTGTGCCCTCCCTCCAATAGGCTTTGTCCCTTCACATCACATGTGAGGGATGGGACAGGGCATGTTGGAATGCCCTTTCCTCCATCACAGCTGAGGATATTGGGTTGGCCTGAGTGTGGTAAGGGTAGTTGGTGTGGTTAAAACAAAAATAGGTTAGTTGTGATTCTTCTATATGTTATTGAATAATCTCCACCACCCCCCACCCCCAACCTGGAAATAAATATGAGCATAGGCAGGTGCAGTATGATGTGATCAATAACCAATCTGTTTCTATTGCATGTGGTGTCTTTAAGAGGTGAGGCAGAGGGCCTCACTATCAGCAGTTCTTGTGGTCGGAAAATAGAGTAATGAGTTCAGTTTGGTGTACAAGCTAGTAACAGATGTTGGGGCTTACCTTACCTCCTCAAAGCCCTGGGCAGTTTTGACTCATGATTCTTTAAACTCAGATCTTGTTCGGTGTTCCTGAAGCTTTTCCATAAATAATGCTAATTGATGTAGTTTCTGTGTAGCAACGTTTCATGTATCCAACACTGTTTTCTGGGAGGGAAAGGCAGAGGGATGTTTAGGGTAGGCAGTCATCCATGTCCAGCATCTTACCACAGGGTTGGATTGGGAATTGTAGTGAAGGAATGTTTTAATCCATCCCATTAGGGGTGTATACCTTGGTGAATAACTTCAGCAGTGCAAGAATATGAAGGTTTCACTGCAACTTTCAGCCACTATCCTTTTGTATAAATTTGTCTGTACAAAAATACACATGGGCAGAAGATACTATTTCTGCACAGAAAATGTGGGAATGAGCCTTTGAACTGGAAACAGTATATTTTTGTCCGGTTTTCTGTGGAGAGAAACAAAACATGCACATGCATTTTTGCACAAACAAATCCAATGGCTGTCACCTTTTTCTTCATGGGACGTTTCAAGCATAGAGATATTCCCTTTTTCATTCAGCATACAAATATACATTACTATTTTTTACCATCTCCTCACCACATGATCTCACTGTCACTACAACTCCTTAACTCTCTGGTAGGAAATAACTGTCACACAGGAGAAGAAAGGAGATGTGAAGTCCCATCACTCAACTGAGCTCTTGGACTCCACTGTTTCCTTTGTTCTGCTCCTTTTCCAGCAAGCAGAATGAACTATATATTACATTTAAAAAAAGTTTTACTTCAACAGCTCTCTCTTTTGGCTTCTCTAACTTTAGATAAAGAACTCTCCCTGTTAAAACATCTGTGGTTCTGGCTCTCTGTCAAGTTCATCACTTCTGTGACTGGGATTGAGATGAGAAGGTTCCTTACTCCTTTAACTGGAGAAGCTTGCTGGCGCCAACAGGTTTCTCATTAAGCCTCAAATTCAGAATGTGCTGTAAATTCCAAATGTGAGAGAGGCCTTAGAAGAACCAACTAACCATGCACACACATACAAATGAAGCTGTATCCTGTTGGATGCCTTGCAGAACAAGTCAGGTATTTCATGTGGAAAGCTTTTAAGCTATTTATACCTTTCAGTTATTTGGTCTGACACAAAGCTGGTTATGGAACACTGCTGTTTTCAAAGGCTTGCGACAAAACAGTAGGACACATTTTTAAAAAGGATAAAATATCATTGTGTGCCTTCATTAATTGGTTCAGACAAATGTCATTTGTACTAAAAATATTGGGTTGCATCCAGACTTTAGTCACACTTTAGAAGAAGACTCATCCAGATCAATGGCACTCAAGTAAATCATGACTCTTTCTCTCTTATCTCCTGCCTTCCTCCTTGCGCAGGACTCAAGGTGGCAATTTAATTCTCCTTTACATCAGTAGATTTAGTCTAAATAGTGAGTCTGCTCAAAATATAAATCTCAGTCTCTCCAGTTAAGGGACAATTTCATTTGAAAGACTAAGTGAAAAATTTGGCATAATTTCTGCATAGCCAGTTGCCTTAAATTTTACATGCCCTATCGTGGTAGGGAAATATAATTTAGCAACTCACATCAAAGCGAAATAGGGGCAATTCCATATAATCTGGACTTCAGGATTTTAATGAATTCCATACTGGACTCTGTGAGCATTACTCCTGAATAGACATGCAAAGGTTTGTATTATAAGTAAATCAGCGAAATTCTTGTTAGAATGTCAGCAGGTGCAACATTACAATAGAATGTAGGCCAAGATCCTGCATCAGAAATATAGCTATGCTTCATCTCCTGCTCCAACTCTTGAAATTCCCCTTAAAAGACAGTCTTTTTGGATGATGGGGTTCTGTGGGGCTGGCAAAAAGAACCGGACCACCCTTCTCTTCTGGTTTCTGCAATGTTCTGTTCACCAGTCCTTCAATACTCTATCTCTTTATATTGTTGATTGGATTTTAATGTGAGTTGTAGGAGGTCTTATACTGAAATGGTGAGTTAATGCCCATACTTCCTAGACCATGAACCACTGGCAGTGCCAGATTCACCATTGTGCTTAGATGTGCTTAAGCACAAGGCCCTGTTGTCTAGGAGGGTCCATCTTCTTGTCCCAATTTTTTAAACAGATTTTACTTATGTGGTACAATTCTAAATTTGAAGGCATTCTGTTTCAGAGTGATTCTAGACATAATGAAAGAGTTGATAATCTATGGGAGTGTGCCACAAATCTATGGGAGTGTGCCTACTGGGCCTACCTCCTTCAGGGTCCAAGGAAGGGACCTCATAACTGAACTAGCACCAGGGCTTCATTTGTCCTAAATATGGCACTGAGCACTGGTACTTCTCATCTTACATGCAAACCAGTTAAAATTACTCTAAAACCATGGGATGGGTGAATGGAAGAAAAACACATTACAATAATATTCTTTGTGGAATTTCTTTCAGAAAAGAGTCATAAAAAGATAAAGAACAAAACAGAAATCAATAAGAAACTAGCATGTTTGGAATGCATCTTGTGGACTTTGCATACAACTTGGGTTGTCAACTAGATATTATTATCCCAGTGTAGCCAGTGAATTTGTTTTCTGTCCAGTAATAATTGGCAATCATAAAACAGTTAGCTCCACATTCTTTTAGGGTTACATCATAATCCAATCTTATCTACTTTTTTCAAATTTGTACCCTCCAGATGTTTTGGGTGGCAATTCTCATAGTGAAGTTCCCCCGCTCGTAGTGAAGTTCCCCCACTAAGCCAAGGATGGGCAGTTTCACTATAGATGTGAAGGATTGCACTGAACTCCCCAACCCACTCCAACAGGTTTATGGTATAGAAGAGTAGCAGATTGTCCTTCAGCATCATATTTATTTACTTATTTATATCATTTCTGTCCACTCTTCTCACCCCACAGGAGACTCAAAGCAGTGTACAAACTTTATATAGAACACATATAGGCAAACATTCAATGTCATTATGCAGTTGACAGGACAAACAATAAATAAACAGAGGTATAGGCTTTTTTCCATCTCTGATATCTGGAGGCTGTGTTTGACTCTGGCTTTGGGGGGGGGGGGGAGGTGTCACTCCATCTTCCATGTAGATGCCTCCCAATCAAATCATTGGTATGTTCTTTATGGACGCCTTTATTACCTCCCCGCTTTTAAAACGGTACATATTCATCTATTCACATTGCTGTTTTTGATCTGCTAGGTGGGCAGAAGAGCTGCTGGCACAGGCTTGAACTGTCAACCTTTTGATTGGCAAGATTTACTGCAACTGGCAGTTAGCCCACTGTGCTAAAGCCTGGCTTTTCTAACTGCAAGGATAGTGTGCCTCCTTTGAATCTAGAATACCAAGGAGACAGAAAATTTTCTTCTATTGTAAAGATGAATCTAAACAGAGGTGGCCAGCTTCTGGTAAAAGGAAATTTAGTAAAATGCCAAGTTTTTAACTTTGTTTGTGGTTTTTCTATACATTCTGGCATGATAAATGAATAACAGCATACTACTTCTAGTACTTCTACTATACATTTCTACTCACTTCTCCCTATGGAACAAGGCATAGAACAACAACAAATTCAACATGTAACACAATGAAAGAGCATCTGGAGCCAATGCATATTAAAAACAAATTAATGGTAATTTAAACATTCATAATTTAAAAATAATCTGGATGGAACTGCTGGAAGAAATTGGTATTTAGTTTTCAAAACTCTTCCGGTAGGCCATTCCACAGGAAAGTCACAAGAAGTACTACTTTGAATTTCAGTGGCACTGTCCAAGTTGCTGAGATCTATCCCTGAAAAAGAATAGGTACCTTGGAGAGGTCCCTCCTTCATATGATATGTTGAAATCCAGACTAGCATACCATTCTTCAAATATGGAAACATTGGGTAACACACAAGGACTTTATTTCAAAGGTTGCCTTCCTCAGACTATAGGAGCATTTTTTCTGATGTAATATTGCTTCCATCAGTGGATGGAGTCCTCCATAATGAGTGAACTGCTTTCACTTGAGGAACTGAATCTTTAGATAAAATCCATTATTTTAATTCAAATGCGAATGCCTCTCAATGCAACATTATTATTTACTTCTATTTGTCTACAAGTTTTTACTCCATGGAGAAAAAGAGTTCTTTTCAGAAACAGATCAGCTTCTTGAGAAGAGTCTAATGTATCACTTGTTTGGCTCTTGGCACAGCATGACTTTAAAAACCTGAAGTTTGCTGTTTTGTGTGGTGACTGGGGAACTGAATGCCTGTTGGGCCATTCGCAGTTTTCAGTTTGACTTGGGTTTCCAGCAGGGGGTGAGTGACTTAAAAAACAACAGTTCTTGATGGGAGGAAAACAGTTGTGTGAATTCAGCCTTAGGGATACACAGAAAGAAGAGCAAGCATGGAGGAAAAACACATTTTAATCATCTTGGTTGCTTTTCTGAACTCTAAAACAGATTTTTTTTAAAAACCCAAACTATTTGGTCTTTAGTGAATAAGCAAGTTTATGAGTAGTTGAAAAGACTTTTCCCCTGTACCAGTGCTTTTATCTGACATACGTAGTTATGCATGGTTATCTGAGTTTGACATGAATGACTTTATTTAACACATATAAAGGAAATGCTCAGCTAATATTGAATGGGCCCAAGGCTATATTAGTCATGATTTTCTCTTACTGATGCTAAGGGGAGAACTTAGCCATAATTAAATGGGATGCAAACCATTGGGCTATATCCTATTACACATCCCATGGATGGAAAGGTTTGTGACAGTGCAACATGGATGGTGGATACACTTACCAGATCCTCAATATTTGCTCTGCAGGGTTTCTTAACTTCTAGAGCAAATTTTATTTGGAGCAGACAAGTCACTGAGGACTTCAATGGATAGGATACATTTTCATTGCAGGTAGATCACTGGATTTTGCCCATGAAAATCAAGCATTTTTCTCTTTTGCACCTGCAGTGTGTGTGTTTCAGGTCTCCAAATCGGGAGATTTTGTATTCATATCAATTATAAACATTAGCCATCTCTTTTTTAAAAAATGTTGACAGCCATTTCAATTTAGAGTTAAATTGTATTTTTTATGCTATTACTGAAAAATCTCAAATACTTCCTCACATTGATCATCTTAAACCCTTGTCCAAGCGAGTGTTTATGGGCATTGGGTGGGAGGTGGGAGGTGAGGTGGAATACCATAGTTTAGCTTTCTAGTACTATCAGAAATACACAACTGACATAAATAAATCTGTTTATATGTCTAAAGTGCCTTATAAAAAGCTATGAATCCACTTTGAGGCATAAAAGGAATTAGATTTGCTGCTATAGCTCTGTGCTGGGATTAATAAAATGCTCAGAAAATAGCTGATGGAATGATCCATTTGAGGTCGGTACTAGTATCTTGGGAAGCTAGTAAGGCTGCTCTGTGTGTGTGTGTGTGCATTTGTGGCGAAGAGAGTTACATTTGTTCAGTATTGTTTCTGGAACAGCATTGTTAAAATTAGCTGAGATAAAGCCTGCACATATTTGCAGAGCCTGTTAAGCAGGGAGAAATCCATCTGTAAACCTAAGTTTCCCCTCATTTCCTTCACTATATATCTCCAAATTACAGTGAATTCATTCCTGAGCTGGAAAGGTGCCAGAAGTTTCTCATCTAGCTATTTGTGTGCTGCCTCTTTCTGCTTCCCCTCCCTTCTTCTTTTCCTTCTTCTTCTCCTCTTCCCTCCACCCTCTCCCCTTTGAGGCTTTCTGATGCCTATAGAGTGAGCTCAACTCAAAGGTTTTTCAGCCTCACACTTGCCTGGTATTTTGCAACAGTCAGATCCAGCTCTGTGTAATACTCAGGAATACTGTGGCAGCATCCGATTTCTAGCCCATTTTTTCTCCTGCAGGTGATCCAGAAACTTCAACAATGCATCTGGTAACGTATGCTTTTTTCTAAATAAGCCATGCAGTGTTGTTTCATTTGATTTTCTGCAGCTTTTCTGAGCATTTTCTAAGTGAAGTGAATGTGAAGAGGGGGCTTATTGAGACACTGAGATGTATATATATGATGTATATACATATATGAGATGTGTGTGTGTATGTTGAATGTTATATTGTTTCAGAAGGAAATGCATTTTAAGTATCTGTGCAGAAGATTCTCATTCAAGTATCATTTTCTCACTGAGCAAAGCCATTGCAAATATAGATTGTTGCACATGCAATTTATAATGAGATAAGTTTTTCAAAGCAAACCCAAATTGTAGACTACTGTTTCACACTGGAGTGGCTCGGTGCTGAAATGAGATACTTGTTTGACAGCAGTACATTTAAAGGAAGAGTTGGATAAATATCCAGGGACTCTCTGAACTCTGGAAAAGCAAAGATCCTGCTGCTGTTGAACAATTTCAATAGATCTTCTCCCATTCTTTAAAATCATATTTTATATTTTTATTTGGCAGCTGCTTTTGGGAGTAAAAATATGGCTACATTTCCAAGTAACCTCGCAGGTTTCTGAGACTCGATATTCAGGAAGTGGCATAGCTGTTCTTAAATCCTAGTCCTTGGATAGCAAATGGATCAATATAAACATCTGAAGTCAGAATTTGAGCTATTTCACCATGAGTATTTAGAAAGTGGGATTTGCACATCTGTGTGAAGAGGCAGGTTGGTGGTACTCATACAAGAACTGTTTGTGATGCCTTTGTGGTGCCAATCTTGGTCCTCAAATAGTTTTGTGGCATTTCAACATGAATTGCTATGGGCAAGTCTTTCGAAGACCATTGTCTCCACTACTGGTCTCCAGCATCTAGAAAGTCTATTGTTGGGTTGAGGGGGTAGGTTTAAAGGGTATTGAAAAAGTACAGTTTTTACTCCTATGTTAAGAAGAAAAACACTCAACATTTTATTTGTTGAGTAGTAGATGTGACACTTAGCCTACAGTCCTGATCTTACTTGAGAGTAAGCACCACACATTGCAGTGAGACTGATTTCTGAGTAAACATACATTGGATGGCGCTGTTGGACTATACAAGGATCTGTGATATTTTGCTACATATAAATTCAAATGTATACACACATCCCATGTGTTTTTTTTTTAAAAAAAGAGATCATAGCTTTGTTTTCTGTTTTGTAAAAACGTAAGTAGCCAGTTCAAGTATTTTAAACATTATTATTATTACATCTTAAAATTAAACATTTCAGACCACTCTATAACATCAAACAGCAACCACATACTGTATTTTTCATCTGTTAATTTATCTTTTAGGGAAAGAGACCTGTCTTTACAGTGACTGTAAAACATGCCTTAAGAGTGTGTGAGCCCACTGCCTTGACATAGGAAGAAAACAAACAAGTGTTTTTTGGAGATGGTAGACTGTTTATTAGGTCCAAATGTAAATATTGTCTCAATACTGGTTGATTATGTTTTGGTAGTGGTATGCTTGCTCTACTATTATATTGCATTGAGGCTTCTCATCTAGCTGTTTGTGTGCTGCCTCTTTAAACAATGATTCTGGTGTAATTTGCAGCTGGCTTCACAATGCCTTGCTGAGCTGTGACATGAGTTACATGACACGTGTTACATGAGTTACATGACATCCCAACTTTGTGCCAATATTATATACTAATCCAGGGTTCATTATGTGTGTGATCATATGGTGATCCCATGAATTTCATAAGTTTTTCTTAAGCAAGGAATACTCAGTGGTGATTTTGCCAGTTTCTTCTTCTGAATATATAGCCTACTGTACAATGTATTTTTTGCCACTCTCCCATCCAATAACCCAAGCTGTCCCTGTTTAGCACCAAATGGGATCTGGTGCTTCTAGGATTCATTGTAAGTGTGACTGGAGCACAATCTTGGAATCTAAAGACATACTCAGCAGTTAGTACAAGAAGTCAAAGGAAACCTGGGATAAAGTGTCCCAATTCTACAGCTTCCTTTGGGTGAAGAAATCTTAAAAGTATGTTGCATAGAGTGGAAAACTGGAATGATAGGAATTTAATTAAAATTATAGAATTATATTTTTATATGTGAATTGCTGCTATTTTTCAAACACGAGCAGTGAGCTATTATCCACCATAGCCTACACCATAGGAGAGATTCCTTGGCCACTATTACATTATTAAAATATTGTCCGAAATTGTTTAACATTCCCTCATCCTTAGGGTGATCTAAAGCCTGATTCATATTAGTAGTCCCAGCCAGTGTAAACTCATTGAATCAATGGGGTTTAGCTAATAGTTCACTTAGCATTCATCAGTTAATTCAATGGCTCTCCTCTAGTTGGGACTAACAATGGAATTCAGATCCTAATTTGGCTGAAGCACTTTCAGGGATTGCTGAAACCACACCATGGCCTGAATCCTATTGGGAAATGCTAAGGTAAAAACATTGAATAATTAAATCAAATAGTGAGACAACATGTAAGTAAGTAAATTGTTTAATTGGTTCTACTCTATTTGGCAAGAGGAACAGGATTCAGATAAATTTCTCTCCACCCATCTCTTTTCAGGATATTGTATTACAATGAATTCCTTGATCCGGTCCCATGCTCTTTTCTTCTTCTCTATATAAATAGTCTTGGACTAAAATTAAAATGGATTTCTGTTATCATTCAAGTTATGTTGGTACTTCTTTAAGAGGAGGATCTTACACTGATTTCTGCCTTGGAATAAAATATTGAATAATGGGCTATGCGGAACCATTATAAATCTAAGTCTCTGTATTATCTAACAAATTTATTAGACAATTACAGACTATTTTGTTAATTCACACAAATGAAAACGTGCATTAGTGATGATTAATTTACCCAAAGGTAGTTAGACTTTGATTCACTCCATTGTCCAGCCAAAGCCACGGTATGCATTTGCTAATGGTTGCCTATATATTTGAAATGTCAGCACACATAAAGTGCCAACCTTGGAACCTTAATTACATATTGAATGCATAATTTATTTAAAAGGCAGCTTAGTGGCATAAAACACCATAATTGTGCTCTACTTCACAAATTAAGCCATTTTAAGGGACAGAAGCTTCTACTAGTCTCTGTCCTGGGTTTTACAATGTTCCTTTCAAAGATTTCATTCAGTATATAGTTTGGTTTTGATTCTCACATAGGTTTGGTAAATGTAATGTAAGCTGACTATGCAGTTGGTTTTGCTAAACATACTGAGAAGTAACTACAAATGCTTGAGACTATTTGTGCAAGGTAGTATTTCTAATGCAGAATAATCTTAGGAAGCCTTGGAAAAGTTACTTGCTACCTGGAATCCTCTCAGCAACATACAAATGGGCAATTTAATGTTACCCATGTCTTATTTTGTATTGAGCACAAGAGGCTATTTGTTACGCCCTTGCACTCTGCCTTAAGGGAGCAACAACAGTAAAGCTCCTGCATATCTCTCTGTGTTTTCATCTAGTTTTAAAACATCAGTATTTGTGGACAATCCATCATATGGACAATAAAGAATCTTAGCTGTTCATGAGTTGGGGGGAAATGACAATTTGTCCAAGACCTTCAAAAGAAATGCTGAATCTACTCTAGAAGTATTATATAGGGTGGTGGATTGATAGTCGTCATTGCTCCATTTTTTTGATGGGCAGATAAACCATCTGGTAAACCTTTTGGTGTCACAGCTATGATTGCTATGTGGATGGAAAGGAGGTGACCAAATAGCTGGGACTACTTTCCACCCCTCACTTCTCAAGAGACTAGAGGAGGAATGGCAACTTCCTTCATTTTTGCTCTCAGACTAATGAACTGCAGTGAGGAAAAAAGCAATCCTCACTGCTTGCTTAGCTCTCTTCTTCCCCCCTCCACAGCTATTTAATGGATGTAGCAGTAACCCCCAGAGTTTGACAACTGCAAGAAGAAAAGAATTATAGAGTTGCAGGCATGGAGCATTACCTTCCATGCCTTTGATGTAGGATCTCAGCCATCATGGTTCAGAGCTCTGCTCCGCCATGAGACTTGTTGGTTGGCCTTGGGCCAGATCATAACTTATTGTACAATGCGGTTGTGACGATAACTCCAGAAACATTTTCAAGCTAGTTGCTGAGCATGAGGAGTTGAAAAATTGTCAATTTGGCCAGGATTACAATATCACATGGTACTCGGGGGAACAGTCTGATAACTACAAAGAGTTTCCTCAAGGTACAGAAACCTAATGGCGGAAAGTTATCAGAAATTCAGTTGCTGAAGGAAGGTCACAGAGTAGCAGTGGGAACCTAACTAGAGAAGATGAAGGTTGATAGCGAAGTGCAATGAAGAATAGGTATTATGGAACAACTTTAAGTATTCTGCATTCACCAGCCTGTAATTGACTAAGGAAAAAGAGCAGAAAATTAAGAAGGAGGTTTGGAACTGAGAATGGATTATATGTATATGTAATTCCAGTACTATTAGGTGAATTAGAACCAAAGAGTGCATCTATACTGTAGAATTAATGCAGTTTGACACCATATCATGGGCATTATAGTTCTACAAGGTCTTTAGCCTTCTTTGCCAAAGAGTGCTAGCTTATCACCAACCTATATAGCATTCAGCCAGGACAGTTAAAGAGGTGTCAAATGCATTAATTCTATAGTGTAGATATACCCTTAGTTCAGGAAGGTATTTCCCTCAGATACGGAGGCTGTAATGTAAATGTATGTATTTATGCATCATGATTATTAGCATTTCTCAGTGAATTTGTCCAGTATACCTTTTACATTGACAGGAAATGCAAATTCCCCTGACTCCCATGTTGTGTCTATCCGCAGCCACAACATGCCACCTACTGACTCCTCAGCACTCTGGCAACATCAACCAGAGCACTGCCTTGCTAAGGAATCTGGGGGGGGGGGGGGTGAAAACCCCTTTCCCCGCTCCCTTGCATTTTAACTTACACCAGTCAGAGCACTGAGAACAAGGTAGTTGGCATGTCACTGCCAGGGACTACCCTGACATTTGGTGAAGGGGTGACAGGACACCTGAACCCAGGGGGCATGGGATGTCAGTCAAGACAGCTACAGGCAGTTTACCAGCTGTTAGGATTTCTGGGAGTTGAAGGTCAAAACACCTGGGGACTCACAGGTTGAGAAAAACTGGTGTAGAAGCACTTTTCTCTCTTGAGTTTTTCACAATTCAACCTTAGGGTCTACTGATATAAAAAGGGTGAGAAAGCTTTTCCACATCCATTTTACACACAATGGACATAATTTTATTCACTTTTAGTATGTCCTACCTTACACAGCTACAAATATTGAAAGTTCCATCACGTGGAAGTTACCCCTTGATTTTTTGGGTTGCCACCTTTCTGTACCCTTTCCAGTAAAGGCTGTTCTTCAAGCATAATGATGGCTCTTTTTCATCTGAGGACTGTGCCATTTACAGTGGGAAAGGCCTATATGTTTGAACCTGGCACATTTGTCTTTGCCATTTGCAAAGTCCATAGCTGTGAGGACTTTAATGAAGAAATTCAATGTGTATAGGGAAAATATTAAGAAATATCATAGGGAAGATGTCTCAAATCCACCTATTATGATCTGCTCTTTTTATTGGCTGGTATGTGCCTGAGGCAGCTGAATCTTCTAACACTTTCTGCCACCAAATCCTCTGTTTCCTGGCAAATACAAAATACTAAATTCAACATCTGTCTTGCCAAACACATTTGGCCAGTTATCATTTGGAGCAGACCCTTGTCCGCATGGAATCCAAGTAGATCCAAATCCATTTCAGCACTGAGAAGAACACATTTTCTTGAACTTTGCACTGCAAGGGAAACAGAGCCTGTGTGATTGCAGCAAGCCATTTTTAAAGCAGCTGTCTCCATTTTGTCCAGTCTGCTACCATCCCTATTTTCTCCTTCTACATTGCTGCCAAAGGGTCATTTCTATCAACCACTTTCTTTTTTTAAGGATCTCAACACTCACATATTAAAAGCCAAGGTTTTTGAAAGTCAGCCTCATGCTGAATTTTCTTACACATTTTAATGATAAATTACCACAGATGTTCCAGTATCTCCCATCTGTAAGCTTTGCAAATATCAGATTTGTTTGGCAAAGCTCTTTTACAATATCATATTTTCCTTAATATAATGTAATTTCCTTTTTCCAGGCACTTTAAGAGAGAGGGAGAAATCTATATGGTTCCAGATGTTATGAGGCTACCTCTCAACTCTGAAAATCTGAATTTTGATTTTTGTTTTGAGTCAGTATGTTTCATGTAGGTTAATAATGTAAGGTGAATGGTGATATCTAGACCACAGACTTAACAAGCCACTTGCTGACATTCAGGATAAGTAGGAATACCTATGAGGATTTTCAGCACCCAACAAGAATTAGGAGTTTTTAGAGGAAAGTCTAACGATTTGAATGTTGTAGCTGTCATGTACAACTTTTGGTCACTCTTAGCCCATGTTGGTAGATTTAATGTTTTTACTTTTGATGGGAGATACTGAGCCAAAACAAAACAAAAAAATAGATGTAGTAGTGAGAGCTGAGTACCTCTTTAGAAAAGTGTATACCTTCTGCTTAGTAGCACCTTTGTGTGCAGTGTTCAGCATCACCAACATATGTGGTGGTTGTGCCTTATGTGTCTGTGGTTTGTGTCTCAAGTTACCAGCTGACATATAGAGACACCATGACTCTCAAACAAGAAATACCCAGAGGTAGTTTTTCCAATTCCTTCCTCTGAAATATTATCTGTAGCATCCGATATTCATTGGTAGTCTCCCATTCAAGTTTTAACCAGGGCTACCCCTGTTTAACTTTCAAGATAAGACACAATCTGATGCCTTGTAACTATTCTTAAATAATATAGTGTGTAGACATTCTCAGATTGCAAACTCATATTGCCAAGCAAAAAAAAAAAAAGCCATATGAAACAATCTCCATGCAATTCATCCTTGGTCAATCAAGTGTAACCTTGCCCATTTTATAACACATTGTTGTTAAAATGCACTCTTGAAAAGCTGGAGTTGTGTAAGCTCTTACTATTCATGGAGAAGTTTCTGAAATGCTTTGCATGCATCTGGCTGCAGTATCACAAGCTTGAATTTATAACTGTCAAGAATTTCCCGCTTGCTCTATAATGTTTTAAAGATGAACACCTTTCTCATCTCTCAAAGTCTAATCTCATGAGATTTCCCCAAAAATTCTTAGATTTCACACAAGACTCCCAACTGAATACAATGGGCACCACAATGGAAAACTTGCATTTTTCCACAATGGAAAAATAACCTTCAACTCCAAAGGTACATTATAAATTTCCAGAAGTTTATTCAGTGCAAGTTTATTCTTTCCCCATTGTTATTATTTTTGTCTCTGTTGCTTTATTGCTAGGTAGTTAGGAATGCTCAAACACATAAAAACTTAAACATATAAACAACAGGGAATTAAATATTTTATTTTGCACTGTTTGAAAATTATCCAAAGGAAACATACATTTTAAAACAATAAAGAGAGAGAGAGAGAGAGAGCTTGTAAAATTTCTTAATAAACCATCATTTTACAATTTGGGTATGAGATTAATGCATTATTTGCATTGTCCAAGGCATAAGTGTAATTCTTGGAATAAAAAAGGGCAATCTTTCTCTGGAAGTGGGTTAGAAACCTCACTATTTCTAGATGTTTTGGGCTACAACTCCTGTTATTCCATAGCATTGTCTATGTTGACTGGGACTTCTGAGAGTCTGTTAGGTGGATATCTACTATTGGTAGACTAAGGTTTTCTTCTTCAATAGATAGATCTTCATTTCACAGTGGCATATTTGATCATCTTTTTAATTATTACAAAAAAACAGAACTAATTAGCCAGTTATCTAGCTGTTCTGCAGACGATTGCCTGACCAATTTACAGGAACAGTCCTTAGTCCAACTAGAAAGGTGTCCTCATTATACAGCAAAGTGATGAAGTTTTCCCCCTGAATTGGACCACAGGCTGTAGGGGTGTTACTTCTCAGCTGACCTTTGGTGGTGTAAACTGAGTTCAAAATGCAGTCTGTGCTCAATGAACTGGGGAAAAGGACAGGATGGGGTGGCCCCTTACCCTTCCCTGTGGATCCAGGCAAAAGCTAAGTGTTGGAGTCTCTCCTAGCTTGTGTGTTCTTCCTTATTAATAACTTTTGCCACATTTTCCACATCCTGATGGTGTTGGGTCATATATGTCCCACTTTTCATAATAATAACCTTTATTTGTACCTCACCAGCATCTCCCCAAAGGAACTTGGAGCAGTTCACAGAAGCATTCCAAGTGCCACATGCAGACAACAATACATAAGTACAAATACAATGACATAAGTATAATTGACAGCACACAAAAATCTCATTAATAAAATTGTAAACATTTGAAAAATATATAATTCCTAAATCGGTGAAGTATTGGAAGGTATCCTTTTGCCTGGCCAATATAAGCCAAGCGGTCATAGGAGAAGAGGTCTCCTTTCCTTCCCATTTTATCCCCAGTCTTACTACACAGCATTGTTTTATCAGTAGAGTTTATACATCACTTCTCCGTTGTGATCTGGACCCAAAGCAAAACCTTTGTGTCCAAACTACTATACTGACACTGAGATGTCATTTCAGGAGATGTCTTGTGTCTTGTAAAATGGAAAAGAATTATAATGAAAATTTAGTCTGGCAGCAGAGATGGAAAGAACAGGGGTAAAACTAAAAGCAGTCAGTGTGTGTCAGCAAGAAGCATAGCAAGGCAGCCTCATCAGATCTCAGCTAGGGCAGGGAGGAACTGAAAAAACTAGAGGAGAGAGACATGTGTTGCACAGAGTCTGCCCTATGCTTCTTCAGTTGTCCTCAGGTAGAAGGTACTGCTCCCAAACCAATGCTGAAGTGAGATTTTATTGCTGATCTGGTCAACTTTTGTGGGACAGGTCACCTCAGGTCACAAAATACCTTGAGCCAGCCATGAGTTAAAGAAGCCCTGATATCTGAAGGTCTAAAATACTAGTAAAACCTTGCCTAACCAATGGCTAAATTATGATAAGGCAAGACATGAATAGTTTGAGATGCGACACAACTATATTCTTGTCTTTGAGGTTGCCTTTGCTTGTTAGGCAAGACAAAGATTACAGCTCAGGATACCAGACCGTTGTTGTTAATTGCCCTAAAGTCTCCTTTAATTTCACCACATGCACAATGGAGGACCTTCTTGCAGCAACACCAGAGACACTCCAAGTGGCCAGCTACTGGTCAAAGGACATTTAATCAACTACCAAGCTTGCAAACTTTGTGTTTTATTTGTTTGTTTGTTTGTTAAAAAATGCAATGCAACTGTTTGGTCTGTCCCTGATACGATAAATAAATAAACCTTTAATTTATGCCACTCCTATGAATGAGAGACCTTTGGGTCACCTTTGCTCAGCTCTTGAAGACTCAGGGCCATGGCTGGATTCCTTGATCAGTTCTGCCCATCTGGAATGCAGTCTTTCTCTTTTTTGGAAGGGTGCCTTTTACCTTCCCAAGCATTTTCCCCTCAGTGAGTCATGTCTTCTCATGATACAGCCAAAGTATGATATTCTCAACTTTGTCAGTTTGGCTTCTAAATATAGTTCAGGCCAGATTCGCTGTATAACTCAATTATTTGTCTTTTTGCAGTCTATGATATTTGCAGACCTCTCCTCTAGCACCACATTTCAAATGAGTTGATTTTCTTTCCACCAGCTTACTTCACTATCCAGCTTTCACAAGTATACATAGAAATCAGAAGAATGAATGGAGCATTTTCAAAATCAGTAGGTGGTCTTTATGGCATTTCTCAGAATGAGTATTTAAAAGCGATGCGTTTAACTCACTGCTGTGTTGCTTTCCTTGAAAATATCACTGCTACACTTTCTTTAAATTGTCAGAAATAGATCACAACCTTAACAGAATTTCAGGTGTTAACAAGCGCAAACTACATTTCCCCCCAAAACCAAACAAAATCTTATAGATTGGAAAAGGGATTTACACATTTTCTTATTTTATTATCATGGGCAAGTACTAAGAATGTCAAAAGCTTTTACCCTTCTGGGTGAAATTACAAGAGCTCTGATCAAAATTAAAAATAGAGGTAACTTTCACAATCAGTTTCCAATGCCTCAAGTGAATTATACAACAGTGTTTTTGTTAAGTGACTGACTGATGAGTTCTAATTGGTAGAAGCACTTCATTGTGTTAGTTTTTGGCAGTCATACTTAGTTGCTGAATATTTTTAGGTGGCTTGATTGCAGCCCACAGTGCAAACTCTCCAATACAGCTTATCCTTTCTCTTCTGTTATTATCATCTCTTTAGGTTGAGACTGTATTTGCAAAGGTCACTAGAGATGAGAACCTTTCAAGCTAACAGTAGTAACTACAAGAGCAGCTCATTCCAGTAGTTAAGCTTAAATTAGCAGAAAGCAGGCCCATTGTGAACACATCTTTTTTTTAAAAAAAAAAAACTGGAGAGCTGCTAAAATTAAGGAGCCATAATTTCCATTGATAGTGTGAAGAAAATGAATCAAATTTGTCAAAGTAAATGCCATCTACATTCAATGAGGATGGTTTAACAGTGTAGCTCAGAGTTTCGTACTGAAAAAAGACATAACTAATTTTCTCAATGGATCCAATATACACTTGTTTACATTGCTGTTGGATAAACCATTATCCATATGATCTTCTCAATCTAAGTGATGTTCAGCAGGTCGCTATTCTAACTAGACTTTGGAAAGGTTATATGTTAGATCAAACAGCTGCTTAAAATCTTGCCATGTGCTCAGGGGAAGGAAGATGGATGATGGAACTTTGAGACCTGGGCATGAATCCTTTTGTCTGTCCAACTAAAATGACCCCATTAAAGCTGTAGGATTTATTTATATGTTGAATCACTGCTCTAACTGGAATTGCCCAGTAGGCTTCAAATAAAGGGAGAAATGTACATATGGATCACATTTAAACAATGTAGACTGGAAAATAATGGGAGCATACCCAAGTACTACAGGCTACTACAGGCTATATCTTAAACATTGAATTAGTGTTTTGTGAGATATTTATTCTTCTCTGTCATAGATCTCGGGTAGCACAATGGACTACAAATCCCATGAGTCCATAGGATGGATGCATGGCAGATAAAATGGTGTCAAGCTGCTATAATTCTGCCATATCATTATTTCTCAAGAGCTCAAGTAATTGCTCTTATTGGGATATTGGGAACTTTATAGAATAGTAAACAAATTGGATGCTATTCCTAGGAACTCACATATGCTCGTTGACCTTTTGGCTATGATCAAGTATAATGTATCCCCCCCCCCCCCCAACATTGATAGCAGATGAATACTGTACATATAAGCTGGGGTATCCATTGGTGTTTGCTGGTGCCAAGACCCCCAATGAATACAAACTTCATAGATGCTCATGTCCCTTTATAAACGACAGTATATTAAATGTTAAAATTAAGGTTTGCCTTTTGCGCGGTGAGGTTAGGATGGAGTATTTTCAAGCTATGAATCATTGATTCCATGGATACAGATTCTGTGGATACAGAGAGATAATTTGAGTGTATTTACCTAAAAGTGGGTGAGTGGAACAAAATAGGGATCTGTTGGTGTGCTGCCCATGCTGCTCAAAAGTCTACATTCCTGAGCTAGCTGGGGTGGTCTTGGGATTGGCATTGGAGTCTCAATGGCTAATAGTGCTGGGAGACTTCAACATCCATTCCGAGACTGCTCTGTTGGGTGTGGCTCAGGTCTTCGTGGCCTCCATGACAACCATGGGTCTGTCCCAGGTGGTGCCTTGCCCTACACATGTTGCAGGACACATATTGGATCTTGTTTTCTTTGTAGGATGGAATTATGATGCTGGTGTGGAGGAACTGGCACAGTTCTATTGTCATGGACCGATCACTACAAAAAGTCTCCTGGTTTCAGGATGCAGGGATATAAGCAAAGTGCCACAGATCTGAAAATCAGTCAGCTTCAAAGAGAACAGAATCCAATTTTATCAAATATCTCCTATGGGGTGAGTAATGATGGCAGTGCAGCTAAACCTGTAAAAACAGCTGGGGGACCACAATTGCCCACTTCTGTTTTACTGCAGCCACAAATTGCACAAGTATGACGAACAGAAAATTAGAAAGGATGTCCTTCAATGTAGCAGAAAAAGAAACAGCTACCCCTAATCACCTAAAAAAGTAATTTATAGGCCTCCTATTATTTGAAACAATCAGCAGAGCTGTTTGTATATGCTGAGCCTTGCAGCGGGTAGCAAGGGGGAAAGGATGGTGTGCTGAAGATATAAAGTGATGGGGATTGATGCCACAGCCAAGGCTAAATAAATATGAGGAGGACAAATTCATGAATATGTTGAAGCAGAGAGGTTTTTGCTCATTTAGTGAGCATAATCTCATCTCATTCATGTTCTCTTTACTGTAGTACACATAGCCACCAGCTGAGACCTGCAATAAAATCTGTTTTAATTTTGCTTACAAAACTTAGGCACATACGTTTTGAAAGCCAGGAACATTTAAAAATGAATACTTGACTCCCTAGTGACCCAGCCTTTGGAGTAAATGGGCTACAGATTGGCATTCCTGCTCCCTACAGCAAAAACCGACCAGCTCAGACCAGATGCAATGTGGCTCCCCAGTGAGACGTTTCTGCCAAGCCTCTTTTGCTCCATTTCCGGTGGGAAACTGGGGAATGAATGCACTGGAGCACAGTTCCACCAAATACTCCTTTGACATATGGAATGGAAAGCAGCAAAGGATGAATAACTATTCATTGCAAATGTCTCTCCTTGTTTTGCAATCTTCAAAAAAGAAAGGGCCAGAAGAAAGACTTCTGCCAAGGAAGGGGCATGTGTGTGGAATAATAATGAGCACATTTTGGTCACTGGCTCCATGCTCAGTTGCACTGTATGCACCAGCTGCCATGGATTCCAGACATACCACTTGTCACTGATGTGTCTATTGGCTTGGCTTTTTTTTTTTAAAAAAAAAACCCCACAGAATATATTTTCATTTTTTGTAAGATACGCAGCAACCATATTTCCCCCCTGAAATTGCTGCTTAATCTAAACAAGGAAACTGAATGATAAGGCTTACCATATGGCTTGGTTCTCGGGTAGATTTCCACTACTGCCATCACAGCCAGTAAGCACAGAAAATGACATCCTGCTGAATGGTAGGCAATAGCAGTCATCCTCAAACTGTGGCCCTCCATCTGTTTGGGCCTCTAACTCCCAGAAGCCCTTACAAGCATCTTCAATTTTCAGGAATTCTGGGAGTTAAAGGCCTGGGCAATAGCATAGGAGAGCATAGGAGAGCAGGCAAGAGAAACCTACCTAAAAAAAGAAATAGAATTGATACTGCATCTCACTTGAAGCTTCATTCAGGCTTCAATTTTTTTTTTAAAAAAGACAATTACTGTAAAAAACAACCATTTTCTATGGACTGACACAGAAATTAGGGGCCAAGGGGAAGATCAAGCAGCCCACCTTCTTGTTTCACTCCAGGCCAGGAAAACCCTCTGACTTTAAACACCATACAGCTGGGTAAAAATGCAAGCAGTTTATTGAAAATAATTGAAAAGCAGTAGCAGTAGCAGTAAAAACACTCCATAAAAATACGTAAATCCAGTTAGGTAAAAAGATAAGCAGAAACAAATAGTTCAGGAAATTAGAAACTTCCAAGGTAAAACTCTAAAACTTAAATCATGAAAACAAACAAGGAACTTAACACACAAATTTATCCAAGGCAAGGCTTCCAAGAACCAGGAAATATGACTTGACTCAATTCCAACGTTGCTTCGTCTGAGTATAGATTATGTACTTGGCACTTTTATCCCCTAATCTACTTTATGCCCAAGTGGCCAGAAATGGATTTCTATTTCAGCCTTGACTCTGTTATCAATCTCTCCCTCAGTCTGGCAGAACGCCTGAGAGATTGGTTTGTTTGCCTGTGCTGACTGAAAATATGCCTTCTATGTTTTGTTGTTTATTCGTTCAGTCGTTTCCGACTCTTCGTGACCTCATGGACAAGTCCACGTCAGAGTTCCCTGTCAGCTGTCATCACCCCCAACTCCTTCAAGGTCAACCCAGTCACTTCAAGGATGCCATCCATCCATCTTGCTCTTGGTCGGCCCCTATTCCTTTTTCCTTCCATTTTCCCCAGCACAATTGTCTTCCCTAAGCTTTCCTTTCTTCTCATGATGTGGCCAAATTACTTCATCTTTGCCTCTACTATCCTTCCCTCCAATGAGCAGCCGGGCTTTATTTCCTGAAGTATGGTCTGGTTGGATCAAGATTTTAAACAGTTCAACTGGGATCCCGTCGTCTCCTGCTGCCTTGTTATTAGCTATGGCTTTCTATCTACTGGCTCATTAATTTCTGCAGCTGGGCCAGGTGCTGAGCTTTTCTCAGGCTCAAAGTCCTGGGAATTCTCTGGTAGCAATTCAGGCCCTCTTCCAGGGACCATCATCCCCAAACCCTTCAGGAAAGACACTTTCAACAGGAATCCCATTGTCATTCTCTGTATCTAGAACAACCTCATCATTATACACATCATTAGATACATGAAACATCATTGTCATTTCCAACATCCAGAGTACCCTAATCATGGCCTTTAAAATTAAATAGTCCAATTCCAAAGAAGTATACACACATTTCAATGTGTGATGTACAATATAGTTCCTTTTCCTTTTTTAGACAGCTGTTCTTTTGTTCCCAAGTGTTAATACTACTTTTTAAAGAACAATATATGATTAGAGATCAATTTTGTGATGCCTGGGGGCATATTGCTCTATAAAAGTTCTACAGCAACCTTCTAGAATATATTACACAGGTGTTTCGGTGAATAGATAATCTGAAAAAATTAACTGAGCCCATCTTGAATGTATTCCACTTCATATTAATTGAGCAACAGATTGTATTTGTACAGCTGAAAGCAGTTATGTAAGCAATCATATTTAAAATAAAAAACAACACTTTTTAGAAGTATAGTCCGAAATGCAACCATTATTTCTCTCTTTTGTAATTCCACTTTAGATCCCTTATGAGAGAAAAGTGAGAGATATATTCATTAAATAATAACATCAATAATAATTATAATTATAATCTATGCCAAATTTTTAAATTTTCTTGTGTGGTTTTGTGTTTGTGTGTATCTGTACTCTAAAGTTTTCATTTGTATTTTATGTGTACAAATCCTCACACTGGGTGAGACATCAAACTTGGACCTTATTTCATACAAGTGTTGCTGCTGTCCTGACATTGTGTAAAAAATTCATGGACAGGACATATTTTGGCAGAAGTGGGTTAGTTCAATTGTTGGTGTCAGTCCTTGATGTTGTACCATGCAAGAAAAAGACATACACACTGATGCCTTCACTAACAGTAATTTGTTTAAATCATATTGAATAAAGAGCAAGATCAAAACATAAAACTTAATTGAACAGATCCAGGATGGTCCTAGCCTTTGAGACAATGCAGGACTCAACTGCTAGAAGAATTACCCCCAAACTGAAAACTTGCCTGTCTTCCCAACTCTGAAACCTTCTGGGCCTTTCTATTAAAGGGGTAGTGCTCAACAGGTGCCATCTGTATTAAAGTTTAAAATCTGCTTGAAGGTTTTATCCCCTTTGAAACCTGTGATCTACCATTTTGAAACTTCAGCATATCTGTCAGCTAGTCAATTTTTCTCATATACATAAGAATGAGAGCTTTTGTCCCCTATCAGTATGTGATAGAACCTGCAGGAGCTCGGTGTCATTATATTTTTATATCTCTTTGGAGAGATTTAAAGTGGCTTTGAAATAGACTCAAAAACAATTCAGAAGCTCTTGGTATGACCTGGTGCACTTTCTAAAATCCATAACTCACAGGTGACAGATAATGTATTTTTCTTATTTGTCTTAAGGGCCATGAATAAATTGGCAATAACCACCTCTAGATTATTGTAAAGATCATGCTTTAATGTTATAACTGCTCTTAGCCTCTTGCTGCAAGGGCCAAATTAATGAAGCTAAAATATTGTTAAATATATGTAGATGTGATGGAATGCCATTGTGATCACCCAGTTTTGGTGCTACAGTACTGCTGGAAGAATACATGAATGTTCACCTAAAGAAAGAAACATCTTTTATATCTAATGTCCATAGAAGATGGGATACTCTTTTCCAAGGGAGCACCTTTAAACCTATGGTAGAGTTTCATAGTAGGAATATACAAACCGAATCCTGTAATGGAATCATTTTCCTCAGAATAATTTTTGTTATTATTTAGTCTCTTTCAGAAATATGGATCCATGCTAACATAGGCATACTCATGTTATGTGTAGAGAGGATCACCTGTGATATACAAATATGATAATAGAGAGTTTGGTCGTTCAGAAAAAATAGTCCATGATAGAGATAGAGACTTGATCTGACCACCTTGCATTTGTGTATGTGTACTTATGGTCATTGCAGAAGTTGGTATCATCATTTTTTTCTTCATGGTGTCCAAAACCCTCCTACTTCCACATCCTTTCATTGCAGCAGCCTCCCCAAAGTCATTCTGTTACTGGTGGAGAGTAGGCAAAACACTGGAAAACCATCTGTCTATCTTTCCATAAGATAGTATCTCCCAAACTCTGGTCTTTTAGGTCTTTTGGACTTCAGTTCCCAAAATCCTTGGTCATTGTCCAAAGTAGCTGAATCTTTTGGGAGTTGAGGTCAAAGACATCTGGAGTACTAGAGTTTTGGACTCACTGCCTTAGACTAAAGATATCATTCGCTGATACCTTTGGAAGACTCAAGTGGATCCCAATGGATGGCCTCAGTTTGTGTCTCTCTATGGAAATATAGTTAGATTTTCTTCCAATCCCCTTGCCAGTGCCACAATGAACAATGGGGATGGAAGTCCCCAACATAATTCTGCCCAAGGTTATTTTATCAGTGCTGCAACTAACATGTAATCCCTTTTGAAAGTTAATGTTAAAGAACATTGTAAGGGTATTGTACAGGGCTTATTTTCCAAAAGCTACATCATTCCTTCATCATGAATATTGCAACAAGTTATTTTTTCAATAAATGATTATCAGCAATGAATTTAATCTTCATCTTATAATGAGAAAGAAGAATGGTTTACTTTTAAAAGGTACATTCCTAAAGTTTTCTTTTGTTTATTACTTCTAGCATATATTTTTCTTTATACTATTTCAAAGTCAGTCTATCTTTACATAAACAGTTGGCTGCAGAAAACCCACTGGTCTGAACAGGACAACACAGTACTTGGCAACCACCAAAGTGTTTCTGTTTTTTAGTCCATTTTGTGCATGGAAGAATATTCCAAGAAAGTATGCAAGTATGCAAATAGAAGATACTAGCCGTCTCCTGCCACACGTTGCTGTGGCCCAATCTGGTGACCTGGAAAATAAAGTAATGAGAAAGTGTTGGTTTCTAATCTGTGTAATTTCTTTATGTTTGTGGGTAAACAGCATTTCTTGTTGTTTCTTTGTCAGTGTTGATGTAGAGATTGCCTGGCTTGCCTACTCTGGAACATGCAACATATAATTGTCCTTCTTTAAGGGTCCATTTCAAATCTATTATATTATATCTGTCATATACATGTGTGTGTGTGAATCCTATGTCTATCTATACCTATAGCTGGATGGCCTTAAGGCAGCATTTCTCGACCTGGGGGTTGGGATCCCTGGGGGGGGGGGGATCATGAGGGGGTGCCAGAACACAGTATTTTCTGTTGCTCATGGGGGTTCTGTGTGGGAAGTTTGGCCCAATTCTATCATTGGTGGGGTTCAGAATGCTCTTTGATTGTAGGTGAACTATAAATCACAGTAACTGCAACTTCCAAATGTCAAGGTCTATTTTCCTCAGACTTCATCTATGTTCATATTTGGGCATATGGATTATTTGTGCCAAGTTTGGTCCAGATCCATTATTGTTTGAGTCCACAGTGCTCTTTGGATGTAGGTGAACTACAACTCCAGAACTCAAAGTCAATGTCCATCAAACCCTTCTAGTGTTTTCTGTTGGTCAAGGGAGTCCCGTGTGCCATGTTTGGTTCAATTCCATCATTGGTGGAGTTCAGAATGCTCTGCGATTGTAGGTTAACTATAAATCCCAGCAGCTACAACTCCCAAACGACAAAGTCATTTTTTAAAGTGATCATCACTCCTTGGGTTAGTAGGTGTCTTGTGGCAAAATTTGGTATCAATTTGTCCAGCGGATTTTGAGTTATGAAGTCACTCAAAACGCACAGAGCATTTTTATATGTATAGATTCTGTCAGATGCCTAGCCTTTCTTTTTGTCATCTGCTTAGCTTTGCTGAGCCAAATGTAAGGTTTGGGCTTTGAAATGATTGGGGATGTGTTCAGGGCCATATTGGTGGTAGTGCTCTGGAACTAGCAATACAAGGAAACTACTAGGTTAAGACCTAGTTAAAACCAAATGCAAGGCTAAATATTCCTCTATTTTCTCAGTGGACACGGCTGTGATTCAAATTACCAATTATTTGGTTCTAGCTGGTTGGTTATGAGTTTAGGAATTAAGCATAGCTTTGGGAACTTAATACATTAAAATAAACAGAAGTTGGGATCATAGCTGGCGGTACTGGAGAAGGCAGTGGAAATAGCTAGCATGTGCAAATGTCAGATTAAGGTACTGTGAACTCTAGAGACTTTCTTCCAGAGAGATACACAGTCTTAACCTTATAAGAAACCATTGCTATTACAGGGCCGTTTTTATTAAACCTTCTCACACAGTACTAAACAAACACTTATTTTCAGTTATACCTCTGGCATGCATTTCATTCCAAAATGTTTACCCTGGGATGATCTAATGGAAAGACTGTTTGCTTAACCACAGGTTCTTGCAAAGAAAATAAATGAAAGCCTGAAGAATTGAGCAAAAATACTGAACCATATCAACATTCAGCATATGCTGAGCTGGTAGCATCTTGTCCTGGGATCATATGAACACCTGGTTATGGCCCAGTAGAAATTACTCGGTGTTAGAAAACATTTCAAGTGCAATCTTCATGTTGTATTTCTGGGTTTCTCATTAAAAACAGCACAGTAAAGAGAAAAGTAAGAATATGTTCCTTTTTGCCTTTGAAAAATGTCATTTATGAAGTTTTAAATTTCTCTGTTGCATGACTGCCCTTGTTATCAAATGTTTTTTGATGACCAGAAACAATACAATTTTCTATCCTCAAAACATTGGCATTACCTTTGTGCAGCTTTTCCCCAATGTCGTCACCTCCCTCTCTCATGATTCTTCCAAACCATCCCACCAGTTTTAGTCCTAAAAGCCCCATCCTACATTTGATTGTCAGGACAGCTTTGTGGTGTGTGTATGTCTGCATGTAAAAGGCTGTAGTGGAAAGGATTATGGGTGTGTATGTATATAAAACACTATAGCAACTCTCTTTCAAAACCAATATTTTGAGGCTTGTTAACCTAAGTATTCTTTGAAGCTTTTATATTAAGCTACTATAAACTCTTCTATATACTATTATTGCTTTATATCAGTAATTTATTTTCTCCATGTGTACTTGTTAAGAAAGGCCTCTGGAGAAACAACTATGTCTTTGTAATATGCAGCAATCAATTCTTATTATTACCATTCTCTGTCTTTTAACATCTAAAGACCAATTTGTACAAGATGGCTACAATCCTACGCAAGTACTCCTGGAGTAGACTGGGACTTACTTCTGTGTAAACAAAAGTAGGATCATATTGCAAATCGCATACAAGAAACTGATAAATCAGCCAGTCTTTCTGAGCTTCTGCATTAACTTGGTCAGGTCAGAAATTCCTAGTTCTTCGGGGCACTTTGCGTGTGTATCACTGAATTTATCTACTGTTTATCCCCTTGCCTTGAAATAAATTAAGGATTGTAATTGAATTCATATGATTCTGTTAAAACCTAATTTTGCAGAGCTCACACAAATGAAGCAATTTCCTTGGCAGTACTTTTTCTTAGAAGATATGTGGAAAAGATGGGGAGGGGAAGAGACTGGTGAGAATAGGGATTTCTACCATGTAATTTGTCATGAAATAAAAATATCCTGTAGTGATAGTTATTGATCTAGAAAGATCTCACTAAATGGAAAACTTCTATCACTCCCCACAACCTTTGGCTACTGATACTGATACATTTAATTCAACACAAAGGTTGCCAACGATGGTATCTTCAGAAACGATATGTAAACATTGCCTTCTGCATATCATAAAAATTAACGGATTGTATATTCTCTGTTTTGAAAACACGTATTCCTATTTCGTTGTTAAACAACTAAAATAATTAAAAATGAAGGAAACAGAACAACTGAACAGTCTAAACCCAGTAAGGGGGAAAACCTTCTAGCAATAGTAAATAAAAAGGGGAGTGAAGCCCACTGGAATAATACAAATAAATACAACCTAATTCCAAAGGCCAGTTGTTTGAGAGGTCTAGTGTTAAATTTATTTATTTATTTATTTATTTACAGTATTTGTATACCGCTTTTCTCTCCCCGAGGGGGACTCAAAGCGGGGACTCAAAGCAAAAATTCAATGCCAGTACAAACAATTACAATTATACACTACAATTGGACATAAATTAAATTAAAAAATACATCTATAAGCAATAAAACAATCATTAAGACAATAAAACAGTCTTGTCCATTGAATTGCAGTTCCAGTCATTGTCTTGAAATGCTGCATACATTTACTTCTACTGCCCGAAGGCCTGGTCCCAAAACCATAATTTTAATTTTTTTTCTAAAAGCCAGGAGGGAGGGAGCGGATCTTACCTCATTTGGGAGTGTGTTCCATAGGCCGGGGGGGGGGGGGGGGGGTCACAGCCGGGAAGGCCCTGTCTCTCGTCCCCGCCAGGCGCACTCTTCCACAATGTTGATACACTGCAGAAGAACCTCAGCATACCAACCTTAGTACATGATTCACTCTGTAGTCAGTTTTTTCTGTTGCTAAATTTAATCATTGATTTAGGTTTTTAATATCTGTTTTTATACCTGCATTTCTGGTCATTAAGAGCCACATTATCACAGGCTGTCTGTGCCCTACATCACTGGAGAAATTATACTGTCTAGCTGGTATTGCACCACCTGACATTCGCCGGGAAGTAGCAGCCAATAATGAAAGGACCAAGACAGTGACATCTCTGGCCCATCCCCTGTTCGAATATCAGCCAGCACGCCAACACCTTAAATCAAGAAATAGTTTTCTAAGATCTATAGAGATACTCACAGGAACACCTCAGCAAGCGAGAGTCCAAAAGTGGCAGGCTAAAATCCAGCATCTCAAGCCATGGCTGATACTGAATGAAAGACTCCCTCCTGGGCTCACAGAAGACTGGGCAACTTGGAAGGCACTGAACAGGCTGCACTCTGTCACCACGAGATGCAGAACCTACCTTTAGAAATGGGGCTACAAAGTGGAATCCACGATATGCAAGTGTGGAGAAGAGCAAACCACCTATTACAATGCAGTCTGAGCTCTGCCACATGCACAATGGTGGACCTTCTTACAGCAACACCAGAGGCACTCCAAGTGGCCAGCTATTGGTCAAAGGACATTTAATAGAATGCCAAGTTTTTAAACTTTGTGTTTTCTCAAATACTTAATAAGTGTACCCTTGATTTGCTCCTGACACAATAAATAAATATCTGCTTTTGCTCCTGCTTTTAACTGTGTCCCAGTGGCCTTTGTTTTTATTCTTTTTAAACTGAGTATTCTGCTTTGACCAGTGTTAAATGAATAATGACATCTCAGATTGTGTTAAGTAGAAATGCATAGACCAGGTCCACAACTACTGATGAATGTTGTGCATGGGAAAATTGCCACTGCAATAATATGCTCCAAAAAGCCCTGTCAGTCATGTGGAAGTGCCATTACCAATCAAAATAGTTAATTCTTCCAAGACATCTCTAGAGTTTAGATGGCGGTAGGGGAGGAATACTTGGCTACATGGTTCTGTGCTTGTGCATGTGTGCATATGTAGCATGAATGTGTATTTGAGTGCCTGGGGGAAATTGTACTCCAGCTAGCACAGTTGGGATGGGCCCCATCATGCACAGGGAGGATAGAGGTAGATGGATCCAGTGGGATAAATTTAGTATTCGTTGCAATTAGAGCAGCCCACTGGAATGAATGGAACCACTCACTACGTATTTAAAACCTGTTCATTCCAATGTGTACAGTGTAAGAGGAACTAATGTTGGATTTAGCCTATTGTGCAAACCAGCCTCCAACCCCAAATAAAACCTCATGCATTTTGTGAAACATAGACTAGAGCTAATATCCTCTTATGTGAATGATGTAAACGCAGCTTCAATGGCCTAATTCTCACTAGGCTTTTCTCCCCTGCAAATACTTGACTCCAGTTGTCACTTCCTGTCTATCTGTGAGAGTCCATGGGCAAAATGAGGTTCCCTTAAGCCTGGCTGAGCTCAGCGAAATTCAATCCCATTTATTCTTGGAGGAAGGACATATGTCACCATTCTGATGAAAATAATATGCCAAGCATTTGGGAAATATAGACTGTGAAGTCAATTTGTAACACACGGTCTTTCGTGGAAATTTAAATTGCATGTTTTTGTTGGGGTTGCTTAGTACCAAGCAAATTAATGTTGTCTGAGCTGAAAATCTAAGTGCCATTCTGCAAATTAAAACCTACTTTCCCTTTCACTTTACGATTGGAAGTAACATTCTTGAGTGAAGTTTTGTAATTAAAAGTAAAACAGGGGGCTGAGGATGATAGATGTGACCTGCGGTGCCAGCATACTGAAAAGCTTAAGCAATTTTTCTTTGGCAATGGGTAGGCTGTAGATTTATCATCGGTACAGCAAACATATTCACTTGGGGTGGGGTGGAGGAAGCAATTAAATATAGACCTTGGTGACAGCACCTGTCACAAAGAAGCCGTATGAATATCCTTACATGAATTTTAAATTAAAATCTGGGTTTTATTGTCCTTTTGAGCAACTTCATGCTCATTTCATAAGCCAAGCAACGAGATCAGTGATAGATGTGTTCCACAAAACTTAATATATGGAGAGAGTCTTGGTATGAAGAGATAAAACAATCTTATACAATGGTTACTAGTGGTTCTTGTCACAAAATAAACTGGAATTAAATTAAATCAGATCAGAGCATTACATAAGAAGTGAACGTCCTGCATTTTATAACAGGCTCATGAGTCTGGGGGTCCCTGATGGTTGTGAGTTCTATTGTTCTGCCAGAGCCAGGACTGATCGGCAAGATTAATGGGAGAAAGATTAATGGCAGAAAGAGGCTGAAAACATTTGCTCTGTCCCTACAAATATGTGAAAGCATTAACCCAGCACAAATGGCATCAATATTTGAAAACACTGGTTCATTAGGACCAATAATGTGTATAATAACAGCACATTTTGAGTTTATTGTTGCTTTCACTACCCCAGATGGCTGCAAAATCATAATGTCGCCTTCCATTGTGTTCTTCCTTACTTCCAAGCTAACAAAAGGATGGCAACATTTCCGCTAGCCATTACACAGTATGTATGTTAATTGTGTAAATGACTTTATTACACTGTTCAATTGCTCCAAGCAAGGAGGATAGTGTGTGTTCAGTGAATGGGTGACTCACTTTTTGCATTGGCTGGGTTCTTCAGAATGAATAACTCTGCATTGCAATTAGCTTGCTTTGCCTAGAGGTTTTTTTTTTAAAGTTTGCTTGATTTCATTCTGAGAAACACTCAACTATCTTGCTTCTACTTCCTTGTTTCTGTGTTTGTGTATCTTCAAGTCACCTGCCAACTTAGGACAAATACATACATTTCATAGGATTTTCTTATCCACAGAATACTCAAAGGTCATTTTGCCATTTTATTAATTTTAGTATTTTGTGAAGGTCTGGTGGTCAGTCTCTTAAAGACAGGGAAATACTATAGTGGAAAAACATATGAGAGTCATTGCCAGTCAGTAATAGTAACAGAGCACCATTGGTGGATACCAAAATCTGTGGATAATATCCAAGTCCTTTTGTATACAATTGTATAGTAAAATAGCATCCTTTATGTAAAACAAAAAAAAAATTGCTTTTTTTTTTACTTCTTGGGGTGATGGGGATGACGGTTTTCATGGCATGAATGTTTGAATTTGTGGAAAGCATATGGAGAGGCAACTGTACTGAGCTCACATTTCTACCTTGGTGTTAAGCAGTTGATCTTTAAAGTATTGGATAAATGGCAGATGCTGGAAAAGTATATTTAGTGAGCTGATTGAAGGCAACCTTTTGTCAGTGCAACTTTAGCGAACACCCTGATAACTTCTTTGGATTGCCTGGGCTTTTGGGCAATGCTTCTGGCTTCTTGGGACTTTGATTTGGATTTTGGCTTCTTGGGACTCTGTCATGTTGCCATGGAATCTTGTTTGATCAATGTTTATGGATTATGCTTTATGTTATTTGCCTTTGGACTTTGGAAACTCTGTCTTTGCATTTAAGACTCTGTTTGGCTATTGAACTTTTGCAACTTTACTTTTGTGTTTAAGGCTTTGCCTTTTCTTTAATAAACTACAGAACCTACAGCCTTAGTATGTGTAGTGTTCTGAGAAAGGTGAATCTATCCTGAGGTGCGACATCTTATTAGCTGTGCACAGTGTATAAGCTGGTAAGTATCATTATACAGTCTTCCTTTCAAAGGGTTTGTTGTACCTTACTACTCAAAGGAGTAGAAAGAGTAAACTCCCTTTGGCAAGCAAAATGATAAAGAAGACCTGGATAACTACATTGCATGAATTAATTGAATACCCATTTGTTGAAATTCTTAACATAAACAAAGCATGCTTCAGCTATGCCAAGCCAATTCCAATTATCTACCTCCCTTTAGAGTTGCAGTGTGACATGGTGGTTTAAGTTTTGGGCTAAGTGTCTGGGTGACCAGGATTCATAGCCCCACTTGGCCTTGGAAATCTGAGTTATCTTGGGCTGAGGAATGAACTAGCTAGGATCCGCTCCGTGATTGCCCAAAGGTTCCTTCTGTTTTCACAGGAGAGAAGAGGGATTCCCCATGTTGGGAAGAACAGCTGATTTTTAGATCATTTAAAGGTCCAGTCCATTGCAGGGACACCCCTATGAAGGGTGTGAAACTGAAGAGGATGACAACGGGTATAGATAGATGGTTCTTTGATTGATGTAAATCTGCAGTCCCGAAAAGTCAAAGGTGCAAGGCACAGAAGACAAAAGGGGATAATGCCAGATATCCAGAGGCTCAGCTGTCCTTTCAAAAGACTAATTTATTATCTGAGTTTGACTTTGTCTTCCGTGGGAGCTATAAGCCTCTGGACACATCTGGCCAGGTAAACAGAGCAAAACACAACCCTACTGATAAAGGGATTAACTGTCTTTCACTCATATACAAAAGAGATACCATTTCCAGGTCTGGTAAATCATTGGAGGGATATTTCCTGATTGCTCAACGACCTCTGTTTGCAAGGGTATATGTAACTACAGGTTACTGGGGGTCAGGAACGGATGCCTTCACAATGGATTTGATTTTTGCTTTATACACTTATGAATTAATACAACACACAATTAATACAATTTACACTAAATTTTTCATTCATTAAATGTATGAAGGATGTCTTAAACCCCTTGACTTGGTTAAAATGAAGCACAAATCTTTTGCATCTTCTCTTTCACAGCTCCCCATTAAAGTATCTACTAAAATAAAAAGGCCATCATCATCCTGTCCTTTCCCCAGACTGGGATTCAAAGTAGTTTACAAAATTAGAAAGGCATTGTTAAAAATATACATGATACAGTATATGATTAAACAGGGGGAAAGACTTTACGTGTTTGCAAAAAGCAAGTAGGGAGGGTCCTGGACTGATCTGTAGTTTGGTGATGCACCAGCGCTGTTCACCAGAGAAAGCTGAAAACCTTGTAAAACTACAGTTCACGTGATTTGATAGCATTGAGGCATGGCAGTTAAAATACTTGTCAAACTATAGCATAGATGCACCCTTTGCAGAAGGAGACCAGACAAAGCCACAAATCCTGTGTAAAAACAGCCTCTGTCCTTTCCAAACACTCATGTAATGGTGGTGGGACACCAAGAAAACCCTCCCCCACAGATCTGGTAAAACCTGGTCAGGTTCGACAACAAAATAAATGGGAAAGAGTTAAGTGCAAGTGTACTGCTATTTTCTGGAATAGGTTCTTAGAATTTGTGTTTCCCTTTGGGTCAAAGAGTACTAGGCAACAGTTGTATTGCTCTCTGCCATGTTTCTGGTGTTCTGCTTGGGAACTTTTTTCCTTGCAGTCTTTTACATAGATAACGGCATTTCACACATTACTAAATTCAGACTCTATAATTAATGGTTTTGGTTGCCAGCTTCAGTCAGCATAAAGCATTCTTCTGAAGTTGAATGATTTCATGTTTGCTAATTGAGGGAAGAAATAAATAAAATGCCAGTCAGAATGATGGAATTTCTAGGGACGTATTTTGTCAACTGTGGTAGTGTTCCCACTGTTTTCAAGTCATGGGCAAAATATGTCACTCCCTATTTGCAATGTATGGGAGAGGCGGAAAAAGGGATTGTTCCTTGCTGTAATCAATCTACATTAGGCAATGAGAATGAGTACATATATAGTGGCTTATTTTGACAAAAGCTAATCTAAAACTAGCATTTAGAATAAAGAATCAGCTCTTTTTTGTTGTCAAACCAATTTTATTGTAAAGTATTTGAAGAAAGAACTATCATAATTTTCTGGGAAAAATAATTTAAGGATGGCCACAAGTCTTATTTCTTACTAGTCTTCCAATTTGTATTGTGGTTTTCAAAAACCTTCCAACTGGGTAAGCTATCCTTGTGTCCCCTGAGGACTTAAGTTGAGTAAATCATATGTACACATCTTGTCAAGCATAAAGGGGATGTTTGTGTGGAATTAGGTATATATCCCTTGAAAGAACAATGACAACAAAACAATGAAATTTGAGCCCTCTCAATTTTGATTTCCATTTTTAATGAAAATATGTCCACCTAATTCTATCAGAGTTGATGACATTTCTCTTGCAAAAGTAGTTAATTGTACTATTCATTGCAGGTATGTTCAAGCTCTATTACTTCTTGTCATTAACATATTGTCAGGTTTTACATTGACCTCACCTTACATTGGGAATGGCCCAGAGTGTTTTTTCTCTCCTTTGGTTGTTATTTAGCAAAAAGGTTCAAAACTGCGCAGGACTTGGAACATTATCACATTAGTAAAATACTCCATTTTCGAGACTGTTTGAGAATGATTTCAAACAGGTCCTATCACATGATATTTCCCCTGGTGCATCAGTATTGTATCGGAATCCATCTGCAATGCATCATAGAAATTGATTACTTGGATGGACTTCCGGTGGACATGGCGACGGGATAGCCTCGTCGAGAGAGAGCTCCCGACGAGGACCAGCGTTGTGGTGGTTAGGTAGAGCTAAAAAAGCTCCCCCCTTTGCCGGATTGAGTGCAAAGGTGTCGCGAACCCCAAGAAACGCTTGTGACCCCAAAGATCTCTCCACCCTCAAGGAGGAGAGGTCGAGAGGGTCCGAGCGGGAAGGGGAAGCGAACCACCCCGCAAGGATCAAGCCGCGAGGCTTGTCTAACCGTCGCCAACCCACTCCAAAATAGAAGAAAAGGAAGATAGAAGAAACCCCCGGAGGGGGGAAAGGAAAAAGAAAGACCCCAACCCCAGGTAACGGGAGAGTGCTCCCAAATTAATAATATTCAAAAGAAGGGAGGAACGGAGGGAAGAGGAAGACAAGGAAAGCTGGAGAAGTAAACAAATAAATAAGAACGGAGAATAAAGAAATAGAGAAGAATAAGTATAAACCATATTTGGATATTTGGATAAATTGAGAAATTAAGAAATCGGACAACGGACTTAAATGGAGTAAATTGAAACCTGGCGAAAATTGATTAAATTATTGGGAAACTGATTAAATTAATGGAAAATAAGCCGATCTATGGAAATTAATTTTAGATCTATTATAATTATTTAAAGAGGATAAGGAACCCCCCAAGCAACCCTAGCTGGGGCTCCTTTTGGAACTTGAGACGGAAGAAACAAAGATAAACAAATACCGACCTTGACGCCATTATTGTTGAGTCTATCTCAGCCTTCTCTATAAACAACTGGGTTGCTTGAAACAAAGGAAGTGACGAAACAGGAAGGCGGGAGATAGTGGAGGACCAAGAATTAGAGAGGAATCAAGAGGGGTCGGAAAGGAGCGAATGGAGGAAGTGACGGGGCGGAAGGAGTATTGACGCCATTTTGGATCATAGAGAAAAAACGTTATAGATCGGCTGGAAGGAATTGACACAGTGAAACCCAGAGGAGCAAAGGAGTTAAGGAGTGGTGGTGTAAGGGCAAGATTTTAAATAGAAGCAACGGAGAGGAGATTCGAGGACGAGAAGAAGACGACGACGGACAAGGAAGAGAAGAAGACGGCGACGGACCAGGAAGAGAAGAAGACGACAACGGACCAGGAAGAGAAGAAGACGACAGCGGACCAGGAAAAGAAGTAGAAGAGAGTTATTACAATAAGGAGGAAAACTGGGAGATAAATAACCTCGGGAGGAACTAAGATGAAGAGAGACAGATAAGTAAAGGACTAATTCAATATCTGGAGCTTTTAAGTGGAGGAAAGAAGAGGAATTTGATACTGCTCATCTCTATTTTTGACAATCGTTAATCTATAGTATCCAATATATTATTATACGAAATTGATTTTATATAATACAGTGGCATATTATGAAATAGAGTGGTTACTTTGGTATATTTGTTGTTTAAGTAAGGGGGGGAATCAGAATTAAATAAGTAAAATAAATTATAATTAATTAGAGTATCAGTGTTTAAATTTGCTCAATTCATTCCCTTTGTTGTATTTCTATTATCTTTTTATATCACAGAAAAACATAACAATATAATACTTTTTTTTGATAAAGATTTCTCTGCTTCCCTTTCATATGACCTCATTATACTTACCTAAAACATTGTCTTAGGGGCCATGGTGGCACAGTGAGTTAAACTGCTAAGCTGCAGAACTTGCTGATTGGAAGGTCGGTGGTTCAAATCGAGACAGGGTGAGGTCTCATTGTTAGCACCAGCTTCTGCCAACCTATCAGTTAAAAACATGCAAATGTAAGTAGGTCAATAGGTACTGCTTCTGTGGGAAGGTAACAGCATTCCATACAGTCAAGCTGGCCACATGACCTTGGAGGCATCTATGGACGCCAGCTCTTTGGCTATAAAATGGAGATGAGCACCACCCCCTAGGGTTGGACATGACTAGACTTAATATCAAGTGGAAACCTTTACCTTTAGGGCACTTCTACCCCTCTTCAGGACAAAACCCCACACCGGCCATCACATGACATAATGTGTGACTTCCAGTGGAGGCCCCCACCTCCAACTGGGATGAAAGCAGGTCCGTAGCCAGGATTTCGATTCGGGGGGGGGGGGGTGTGAATTTTTTTAAGGGGGGGTTTCGGGGGGGCTGAGTCTGAGTGAAAGAGGGTCTACTCTAGCAAACCTCTTGTATCATTACCCCAATACCCCCATGCACGTGGGATATATTGAGTATGATGATCAGATCAGATATGCATAAACATAACAGTTTAAATAATGCACCAGTAAGGCCTTTTCGCGAACCACCATGAGAATTTCGGGGGGGGGGGGGGGGGCTGAAGATCTTCAAGCCCCCCCCCCCCCCCGCTACATGCCTGAATGAAAGCATCATCGGATGCTTCCCCCCAACATGGGAGGCTTCCTCTTTGGGAGGGCGGCACTTTCCCCATGTGATGCAGAAAGCAGGGTGACAGATTCATCCTGCTGCCCCTCTTTTTTTGCAGAAGCCAGGTGAGGTGGGATGCTTTTCCTGGCCTTTTTTACCTATACTACTACAAAAACAACCTAAAGTCATTCCTTAGCTATAATCGCCTTGATTCTGTGGTGATCGTTTGCATGTAAGGTCATAGTCCATTCCAACAATACAATCAGCAAAGATTTCAAAGAAATATCTGTCATGCCTTCTCAAAAGGAGAGGCAATGCTGACAGAAGGCTTATTTGCCTCACTAGTGCCTCAAGTTCAGCTCCATAGAACTGAATTACTAACTAAAGCAATATCAGCAATAATTGCAGCAATGGAACCACGCCTACCATAATAACTAACTTCAAAAAGTTTATTTCCAGATTAACAAAAACAAGAATCCACAGGAGTTTTTGTTTTTCACCAAAAAGTAATGATCAAGTGAACCTACTGCTGTGCAGATGCAAGATATTTTTAAAAATATCACAAGAGATGTAGTTCAGAACTTTGAGGCTACATTACTGTGCGAACTTAGGAAAAAAAACTTTTAAAAGGTCACAGATTTCGAACAGATTGGGAGGAGCCAGACTTCTGTGGCGTTATGAGTCAAAGTGCTGTATTTTCTAAATGTATGACTTGTAGTAATTCGGTGTGATGGGAACAGGTATGCATCCCATCTGAATACAGAATGCATTAAGTAATTAAAAATGTGGGATACATAATTCTTGAAATAGAATCTGAAATCTGCATCCTGTTTCACATAATAGCCAATCAGAATCCTAAAAGTTGCCCACAAGTAGAATATGGATACAATATCTTCCTGTCCATGTTCCCTAGCAATCAGTAAAAGGAGGTATATTGTATTATATCAATACCCTGACTATTACTAAAATAAATTTTATTTGTCCACTCTTCCTCACAGCCACAAGTACAATAAAACACAACATCTATCTATCTATCTATCTATCTATCTATCTATCTATCTATCTATCTATCTATCTATCTTATAGCCATGTAAGATTAAAACACCAATAATAATAAAGTACTAGCCATTTATAATCTCATTTTCTGCAACAGGGGTTGAGAAAGTTTAGCCTGTAGGCTGCATGTGACTCACAACCCCCTTGACTCTCAAACCCCCACTCCCAAATGTAATCATAAAATTTTAGCTGACTTGGGGGTTATATCTCACCCAGAAAATAGCTCAGTGTGCCTCAAAGTCCCTCATGAAAGAAAATAGCTGAAAAAATGTGACTGAATATGATGTTCCATAACTTCTGGCATCCTCCCCTCCCTGCCGCTGCCAGTGTTTCTGACATTTAGCAAACTGTTCGATTTTCAGTAAACCTGTGAAGGACAAGAGGTTATAAGTACAACTTAGTTGATGCCAGTTTATTGCCTCTAATCTTACTTTAGCTAACATCATTATCTTCCCTCTCTCTCTTGCAATATTGTCTTCGTCATGTCGCATATTCCAAGCTACTCTGTAGTGCTTCATCTAAGCAGGGTCAGACCTGGGAAGGAGATCACCAGAAATCTCTAGGTAACACTAGAAAGGAATTCTGCCTGAAGTCCCAGAGAACTATAACTACTCAGAACTGGCAGAACTGACTCAGATGGATCCATGTTTCTTTCAACCTGAGGCAGCTTTCTATGTTGCTTTGTTCCTAAAAATCAGTACACAGAGATCTTAAAATCTCATCCATGCAGTGATGTTTTCCCTTACTTGTCTAGTTTGGTGAACGCAAACTGTTCACATTATTCTAATCCAGGTGAGTTATCAATACTATGATATTTTATTAATGCGTCAGGGCTAAATGGCATGTTGTGTAAATGTGCCTCTCAGAAACTGCTACGAAGCTATACCACAAGTGGTTAATGTGTATATAAATTTAATTCAACATGTTCCATATTGAAATGTGACTAATAAATAGGCATAAACAGCCTTCCTACAGACTGTTTCATATGTATGTATTAGTCACATTTCAATATGTGGCTAAATAAGAGAAGCAGAAATGATTTCTGATGGAAATGTTGTTTGCTTCTGGAAAAATTGATCGTATGATGAAAATTCACCTGACAAGACCTTGTTGCCAATCAGTTTGTGTGGCAGTGTTGCTAACTTTTATATACTTCCTTCTACTTGGAGATGCTGCAAGGAACACAGTGTAGGATAATTAAGCTAAGTTTGAAGTAATTGTAGCATTTCCTTCTTAAAATTCCAATTAATTCATGGATGTAATTTAAACCTGGAGTCATCAGGAAATAATTACTTTATTAGTTGAATGCTGGGGGAGGGGGACATTTTCATTAACATGCTATAGCAATGGTTCTGAACCTGTGGGTCCCCAGATGTTTTGGCCTACAACTCCCAAAAATCCCATGCCAGTTTACCAACTGGTAGGATTTCTGGGAGTTGAAAGCTAAAACATCTGGAGGCTCATGGGTTGAGAACCGCTGCTCTGCTATTGTTGTGTGCCTTTGAGTCATGCTCAACCTATGGACAATTATCGTAAGGTTTTCTTAGCAAGATTTGTTCAGAGGAGGTTTACCATTTTCTTCCTCTGAGGCTGAGAGTGTGTGACTTGCCCAAGGTTTCATGAGCAAATGGGGATTCCAGCACTGGTCCTGAGAATCATAATCCAATGTTCCAACCACCATACCATGCCAGCTTACTTTATGAGTCAGTAAATAGAAAAAAGAAAATCCAAACTATTAAGGATTTAGGAAATATACACTGTGTTTTCGCTGAGAACTATTAGTCACAGAAAAAAGCCATTTTTGGCAGCTCCTGTCATTTTCTTTTCTTTTTTCTTTTTTTAGGCATGTGTATAAACTGATACTTTCTCTAATTTCCAAAGAGCCATCAAACTAAAGTGTTTCTAATAAATAACAGCTCTGAATTTCACCTGTTCATTATTGTTTTTGGGGAGTACACTCAGAAAGGAAATGGTTTCTTACAGAAATTTAGCCCATTGCCTCATCACATTGGTAAGATGTCTGATATGACTAATAGCCTTTGAATAAATGATTGGGGAGTTCAATTAAGGACTCTCGTGTATTACATATTCCAGGCTGCATTTAGTCCTTGGTCTTGCACATTTCCCATCAACTTCCATGCAGGCATACAAAAGAAGAATGTGAACCCATGAGTGTTTTGTATAATTTATACTAGTAAATTGATTTAAATTATTTAAATGAATGTCTGCACCAAGCCTAGCATTTTGGAGGTAGGGGCGGGAGGAGTTCTGCATGCCAAAACATTTTGAAGAAATAAGACGATAAGTTTGACACTAAAATGAGAACAGATATTGATTGTAGAGAAGGGAAGCATTTTCCTATATGAAAATACATGGAGGTGATGGGTCAGAATAATAACATGTTTTCCTTCAGTGCCATTATATATTTGTTTAAATGTTACCTATTATGAGAAGAATGCTTAATCCCCTTGCCTGGGGAAGGGATAGAACATGCTCAACATTAAAATAAATGAATCCATTCCATTTTATACAAGAGTCTTCTGGATTTGCTTGTCATCAAGAAGAGTTGCTTTCTGTCCCTGCTACTGATGGAAAAATGATTAGTCTTTTCCCTATTGTGAATGTATTCCTGGGTGTTGGAACAACACTTTGAAAACATACTTTTCCAGGTCAGCCTTTCCTAACATTTTCAAGATCTGACTTGGAAGCAATTGCTGTTACAGAGTAAAAAATGGATAAAGTTTCAAGGAAGAGAACAGTCATAAAATAGTTTGAGTGTTTTAATTTTTATCCACTTAAGTATATGATAAATTAAAATATAAGCCAAAAAGAAGTAATAGAAATCATATTTCAATGACTCAATGTGTGCTTGGGAGCACTTGCATACCAACAGTTTTCTTATATGCAGAGGCATCTTTATTCATTTCAACATCCAGATTAACCCAGCATAAACATTCCCATGAGTAACTGTCATTGATCCCAGAGTAACATTACTGTCAATGGAAATACTGCGTTCAGATGAGGACTATGTATCCATTACGGATCTAATCCATTGTTCCATAGGCAGCCAGAGGATTCTAAAGAAAAATAGCATTTCCCCCTTTTTGGACCCTATTTTTATGTTATTTAATCACAAACTCCCACTAAAACAGTCAAAAATATAGAATATGAACAGGCGTGAAAGAGGCACAGTTGCTAAGATTCCTGACATAGGGTAAAAAAGTGAGAAAAGAGGACATTCCACTTGCAAGGTTCCTGGTTTTTTTAAAAAAAAGCATAGGATGGACAACTCTGTACCTGTGTAGTGGAAGGCACTGGGGAAGGGGGAAGAGTTTTTGTATGTGGGGAACTTTGACAATTGGCTAAAGGCAGAGTCCTTAACAAAAAGGCTTTGGAAATGCTTCCTTGGATCCTGCTATTCAGGGGACAATAAAGGACACTGTTCTTGGGACTGGCCTACGGGTTTTGTTTTTACTTTAGATTCTGTGACATGAGGGGGTGGAGTCCTCAGGCCTGTCTTCTAGGATATACTAAGACAGGAAGCAACTAAACTGTTTAATTGTCTTTGGGGCTCAGACTTTCTATTCAGGGAAGGACTGAAGAGGAAGTCAAGGGATGATGCCTGCTTCAGCTGACCAATTTTGGGATATTTGGAACAGATTCAGGCAATATAGGAAGTACTTTACTTAGAACCTCATCATATTGAGTTCTGGCTCCATCCTAGGGAGCTTTCAGGATGGAACCAACCAGAGCCCTTCACACGATGCAGGGCTACTTCTGGTGGGGCTCCATTCTGGACACATTCTGGGACAGAGCCTTGAGAATATGGGTGGCTATCCATATTCTCATTTTCCAATACAGGACCAGCACAGGGGGAAGTCCCCCGTGTGACGGGGAAGGTCGCCATGCTGCCCGGCAAATTTCCCTGCTGTCACATGAGTTAGGGACTTCAATATGACAAAGTCCTTAGTGGATAATGAAAAGAGTTGTGAAGATTTAGGGTAGCTGTTCCTTAAAAGATAATTCAAGGGAGAATAAAGGAGAGCTTGGTTAAAAAAAAGAGATGGAATTGAAATAAAAGCAAAGTTAAACTGAGCCATGTTTCACAATCAAGGAATTGCTGAACTGTTTATGATTGTAGGTTTAACTTCCTCGAACCTATTCCACTTCAGGTGAATACAATAGTAGGAAAGGAAAGTTTCAAAGCAATTGGATCAGGGACTTTTTAATGTCCATGTCCTCTCCCCCTGTTTTGTCTACAAAACAAAGAAAGGGAATCAGAACAGTTGTTTTAATTTCTAAAAGCTGCATCTTGGTAAAGGAGAGCTGTAGAGTGAGTGCTAAATATAACTCAATTGCAGAATTTTGTGTCTGCAAATTAAACTGTAGGAATCGCAAGCTATAATGCTAGCAATCTCCACATACTGAGCTTTTTTTTGTTTTTTTCCCCATGATTACTGCTACGGGGGTTCCTGGTAGAATCAAATCCTCATGCGGCAAGTGTGTTGTCCTATAGTTAATCATTTATTATTCGTTTACAGCATATCCCACCTCTGCTCCACTGGACAAGAAGCTGTTCATGGCTTTCCTTATCCCTGCTTTTTTGAGATATAGCAAATCTGTGAGGTAGGTCAAGTGGAGGGAGGAAAGAATGGAGGAAGAATGTCTGCCTGGTAAATTTCATGGTTCAGTAGTGATGGGAACTTGGATCTTCCAAGTTCCAGTCAAATCCCTATATCAGTAGTGAGCAAATAATGAATCTAGGGGGAAATGAGGCTTTCATTCCTGCGATGTTCCATGGATTTTTTTTATGGCAAAGAGTGGGTCTCTAAGAGTAGTGATTGATATATTAAATAGATTGCTTCTCTGCAGTGTTTAGCATATTTTTCTCCAAAACCAACGTGAAAGTCCAAAAGACAAAAAATGGGCCCTGTTCTCACTGTATTTCTTTATCCATACAATATACTTCACTAGACCCTTTTGTTTTTGAAAACATTACCCAGTCAATATGACCATAGTTTAACATAACTTACAACAACAAGGAACTATTTTAGGAAGTATGGATCTTAGTGCCCAATTTCTAGCAATATCTATATTGTGGAATCTGGCAAGAAGCTAATTCTCAAGTATATCTATATAAAGTAATCACTATCACCTCACATCAGTGTCCAAAATACTTTTCTGTATATTCAGAAACTCAGTGTACAACAATAGCTACAATTCAGAAATTTTGAATTATAGTAAATTATAGACTGACCCATTTGGAGAAAAAGAATGTTAAAGAGCCCATGATGATCATACAAACTAGTGTTTCTCAGACTCTTCATATTTGGGACATATCTTTTTGACTTCTTTCTGGATACAGTTAGAAGCATACTGCAGAAAAAAATGTATATTTTATCTCAAGCCATTTTTCAGTGCCATGAAATTAAAGCTATCAGATAGTGCTGTTAATTTGTTTTCTTTTTGGCTCACTGCCTCTTTGCCCTGGTTTCCAGAATGCAACTACTTTTCCTGGCAATGCTAATACTGCATGGATCCCCCATCTCTGCCTACAGCAACACAGGCTACAATATATTCATTCAACCATTTCAGATAGATGCTACTGCCCATGGCCAATCATTTGATTGGTTTCCAAGGGTAGATGTGAATAAACAGATGAAGTATGTAGCTTAGGGAATACACCCCATTCAGAATACCTCTGCCCCATGCAGCCCAAACCCTGGCAAGTTTTTTCCAGAGGTTTTAGGAGGACCATCTGCAATACATTTGGAGTCCTATCAAGAAGTAAACTGAGGTGAAGTCCTGTTGAGAGAGTAGAGGTCCCCTTGCACAACATTGAATGAAAGCTAAGCTATGGAGTTACATGCAAAAGAAAATAAAATAAAAAGAAAATTCGAACTCCCATCCCTGGCATCCTCAGTTAAAAGGAACATATATTGGGCGATGGAAAAGACATCTATCTGGGAAAACTATTGTCACAGGGATAGGCATAAATACTAGTCTGTGTGTATTGTGCCTTTGTGTTCCTTCATGTAGTTGGTTGCCTATGGTGACCCTAGGAAATATTTTGGGTTTTCTTAGGGAAGAAAACAACTGAAATACAGCCCATAGCACTTGGTATTCCTTGGTGTTGCCCCACCCAGGTTGAACTTACTTAGCTTCAAAAAATGGATGGGGTCTGGTGCCATCGAGGTAGAAGAACAATATTTCCAACATGATATAGGTCAGCTTTCTGTGTTCCCATATTAGAATGTCTTTCTTTACAAAATGTACAGACACACTTTGTTGTTGTTGTCTTCAAGTTGTTTCCAAATTATGACAACTGTAAGAAAACACTTTCATTGAATTTACTTGGATTTATTTGCCTTGCTTACCTCTGAGGCTGAGAGAATATGACTTGCTCAGGTTCACACAGTTTGTTTCCATGGCTGACCGGGGAGCCAAACGCTAGTGTCCAGAGCCAGAGCCCAGTGCTCAAACAAGGACACCATCCTGGCAGATTTATTAGTGACTTGAAAAAACATAGCAAACTATCAGGTGGGAAAAGACCCTACAATATATGCAAGTTAATAGTGGATCGCATTTTTACTGGCTGCACTATTTATTTTTTATTTTTATTAGAAAATGAGAGCCCTTCAATGTCTCTATTTTTGTACTAGCTGAAGTCACATTTCAGTGGGCTGTGCTCAAACAAATGGGCTATCTGTGTATATTGTCAGTCATAATAATTTGAATGCAAAGTCTGTTCTTGAAGTGAGGGGAGAGGAAGATGGTTTTCATAAATGCCACTAAACTTCAGCAAGCACATGCTTGGTGAACTTTATAAAAATGTCTTTAATAAAGGGAAATAGAGCATTTGATAAGCACCATTTTTCTCACACATGGAACTGGCTATACTCAGGTTAAGGCAGAGCTGGGGCAATTTAGACTAGTATGGGGCAATCTTGTGATGACAATACTGCGAGGTGGATGAGGAATGTCCCCTTTCCAGCTTCTGGCCAAGATAAATTCATCATGTTCCCCTTCTTGCATAAATCCCACTTTATGTATAGAGTGCTCCCCTAGAATTCAAAAAAATATTCTATTCTTCCTAATATTCCTAGTAGCCTAAATTAGAATTAAAAAGGATGTAAGGATCTTGTTAATTTGGACATTCTGCATTATCAATCTTGAGGAGTTGTGGATGTGGGGTGCTTGTAAAACTTCTTAGTCTGAAGATTACAACACATTTTTTCTCAGTTTCCATTAAGTGAGAATGCAATGGCTGTAAAAACTGTTTAGGAAAGGAAGCTTGTGCAACAAAGCTCATGGAAGGAGTGGTGTTTAGAAAGGTATTAGGGAAGACAGGACTACAGAATCAGGCGATCGTTTATTAGGACTTTGAACAGGAAAGAAGATAGGATTGCCATATCCCACTGCATATAATTTCCATATTATGCAAATAATTCTAATTATGCAGTTACCAAAATTTACATTCAAATCCTGCAAATTGAACACATGGATTGTTACATTTTTTAAAAAATTCTAGGTTTCAGCCTTCATGGCACAAGGGCAAGGGCTAATCTTCTTGCTTGGAAAGAGGAACCATTTTCTGTTTCAAACTAGTAGACTTCTTAAACAACTTGCCTGTGATACATACAGCTTTGGACGGCAAGTAAACCAGAGGCCTGAGACACAAGGAAGTGGAACATAGTATTTGAAGTGGAGAGCTGAAGCTTCAGAACAGTTTCCAAATCAGACCCGAACAGTATGTTATAGTAATCCAAATGGGATGTAATCAAGGCATGTGTAACTGTAGTCAGAAGCATACCCACACTAAGTACGATACTTCTGTGCCCAGAATTGCATTCATGCTGTGGGCCCAAGGCTGAATCCCTATTTGCTGTTCTGTCTTTGACTGAACTAGGAACATGTCTGTCTTATCTGGATAAAGTTTTGATTAGTTCATCCTCATTTAGTCCATTACTAATAGCACAGACTGGTTCTGCACAGTTTCCTTAGAATTAGATTTACTGACAGCACTGAACTTCCAAGCTCTGGATAACCTCTCTCAGTTGTCTATATGCTGAATTGCATGGAAAACAAACCAAGTCATGAAGTCTAGGAAGTCAAATAGAAATTTCACAACATCACCTTCTGAGTTCAGCTCTCGAAAAGAACTAGAATGACTGTAAAAGAAGTGCGCTGCAATCTCATAGCAGAAATACTCCAGAAGACAGGAGCAGATTAGAGAGATGGGCCAAAACTAACAAAATGAAGTTCAACAGTGACAAATGCAAGATACTCCACTTAGGCAGAAAAAATGAAATGCAAAGATACAGAATGGGGGACAATGCCTGGCCCGAGAGCATGATGAGTGAAAAAGATCTTGGAGTCCTCATGGACAAGTTAAACATGAGCCAACAATGTGGTGTGGTGGCAAAAAAAGCCAATGGGATTTTGGCCTGCATCAATAGGAGCATAGTGTCTAGATCCAGGGAAATAATGCTACCCCTTTATTCTGCCTTGGTTAGACCACACCTGGAATATTGTGTCCAATTCTGGGCTCCACAATTGAAGAGAGATATTGACAAGCTGGAACTTCCTGACTGTGAGAGCCGTTCAGCAGTGGAACTCTCTGCCCTGGAGTGTGGTGGAGGCTCCTTCTTTGGAAGCTTTTAAACAGAAGCTGGATGGCCATCTGTCGGGGGTGCTTTGAATGCAATTTTCCTGCTTCTCAGCAGGGGGTTGGACTGGATGCCCATGAGGTCTCTTCCAACTCTAGGATTCTATGATTCTATAAATGTAGTCCAGAGGGAAATTATGGTCTGTGATATAGAAAACCACTGAAAGGTCCTGCAGAGCCAATGCTCTGTCCAATTTACTTATTTATTTACTTTGTTATTTACAGCCCCAAGAGTTTTGAGAATGAGGAAAGCAAAAAGTCAGGCCAATTGTTCTCATCTCACAGATGTTTTAAAACCAGCTTTCAGAAACTCTAGTCAGGGATTCTTGGAGTTGAAGTCCAAAACTAGTGGAGGGCTTACCGTATGCCTTCATACAAGAGCAAATAAATCTACAAAGACAGGGCTCAAACTTCTGAAAAATGTTAGTTTGGGCAACAAAGTCTTTGCCTTGATAAATATACATCAATTATATTAAATTTTAATTGAATGTATTATTTTTTTGTTTTTTATATTAAAATAATTCAGTACTGCACATTGAATAGCTCTAGGTTAAATACACCACAAAGCTGCTTCTGTTGAAGCTTCACACTGATTAATGACACCTTTCCTAATATTGCCCAAGGCCCCACGAAATGCCTGGCTGCAGTCCTGTACCTGCTTATTAACACAGTTGGCATTGTGTTTTAATTAAAAGAAAGCAATGGGAGAGGTTGCACTAGAGCACTGATGCCACAGCAAAATTTAGAAGTGAAATAAACACATATTATTTATTAATTTAATTTAAAGCCTTTCTGTAGCACCTTCCAGCCTATAAGAACTCCCAAGATGATGAACAAATAAAACCAATTAAAACAGTACAAAGATAGAAATATTTTAAAACACATCAAAATATTCTTTAAAAACCCCTAAAAGCAGTTGAAAAACAATCAAAAATTATGAAACATAAAAAACAGCAGTTTTAAACATTAAACATGATGGGGGAAATTAATATCTGATTGTCTGATGGAAGCTTAAAAGAGATGAGGCTAGCCTAGTTTTCCTGGGTAGGGAATTCCACAGGGGCCGTGCTGCTACCTCATTAGATGCCAGGACATATAATAATAATAACGGCCATTGCATTTTGCATTAGGTGCAGCTCTTTCAGAGGCAGCCCCACGTAGAGCATATTACAGCAGTCTAGTTGGTAAGTAACTAAGATATGAAAAACTTTAATCAAATCTACTTTCCCAAAGAAAGAGCATAGTCCAAGTTGGACTTGAGGTGTACGAGCACCCAGGCCTGTAGCCAGGATTTCATTTCGGGGGGGGGGGGGGGCTGAATTTTTTTTCAGGGGGGGTTTCGGGGGGGGGGCTGAGTTTCGGGGGGGGGGCTGAGTCTGAGTGAAAGAGGGTTTAGCCTAGCAAACCTTTTGTATCATTACCCCAATACCCCCATGCATATGGGATATATTGAGTATGGTGATCAGATCATAATATGAATAAACATAACAGTTTAAATAATGCACCAATAAGGCCTTTTTGCGAACCACCATGAAAATTTCGGGGGGGGGGGCTGAAGCCCCCCGAGCCCCCCCCCCCTGGCTACATGCCTGCGAGCACCTCAAGGCTATGAACCTGATCTTTCAAAGGGACCATAACCTGTCCAGAACAGGCTCTGAGTCCAAGGCTGGTTTTTCTACTGACCAACAGCATTTATGTATACTCTGGATTCAGCCTCAGACTGTTTGTCTGCATCTAGACAATGATTCAGTACTATCAGAGTCTTCTTTGTATCAGTTGTAAAGAACAGATAGAAATGAGTATCATAAGAATATTGTTAACTGACCTCTCCCAGAGGCTTCATGTGGATGTTAAAATGCATAGGGCTTGGGCCAAAATCAGCTTGACTGAAAGTGATTTGTAATATTCAGTGGTCCCTTTTGTGTAATCCCCCAAAAACATAACGGGGAGGAGGGAACCAAAAAGATTGGCAAAATGGATTAAGAGCCATATTTATCAGCTACTGGAGAAGATGGAGTTAAGTCTGCATTATACCTGAGGTAGGGTCTGTCGGGGGGCTCCTGGAGAAGACCCTGTAGCATCTTTTCTTCCTCCCAGGCAGCAAAGTGTCCATTTTTAAAAAAAGTTCCATAGGTTCCTCCTTCAGAAAGGGCCCTTGCTTTCCCAGCAGCATTTGCATGGGGTAGGCACTGAAAAGCATCTGAGTTCCTCTCAGAACATGATGGGAGTTGAAGTTGAAGCATCTCTCTCTCTCAGCCAATAAAAGGCCTGGTTATGTCCATGTTTTGATTGGCTGAGAAGGGACACAACCAGTGACTACAATTCCCAGAACCCTCTTTTGCGGTTTCTCTTATTTTTAAAAATGTTATGGTAAAAACTTAAAATAATTATAAAAAACAGTAGACTGGTGAATTGTTCTGAAACTTGGCAGGCCTAAAGTTATAAATGGGGTCTAAAACCGAAGTAGGTTTCATGCAGATAGGTCTTAAAATGACTGAGGATTGAGCTTTTCAAGTTTCCCATTGTAGCCAATGATCTGAATCTTTGCCAAATGAAAATGGCAACACTCCACCCGATCCAAGTAACTTCTTGGCAAACAGAATGAGGGGTTAGGTGTCAATGGACTCCAAAACTGCATGCCTTTTGGCTGAATTGCACACCTCTAATTGGGACAGTATTCGTTAATGGCAAACAAGTTGAACGACAAAGAGCACCACTCCCTGTGAATGCGCCTTCGGAGAGTGATCACTCAACTCATTTGTTTGTTTCCACCTACAGTTATCCTTATGATAAAGCACCTTCCCTTGCCCCTATAAAGGCCAAAATCCACTGCTCCTCCCTCTCGGACTCCTCTCTTATAAATGCACTTTCATTCCTAACTCACCCAGGGTTTTAACCTTTTAACCTTTTATTTCACACATCTGGCCCACCCTTTGTCTTTGATTTTACTATGCCATTTTATATTATTTTATTTTATTTGTTATTTTATATATTTGTTATGATGTATTTCTTTGTTATTTTGCGTCTAATTATGTTGTATTATTTTGGGCTTGGCCTCATGTCAGCTGTCCCGAGTACCCTTTGGAGAGATGGTGGCGGGTTATAAATAAAGATGATGATGATGATGATTATTATTATAGACAAGAAAGACCAGAACCACTGCAAAGCAATGTCCGCAAGTCTCACATTTGTTTTAGTCCTATGTAACTCCCAAGAGCTGGACATTCTGCAAAAATTATGCAGATGCATCATATGAATAGGATGGCTTGTTGCTAAAGAAATAGTTGCTGCTACTTTGTCTCATTTTGTGACATAACTTAGTTTGACCATTGTTATGGCAGCAGCTACCATCTATCCATCTATCCGTCCATCTATTACTCTTGTTCTAGGCAACAAATCCTAATAAAATGCAGATACAATTTTGATTTTAAGAACATAAAATAAATGAATTGCAATGTATTTTAAAAGACAAAAAGAGAAAGCCATAGCCAGTTCTCATGGAGCTGTTATTTTTTTTAAAAAACAAAAACAAAACACAGATGTCTATATGTTAAAAAATACCATGTTCTTGGAGTTGTTCAATCTACTCCACGTCTGAGTGGAAATGATAAAGGAATACAGTTCATTTATTTGTTTAATTAGATGGTTCAATAACTTGGGTTGTCCCTTTAAAATTAAAAATAAAATGTGGAGCAGATTTATTTCCCCACTAATATGGAAGCCATAAACCCCAACTGGCAGATGGAGTTATATATATAGATGGAGTTATGATCCCAATCCACAGGGAGTTCATAAAAACATGGATAATAGTGAATCCTATTGAAATAAAGCACCTCTGTCCCAATTGCCTTGTTGTTGTTGTTCGTTCGTTCAGTCGTCTCCGACTCTTCGTGACCTCATGGACCAGCCCACGCCAGAGCTCCCTGTCGGCCGTTACCACCCCCAGCTCCCTCAAGGTCAGTCCAGTCACTTCAAGGATGCAAAATATGTCCCCAATTGCCTATAGGGGACATATTTTGTCAAACATGGATAAATGAATCTATGGATCCAGGTCCCATGGATATGGGGGTTGTACTGTGTATCTAGCAAAAAACCTCGGCTCAATTGAAGTTATTCTTAATGGCTATAGATATTAGATACCATGCCCCTCATACAAGCATATTGGCTACCTCTGTGAGCCGAGGTCACTTAGAAATGTCTCTCTGGGCCAGGCTGATTCTTACAAATGTGTAATAGGCTGGAGTGAAACCCATGTTGGAAAAGAAATGCACCAGATGATTTGTAAGCTGCCATCCTATTGTTAAGTCTGTCCTATTTGAGCTAATAGGAAGATGATTATGTCTTCCAGCAAGAGATGGCCTTTTGATTCTTTTCAATTTGGTGATTTCATTTAATCATGTGTAGCTCTATAAAAATGGGATGTGAATGTAATACTTTAACTAGAGCATCTAGCTGAATACTAACACAGACACTTTATCTGAGGACTGGGAATGATAAAGGTCAAATTAGTCAAGATGCAAAAGATTTTCTGGGCAAATCCTGAGCAAATCTCATCATGAATCTCCTGCTCCATCATGTTTGCATGCCTTTGCTTGGTCAAGTTTTCCTGGGACCAGTAATGCAAGATATAACCAGCTGACTATAACTGGTTATGCTGGGAAGAATCTCTTCCTCCTCCTCTATTTTATTTTTATCCTGCATTTCTCCCCATAGGGATTCAATGTGGCTAATGATAACATGACCAAATACAAAAGAATTAAAAGACAAAGCAAATACATATGAATATAATATTGTCAAAATATTCGTGTAGTGAGTGTAAAACTTAATACACTTAAAATACATTCTTGGGGTACCATGAAGTCAGTTCCTCTCTAGGTGGATGTTGTACCCCTACATTATATGACCTTCCAACTCATTACACAGTTTGGGCTAACTGTGTGCCACCTGGCATTTTTTAAAACTAGTCTACTCTCTTGGTTGTATCTAGTACTGTCATATTGCTATCCTTACAAATGTTGCAAATGTTAAGTCTTATGCTTAGGACTTTATTGCATGGGGCAGGCAAACTGGCATTGCACTTGGACTATCACAATTGATGATGGTTCCTACCACATTACACAATGTGTATCCCGCTACTAGTATGCCTCCTTGTCATGATTCTTGTGTTTCTAGCTATTAATGGATAAAACCCAATCCAGTAGGGTTCCCATCTCCTATCTTGGTGCAATGGCTCCCTTGCGCTTCAGTGCCAGCATGCCAGCAAGTAAAATGATACAGGGGGTGGGATTCTCCTTCTCTTCCCCTTTGCTATTCCCATGTTTTCTATTTTCTTTTAAATGTTTTATGTTTGTCAGGTTTTTAAAAAAATCTGGAATTGCACAAAAAATAAAAAAGAAACCACAGTAGTGCAGGAAGGTAGGGTTATAAGGGCATGGAAGTATGAACATAAGACCATGAATTGCTGTATTGGTGCAATTATGCTAATGGTGAAAGGTGCGATATCAAAGATGGCCAATTCATCATGTATCCGTAAACAACAATAACATATCCATTGCATAATAATAGATTTGTATGATAAAGCTCATAGATTCTACTTGAACAAGTAGTCAATGCAAGGGTTCCACATTTTATTACATGGTGATAGAATTGAAGAGCGCCATGACATAAGGCACTGCATAAATTAATTGCCTGCATTGAGATCCCTCCTGACCAACTGAGATAACATCTGGTACAAAATAAAGGCCCGTGACTCCCACACAGTCAATTTGCTATTCTTCTGCATGACTTTAAAACCTTTTTTTTTTGCCTAATGAAGAAACCAGTGGAACTTTGAAAATTTGCATAAAATGTTTTTTGCCTTCTGGTTGGCCTGTAAAGGTATTCCTGTTTGTGGATTTGGTTATATTTTACTACATGACCAACATGGTTTTCAATATGTGTTAGCTGTTTACACAAGATGTTGTGTGGCTGCTAACAAAATCACATCTGTATATATAACACTGTATTCTTTTCTACTCACTCTTATTGTAGCATACTTTTGACCAAAATGAGGTGGATATATTTTAAAATCTGTGCACACCTATACTAATAAATGAAAAAAGAAGAAGAGTCAGGTGCAGGTTCCATCCAATTCGTCTCTCTCTCAGAGATGTAGCTATATTATTTATAATGTTTTCTCCATGAGTGTGTTACTGCAATTGAACCTATCACTTTTTTTAAAAAAAAAAACAAACCCAAATGTACTGGATTAGAATGAGTAATTATTAAAGTTCAGCCATGAATATTTTGGCTACTGTAAGAGCTGCAAATATTGATTTTGATGCACTATTCTTCCTTTATTGCTTGGTAACAGAATGTAAAACATGGGATTTAAATAGAAAACCGATTACTTTCCAATTGTTTTACTGTATGTGTTCTAAATTTAGGGGTAATTATATTCTCATTGCTGGTAACAATTCAGTTGCTTCTCCTTCTGGAACATTTTGAAAGATCAATATTTTGCAAAGCAAAACTGTTTCCCAACAACACTTTGTTTTTTTAACAGAAAGGGTTGTGCTCTTCTAGTGCAGCCTGCTAGAAAAAGATGGATGTATGAGGAAATGTGTATGAGGAAAATGATGTGGTCTGAATGACAACCATCTTTGGCTCGGGATGGAGCTGAAATACTTTAATTTATATTCCCCCAAATATTTGTTTTTGGCATCAAACAAGCCTGAAGGAAATATAATGATACTATTGCAAATCCCAGGAAGCATAATATTAATTTACTTTTAGTTAATCTATTCTGGAATTTGATCTGCACTTAAAGTTTTGAACCCTATCTCCCAAAGAGGTTGAGCACCTTGGTTGGGTCATATTTCAGGACTGGATATACTGTCCCACTAACATGGAATCCTTGAGGATTTTCATCTCAGTTCCTCAGTTGACTACATGATGAAGTTGACAAAATGGCTATAATATTAAATTAGGAAAATAGGGAAGATGTGACCGGGGGGGCGGGGGGGGGGGGGCGGGGTGAAGTTTACATTACATTATGATTTAAGGTTGAATTTCTACAAGATGCTGTACTAATGGTATCTAACACCAGTAAAGCTAGCAAAAATGTGTATCAGTCAAGGGAGCCAGTATTTTGGGTTCTGGTGAGAAGGCAAAGCATTAATTGAGCCTCAGGAGGCCAGCTGCTCTTGATCACCACTGTCATATTTCTGCCCAGGCATTGAAAAAGGCCAGAAACAGTACCACACCAGAGAAAGTAGTGTGGGGAGCTCGATGCTTCTTTTAGGTTCTCCAGCAATGAACTGAGCTTTTGTCTTTTGCTACTCTACTCAGAGTATGAAATTGTTCATTCCTTCATCAGAGTTATAGCACTCACATTGACCTGTGAATAAATCCACCTAGATTTTTGGGTGGATTCTGACTAAAAATTATATGCTTCTTCTATACATGAGAATGTATGTGTGTGTGTATGTGTGTGTGTGTGTGTGTGTGTGTGTGTGTGTATGGTATGTTGGAAATGTGAACATCAAGAAAGTTATTTTGCTAACTCTGGTGGAATTGTGACTATCATTTTCCAGGGCTCTCTCCTGATAATGGCATAGAGTTTAGCCAAACAAAGCTAGGCTATGGCCAAAATCTATTTTACTTCGTCAAAAAACTAAAACATCAAGATGCTGCAATGACTGACTAACAGAACAGGAGTATAATACATGGTTAAGGTAATACAAACAAAGCTCAATGTTCCAAAGGTGCAGACTGCAGTTAGAGTTCCAAAACCAAGGCAGATGAGCAAGGTTAGCTGGTGACCATAATCCAAAGGTACAACAAACCGAAGTCTGATAGGACAAACCTGAAAGTCAGCCCAGAGTTCAGCATCAAGGTTTCCAGGTATAAAAACATATAAAACAGGGTTTCAAGATGCAACAGAGTTTATGACAGGGTCATAGAAATAAGGTCTGGTATCAAGATCAAACCCAATGGTCACAGCCAAAATATCGGTCCCATATTTCAATGGTTACTGTTCCCAAAGAGCAATATCTTGTTGACCTCTTTTTAAGCAGAGATTCTCAAATGCTGCTCATAGCGGCAGACCTTCACCAATATATTGTTTTCACCAGTAATTTTTGCAGCCTGTGAAACATTACCTGGAAGGGAAGGTCAACTTTGACCTCTTTTTAACAGGAGATGGATTGACCCCTTCCAAGCATTCAGCAGCAACTGAACCAAACTCACCAAATGGCTGATCATAAGACTGACAATGTATACACTTTTTGTGACAAACACAATAGAAGACTAAAAAGATATACTGATTTTAGAATATGTAGATGATGCAACTAAAAGCAAAATCAACCCACTGCACAGATACAGCATTTTGATACCTCTTTTAAGTGTCATGTTTGCTTTTTATTGAATCCTGGACTGATTTGTTTTGTATTCTGTATTCTGTATTTTGTATTTTTGTATTTTTGTATTTTGTCTGTTTGTTTGCTTTGTTCTGTTAGAAATGTAATATAATTGACTGGTTGCTGGTGACTCGATAAATAAAATAAATAAATAAATTTGTTTTGTGAAACATTCCAAATTCTCAGCTAGAGAACTTTACTGCTGTGATTCAGGGGAGGGTGCTCCATGGCAGATAATTTCAGCATTGGTTCTTGTGGGTTAATAGAGGAAACTTGTCAATTCTTAAAAGACAGAACCAGTTATAGACAGCTAGTCACTTTCATATGCTACAGAACCAAGGAGAGCTCCCAGTGAGACTACAAGAGAACATTGGCCAATTAGGATATCAAAAAGTAATTAAATACTGGTTAGATGTTTACAGTGACAATATGGTAGATACAAACCAAGTTTTTTTTCCAGAAGCTTACAGGATGAAGCAAGGAAATGCATCAAGGCTATAAACGTGTGACCCACTTAGCTGAATGTGGCCCATCAGGATTTCTTGTTTCTTTTTTTGTGATTAATAAATTGCTTGCTTTTGTTGCCTGGTTGGGAAGACAAAAATATGTGAGTTGTAAAAATTGTCCTGTAATTGGTAGTTGTTGTAATGGGGCTTTAGAATATTCAGCCTTGCTTGCAGTGCTCTTTGCATCAACCTCAGAGTTGTTGCAAAGCAATCTATTGACAAAATAAAATCCATGTCCCTTCCCCCAATACATTAAATGGAGCTATCATCAAAATTCATTACTGTGCCCAAACAAATTTGTGGGGTTGGGGGGTTAATTTAACACTGCATTTCAAAACGTATCTTTCTGAAACTTACTTACTTGAAAGAAGGACCGCCCCCATCCAAGAATCTGGTGACATGACCTTTACCTCCTCCTGCTGACATTCCTGAATACACAAAGCATCTATAACCCATCTATAACCTTTTTACTTTGAATCTTTACAATTTGACAGGTGCATCTTGTTCCCACCTTCCCAAGACCATAAAGGCAGCATCTCCCCATTGTAACATTTATAGAACACTTCACATATGTGAAATTTCATAAAGAGGCATATGACTTTATCTGCCTATTTGACCTTTTCTTCAGCTTGAGTCAATATTCTTCTGCTCAGTCATTTTATTGTTTCCTCAGTTTGCTAAAAAAAATCAGTGAAAAATATAAAATACACACCCATCACATCTTACCAAAACACAGCATGTGTCATAGGAAATGGGAGAAAAAGATATTTCCTCCCTCAGGTGTTTTTGTTGTGGTTGCTCCAAACCTTAAACTGTTAACATTTAAGAAACATCAACCAATCAGTTTTCAGTAGGGAAATATGCCTCCCCAGCTCAATACCCTGTTCATAAAAGGTAAATGGCAAGCGGGATTTGGGACTGATGATTATCCAAGAGACTGCTGATGGCATCACGTTGTTTTACATCATTTCCCTCCCAATAAAACCTTATGAATATTGTTGCATAAATCCAAGTCACAGAAATGTTGCATCATAATATCATTTCATTCTTATGAGCCTTTAGAAAAAATAAATGTGAACCACTGCTAAGAAGATCTTTAGGCAAGGCTGGTGAGATTCCTCAGGCAAATTACTTTTACCTTCTGTACCTAAAACCATTGAGACTGCTTTCCTCTCTACAATGCCCTACGCACAGTGAATTTCACTGTAATAGCAAGCCATCTCAGAACCCTCCCTGATTAAGTAAATTATTATTATTATTATTATTATTATTATTATTAATTACCTACCTCTTCTTTTCCTTGATAACATTGTAAAAAATATTATCAATGAAATCATTTTTTAAAAATCCTGGGCCTGTTGATGGAATCCAACTTGTATCTTTACCACCAACTCATTGTCTTTCTTTCATCTGCCAGTTGACACTTTACCTTTATTCCTCTCTCTTTCCACTCTGACGGTATTCTCATGTATGTTAAAATATTCTTGACTTTATCTATCATATTTGTAGAAACCCCTTCCATTATTTTGCTGTTTAAAAGACAGACAATGCTCTCGTTCCATGGAGCAATCTGTTTGTCTGCCAACCCCCGAAGTAAAGACTCACGAATAAAGACACAACAACCAAATCAATGGGTTCAAATTGGGCAACTTTTATTTAACGTTACCTATTTAAGTGCTTAACCTAACTCAAAGGGGTGTCGGGAACTGGTATAACCAAACCCAGGTAGATTCACTACCAGATCTTAAAACAACAATTTTCGGGCGAAGCACCTGGGTTTCCTGGTAATAAACCCGGACCACCAAGCAAGGGAAATGAGTGAGGAGTCTCTTCCAAAGATCTTGCACCCTGACTCCTCTCATTTCATGGCCATTTGACTTCACTTCACCTTTTAACTAAACAGTAGGTGAGTGTTTAACTTAATGGCCTATCACCCCTTAAGGGGGTGCCTTAGGTGCACACCGACTAAAGGATTTCCCTAACTATTTTACGCTAGCCTATTTAAAGATAGTCCACCATTCTATCTAGCCCCTAAACAGTACAGGGTAGGCAAAAAACCCTCCCCTTGAAATAAGAAGGGAAAAAATTCCTACCCGGTTCCATAGGCAACCTAAATTATACTGTTAATGGGTGGGAGTGGTGAGCCTCGGTGGGGGCTGGCCTGTACTAACAGGCCACGCCCCCTAGTCCTCTGGAAGGTTCCATTGGAACCATCCCTGCCTCGTGGGAGGCAGACAAACCATTTTTCTCTCCCCATTTCACGGGGAGAGGAAATTTATTCTTAGGAAGGAACTTCTGGATGGATTCTGACAGTCTGTTAATTCCCCAGTCCTTCAACAATAGGTTCGTACTCACTTTACAGGATATTTTTGATATATGTTTTGAAATATGTTGCTCTATTTATATTAATAAAATAACCTAAAAGATTATTAAGTTGCCAGCTCATTCTGCCATGTAAAAATCTTGGAATTCCAATGATTAAGGGTGTTTAAGTTGACGCTAAATCTCCCTTTTGAACTATATATTTGTTCATGAGTTGGTAGCTGATGTAAACCAAAGATGACAAAGGGCACCAACAAACAGATACAGATTAGCTGGCTAATAGCAAAGAATCCTTGGAGCCCACTTTCAAAAGAGATAGGATTTGAGAATCATGTTTCTTTCAGTCACTCAGCATATAATATTCTTCCAAAATACATGTGGTAATTCAGCTCTGCACTCTATAAATGTATCCACACCACTTTCAAACCCCAACCTTCCTGACAGATATTCCTATAAGTAATCTAATAAAATATTCAATGGTAATATGAACTCTTATTCAAAATATCTATTTGCAGGATGCAAAATACCCTTTTCTGTTAAATGACACTCTAAATAATAAATAATTTAGGAGTTTATAATAATGTGCCATTTTATGGAAGTGTACTTTCATAAAGGTTATTAAGTTTCAAAATATTTTCTGATAGGTTAGGGGTGAATAAATTGTGGCCCTCTAGATTTTGCCAGATTGCAGTCCCTAGCATTTCTCACCATTGGTTATGTTAAAACTGATAAGAATTACAGTTGAATGACACTTGGATAGTTGTATTTTCCCAGTGCTACATTATAAAGGAAGTTCACTCTTTGATAAGCTAGCTGTAACATGACAACACGCTTAAACCCAATTGCGAATGCATATTTCAAAATGCTTAACAAAAGTTTTACATTGCTTCAAGTCTCAAAACTCAGGAATTGAAGGGAAAAATCATGGAGAGAAGTTTTTATTTGGGAGGGCAATATCGTCATTTTGCTACCTCATAACATATCGTTGTTTATGTTTATTCGTTTGTATGGCCAGTTTAATTTATATCATACCTTTCTCCCACCATAGGATTGAAGGCAGTGTATACCTTAAAAAATTCCACTTCAAACCTATTTTTTTTTAAAAAACTTACAAATGACAATGCAACTTAAAAGCAGTTTTAAAATGTATTTAAAGTATAATTAAATTTTAGTTGTCATTTGCTTTAAAATCAACTTGAACCATAGGAATGAGAGTCTCCTTGAAAACTCAGATCTATCACTCCCTTATATCTTGCCCTTGTAGTGTAGTCTCCCTTTTCTCCAATGGTGTTCTACTTTACCAAGCACTGTTATCTTTTCCAATACTGGTAAGTTACTTTGTCTCATGATACAATCAAAGTATAACAGCCTCAGTTTAGTCATCTTGGCTTTTTATGAGAGTTCATATTTGATTTGCTCAGAGACCCTTTGTAGTAGTCCACGATATCCACATAACTTTTCCAGCACCCCATTTCAAATAAGTTGATTTACTTCCTGACAACTTTCTTCACTGTCCAACTTTTATAGTCATATACAGAAATCGAAGCCGAACCTCTAAATTAGTCCACTGAATTAGGCTATGGGGAATCCAGGTTCAAGTTCCTACTGAGCCATGAAAATCACTGCATGGCCTTGGGCAATCCACTCTCCCACAGTCTGGCTTACTTCACAAAGTTGCTGTGGAGGAGAGCCATGTTTGAGACTTTATTCTCAACAGGAGAAAGGTAGTCAATAAATATAAGTAATAGGTTGTTGTAGATTTTCCGGGCTGTATGGCCATGTTCTAGAACATGGCCATACAGCCCAAAAAAATCTACAACAACCCAATGATTCTGGCCATGAAAGCCTTCGACAATACAATATAAGTAATATGTTATAAAGTGAAAACACAAAACTTTGTTTTGCCTTCTGGCACTTGGCAGTAAGTCAGTCACAAAAAGCATAGTTGTATGGGATATAAATGTGAGAGGGCAAGGAGGTTGGGGCAGAGAACCCACTTTCTTTAGTGCCCTTCTATTGCCATTGTTGGACAAAGAAGGAAGGGAAATGGGTGGAAAAAGAAAGGACCTTGCTTCCTCTTGGGTTCATATTTATATACATAAATCCTGAGTGGAAGTAGACACAATTTACAATGTGAATGCTGAACACACACACACATGGGTGTGTGTGTGTGCTATATGAGGATCATGTACTTTCTGGGGAGCATATTTTCCAGGACATGCCAATGATAAATGAAAGTTCTTACTCTGAGTGCTCCAAACCTGTTATCTCAAGGGATAACATTCATATCTGTGAAATGATTTCTGAAGAACTGAACTCTCCATCCCAAACCCTTAGGCCTAGGGAAATTGAAAGTGGTTCTTTATGCCAACATGAGAATCTTTACTTTCCTGATGTTTATTTGTTCCAGGCCCAGCAATGATTTCTGTCTTGGTAAATTCATCATCAGCCATGAAGGGGAATTTCTAATGTGTGTTGAAATTAGTTGTTCTGCTTCTGGCATGTTTACCTGTCTGGTTACTGACTGATGGTCTATGGTTGGGAGCTCACTTTTTGTATCCCCCATATATTCTAGTACATTGGAGAAGAGAAAAGCCATTATAATATGTCTCGCAGCTGTGTAAAAAGTTCAAAAAAATGCCCCACAAATGAATAAGTTTTGTTCTGAGATCTCTTACTCCAAAAATGAAACACTTACTCTGTTAGGCACACAATTATGAGACTTACAATTACATATACATAAATTAGATGTGCCTATTTGTCACTGACTACAAAAACACTGCCCTAAGGAATGTTGAGGCTTCAATACAGAACAACAAAAATGAATTTTGTAGACTGTAATCCCTGATGTGTATTGCGCAAGTGAATAATGCACATCTCCTTTCTGCCTCTCAAAGATTCCATGGTCTGTGTGACTTGCTACTTTATCACACCAGTGAATTAATCCACTTTAAATCCATTTTCTGCCTCCTGCAGAATTCTGGGGTGTGTAGTTTAGTGAGGCTGTTAAAGGCTTCTCCCTAAACTACAAACTCCAGAATTCTTCAGGAGGCAGCAACTGGATTTAAAGTGGATTCATTCTCTAGTGTGATGAGGTCCGTGGACACTGTTTTGAGAGGAAATGTAAAACATTTAAAATTCACTTTTAATAGTAGGCATTCTGGGCCCAAATCTTTTTAAAAACCATACTTAAAATTTGTTCCTTTGTTTTTTCATATGTTGTGGGGAATGCCTTTTGCACAAATTCCAATTGAGAAAGAAAATTTTGGCACACCACATTCATTAATATGTGTTTTTTCAAGCACTGTATTTCAAGGCAACATACAAAAGACTTGCATTGACCCTTTTTTTCCCTCTGGAACCACGTTGTGCTGGATGAATTTTTATCCAAGGATGGGAAAAGTGCTCCTGTGCCATGTGATAACCTATCTAGGTTTGGATACTGTACATGAACTTATTAATACTTGCATTCAGTACTTACTTACTTAGGCGATCCCTCGTTGGACGAGTAGGATAGTCTTCCATGATCTGTATTCTTGTGGATCCGTAGGTGGCTGTGGAGCCCTATTCTTGACCTGCATCTTCTCCCACAGTGAGAGCATTGGTTTCCAGGTGGAAGGCAGTCTCGGTCGGGGTTGGCTTGATGCGCCTTCCTCCTGGCACGTTTCTCTCTTTCACCCTCCATTCATGCCTCTTCAAATTCTGCAGCAGTGCTGATCACAGCTGACCTCCAGCTGGGGTGCTCAAGAACCAGAGCTTCCCAGTTCTCAGTGTCTATGCCAGAGATTTTAAGCTTTGAGCCCATCTTTAAATTTCTTTTCCTGTCCACCAAAATCATTGTCAGTTTAATCTACCCTTTTTGGCTGTGATGAGCATAAAGTCAAAGAAAAACAGTTGTGTTCACCACTTTGGCAATAGTCTTTTTCACACAGTGGTCTGACCCAGATTCCTTGTCCTTGCACTGCAGTAATTGGCCAGCTATGTTTTCAGATACGATAACGTTGGTGGATAAAATAAGGTTTTGGGTCTTGACTCCTATGTGTCCTGGTTTGAGACAGCAGACAATCTCCAAACTCTCTGCTGACTTACACAAGTACAGAAAATTCAGTATTAACCTTTGTCCTCCATGGAAAACATAATAAAAGTTATCTATAAAAGTTCTGAATTTTTCCATTAAATAAATCTTTAATGCTGAAGAAATGCTCATTATAAAGGCACAAATTGTAATAACCAATTTCCAAAACTACAGCATGAAACTTCTGCATTGGAGATAATTCTTCTTCACTGACCAAGTGGAAATATACAAACTTGTGTAATAGTATTTAGTTGAATAAGGGAATTAGACTTGGGGATACTGCAAGAATTATAGGAATAAGCTTGACAAACTTGCCATCCTAAGTATACATTTATAGGCTAAATAATTTGTATGACACGTGTCTGTTTAGCATTTAGATATATTAATGTAGACTATATTAAGATTCTTAGGTAATTCCAATAATAAAATATTCAAACTTATATTAAAAATTTATTTCTTGTTTGGAATGATGCTATTATGTTAGAAGTATGTTGAGTATAAAATCTGTGTGCTATCAAACTGCATTTTAAAGAGAACACCAAACCTTTAATACATGCTGTACTTTAATATATGCTATTGAAAATCCTGAATGTATCTTGCAATGCAAAACAATGTTGAAGGCATTGTTTGTTACTTTTGTATTCTATCTTCCTTACAATGAAATAAAATTCACAGTTCTCCTCCTCCACACTTTATACTCCAAACAAATCTGGGAGGCAGCTATAATAATAATAATAATAATAATAATAATAATAATAATAATAATAATTTATTTGTACCCCTCCACTATCTCCCCAATGGGGACTCGGGGCAGCTTACATGAGACCAAGCCCAACAACACAATACAATAGATAAAATCAAAACACAAACAACATGATAAATTACATAAAACATAAAATGTAAGAACACAGTAAACAAAAATAAAATTACATTCATAACATAAACTAGAATAGTGAGTGGGCCGCCTGTACAGACTAACATACTAAGGCTAAAAACATGGCTAAAAACACGGGGTGAGACAACCATGGAGCAAATTATTTGTGGGGGAGAAACTTTACAGAGTGGAGACAAAAAAGAACCTTCATAGATAGATGTTGAGGAATAACAGTCATATGAGATAGTATGATTAATTTCCAAAAGCGCTGTGGAAGAGCCAGGTTTTGAGGTTTTTCTTAAAATTTTCTAGAGTAGGGGCTCATCTAATCTCACTGGGCAATGTATTTCATAGTCGGGGAGCCACTGAGGAAAAGGCTTTCTCCCTTGTTCCCACAAGGTAGACATGAGATAACAGTAGGGATGAAAGAAGAGCCTCCCCCGAGGATCGGAGGGATTGGGCAGGTTCATGGAGGGAGATACAATCACAAAGGTAGGCGAGTCCCAAACCGTTTAGGACTTTTTAGGTGATGACCTGTACCTTGAATTGGAAGATAAACTGCAGCCAATGGAGCTCTTTAAACAGGGGGGTTGACCACTCCCTGTAGTTCGCCCCCATTATTAGTCTGGCTACCGAACATTGAACAAGTTGAAGTTTTCGGGCCATCTTCAAGGGAAGTCCCATGTAGAGTGCATTGCATTAGTCCAGTCTAGAGGTAACTAAGGCATGGACCACTGTGGTTAAGTCCGACTTCACGAGGTATGGTCACAGTTGGTGCACAAGTTTTAATTGTGTGAAGGCCCTCTCGGCCACCGCCGACACTTGAGCATCAAGTGTCAGCGCTGAATCTAGAAGGACCCCTAAACTGTGGACCTGTGACTTCAGGGGGAGTGCAACCCTGTCCAGCACAGGTTACCATCAGGTGAACGACTGACCTGGAGACCTCTGTCTTGTCAGGATTAATCTTCAGCCTGTTCATCCTCATCCTGATCATCACAGCAGTCAGGCACTGGTTCAGTATCCAAGGGGCTTCCTTGGATTCAGGTGGGAAGAGTAGTGGAGTTGGGTGTCACCTGCGTAGAGGTGGCACCATACTCCAACACTCCGGATGACCTTTCCCAGTGGTTTCATGTAGATGTTGAATATCATGGGGGATAAAATAAACCCTTGCAGGACCCCACAGGTCAATGGCCAGGAGTCCGAGCAGGTGTCCCCCAGCTTTACCAACTGGGAATGACCCTCCAGGAAGGATCGGAGCCACAGTAAAACTGTCCCCCCCCCCAGTCCCATCCCAACGAGTCTCCCCAGAAGGATACCAAGGTTGATGGTATCAAAAGCCGCTGAGATGTCCAGGAGATCCAGCAGGATCACACTCCCCCTGTCCAGTTACCTGTGGAGGTCATCCACCAAGACTACCAAAGCCATCTCGGTACTGTGCCCAGGCCTGAAGCCTGACTGCGAACGATCCAAAAATCGGTGTCATCGAGGAATCCCTGGAGCTGTGAGGCGACCACCCGCTCAAGAACCTTGCCCAAAAAAGGGAAGTTGGAAATTGGTCTGTAGGTGTTACGTACAGTCGGATCAAGGGAGGTCTTTTTTAGTAGAGGTTTTACCACCAACTGCTTAAGGCAAGATGGGAATTTCCCCTGGCCCAAAGAGGTGTTTATTATGACAACAAACCAGTCTAACAACCCCTCTCTGGCCATTTTAACTAGCCAGGAAGGGCGAGGATCCAGAGCGCAAGTAGTCTCTCTCGCAGACCCAAGGACCCCCTCCACGTCATCCGGCAGAACAAGACAAAAAGAATCCCATAAGATGGAACAGACAGGTGCCTCGGCTACCTCATCTGGTACTGCATTTAAACTGGAGTCCAGCTCAAGGCATATCTGAGCAACTTTGCCTGCAAAATGGTGTGCAAACTCGCTTCACCAAGTTGCCGAGTTGTCTGGAAGCCCCCCAACCTCCAGAGGATTACCTGAAGGTATCTCCAGGCAAATAATTTCCCCCCAAATATCAAGTATCCTTAATTTCCTGAGCAAATGATGGATACATTACATTACTCCTAAAAAATAAATGTTCATTTCATTCTGTGTAAAAACAAAACAATATAAAGATGGGAAATTTCAGAATAGTTTCATTGATAGATCTATAGTTGGAGAGATGGGACTGTAGGTGCTCTTATTGCTTTTTCTCAGACTAGTATATTTTAAGAAAATAAAAACCCACTAACCACTAAGAGGAGGGCTTCAGTTTGGTTTGCCTTTGGATTCTGACCTCAGAAAAGCAGCAATGGCATCCAGAAAATAGAAGCTGAATTGATTTATTTTGGGTAGTTGCTATGGAGACTTCCCACTGATACAAAATACAATGAAAAGGTTGGGGAAGAAAAATAGGACACTAGGTTATGAAAGCACAGAGAATGAAACTATATTGGATGGAATGTCTTAGGTAGCCAGTAAAAAAATAGTTCTCAGAATTATACCTATTGATTCAGAGGCACAAAAAATCAACTTAAATTATGAGGCCACCTTGGCTTTGAAACAGATCATAGCAATTAAACTGTTCCATTGTCATTATCTAACATCCACCACTGTCCTACTTCCTACTGAAAAGCCCTATTGCTAACCGTAAAAGGAAAGACACAAATTTGTACCAGAATTCAAGGATGTAAGGCTTTCACGATATTGCTCCACATTTCATGTATAATGCTGTCTCTTCAACATCACATTTAATTGTCCTACTGTCCCAGTTTGGGAAGAACAGTCTCATTTTAACCCTCTGTTGTCCCATTTTTGGGCTGCATTTAAAATATCCCAGTCCCATCCCCCGCGCACACACAATTTTTCTTTGCTCTAAGTTAATTCAGCATGCGAAGGGGACAGAAGACGTGGAATGTTGCCCTTCCTAGGACCTCATTACATGGACCTTGACACACATGGGGAGGGGGGGCGGCATCTATCTAGCGAAGGGAGTCATATCTTTCTATCCCCAATTGTGCAGTTTCAAGTTCTGTCTTCTCATCACACGTGTTTCCCTCTTCAGTTTTCCCCCAGTTTTGCCCACCTTTGAATAATCATACAGAGAATCCTTTTCTCTGCCCTCTCCGTAAGGAAAACTTCAATATTAAAAGCCAAGATTACTATGGACCTCATCCCATCCCTCATGCCCAAGGTGGTGAACAAAATATAGATATACAAATAAAAATACAGCCATATAATGTTATAATAAAACTTTTGATATGGAATGTTCATGATCATTCTGCTTATTGTAAATAAATAATAAATATAGATATTTTTCCCCCTTCCCAAATGGAAAGATAAATTACTTACTGCTGAAAGTTATGAATAAATATCCCTTCAAGGCACCAATTTCCTACATACTGGGCGGCTGGGAGGTGAACCAATATGCTGCTTGAGAAGTAAATTATTTGTTTACCCAAGCCGGGTTTCCATTTAAATCACCAGTTGTCAGTGACATTGACTTCCCTGTGATGTAGGAATTACAAGGTTTGCTGTAGAAGGAACAAACATTTCTATTGAAGTAAATGAATGCTAAGTAGTTACTCCATGTTAAAAAGTTGTGTTTCAAAATAGCAGGTTACATGACGCTTTGCTGGTCCCCCTTCACTTCAGAGGAACGACAATGGCGTGCTCTCTTGCTTTGAACAGAGCGCATACCTGATTTGATTTGCTGTATTCCCACACTCAAAGGAATGCATGTATAAGTAATAGTCGTATTCTTTATTTAGCAGGATGGAGGGGGATCTGGTGCACTTGAAGTGAGCATTCTTTAACCATTTGGCCTGACTTCACTGGGAGAAACATGAATAAATCATTTAACTTGACACCTTTTTCCTTGCGTAATATTATTCTTTTGTATTTGTCCAGGAAAACAGAGGTCAAGTATGGAAGATTAGTATATTTCTCCAACAAATAATAAACAAATCTCTTTTTAAAGGCAAAAAAAAAAAAAAAAAGACGAGTGCCCTGAGTCTCCATTTCTGAGAAAACATTTTCCTCCCTGTGATAACCTGGCAACAAGATGGTGGAGGAACTATGGCTAATTCAATTTTACTGGACACTGCATCTAAAAAATCTGGTGATGGATATGCCAAGTTCCATGTTTTAGCTATTACTGAGCGCACACTGACTAGCAGATTAAGATCAAGTTCAATTCTCTGTTTGCTGATTTGGAAACCAGGTTCAATCTAAACTTAAAAAGTTGGACTGGGAAATCTGAAGCTTTATAACTCCCTTGGTTTATTGCAAACCAAAAAATGATATTTTTCCTGTTTGTGAGAGCTAAATGACACTTGCAGGCATAGTAACTTCTTGTGAGGATATTGTTTCATAGGGGGTTGTAGTTTTAGAAGGACTTTAGCCTTCTCTGCTTAAGAGTTTCTCTTGAGTTTTGTCCTAGTCATACATCATAACCAACATCCACTTTTGTTTATTTATTTATTAACTTGGTTATTCTTAACACTTGATGAAGCTTTTAATTTAGGATACTATTTTTAGCAATTGTTTTAAAATCTATTTTGTATTACAGTCGCAATGCATATTGTTATATTTTTACCATTTGTTTTTAAGTGAGAATAAAAATAATTAAGAAGTTAGATCATCTGATTTCACTATATTTCTTCATATAACTTCAACCCAAGGATGGAACTGTTTCTAACATATTCAAGTCTCCATATCTTCAAATTCTCTTAAGGGGCATTATATGACTGGTTTGACAATGTGGTATACTCCATTTCATTTAACAGTGAAGCCCTACAATAAAATTAATTCATCAGTATCAAGAGACCATACAACACAATAACTCTCTGAATGAGTTATCTGCAAACCTGCAGTCCAAGTGGTAACCCATTTACTCAGAGGATGGGAATCTCAAATCATTAAAATGATTTAAAATGTTCTTTCCCTCTGTGGAGTGATTAGATTAAATTGCACCAATCTATCTGTGTACTGAGAACACCATATGCTGGTTTAAGTGAGAAATATGCTTCTGCATTGACAGCATTGCAGAACTAACATGTGAAAAACTGAGTCAAATGCTCTTCCTAAATTTAAAACAAAAATTATTAGCACATTTCAAGAAATTAGAAAGTATTGGCAACAATTTGTGCATATTTTATTTATGGTTTCTTAAAACATAGATATGAGCAAAAGGACAGAGTATTAAATCGAGAGGGGCACAGGAAATAGGCATGTAATATTTGAAAAACACCCACTTGACTGTGAGAAATAAGGATGAATCTCTTCTGAACTTATTTCTAAAAAGTAAGTCATTGTGTAACACATTACAGAAAAATACACATTATCACTTCTTTCTTTTTCTTTAAAAATAATTCATTACATTACTGGTTCCATTATTCATTACTTTCTTCTTGTTTGTGAGGTTCGGTTTTTAAAAAATCATTCTAAAAAGTTTTAAAATGAGTTCTCAGAATGTCACCTCCCTAAACAATCAAAAACATCCTCCACAGTTGGCAGGTAAATAATACTTAGTGTGCTGAAAAATATTTTGGCCAGCATCCTTTTGCTGACATATGTAGGTATAAGCCCGCTTTACAGCTTCATGTGTCTATTTATAGTCAATGCAGATATTCACTATGTCCCTTGTGTAAATCCATCAATCTTTTGCCACCCCCCCCCCCCAACGCATGGGAAGCCATCTTTCTATATCCAAGTGCACAATGACAACGCAATCTGGATATCCCTGCAGATGTTGTTGTTTTTGCTGCTGTGAATCTTGCTATAGGGACAGATTGGACCCTTTGTTGCTTGCACCTTCTGACCACTGAATGGCCATGAGATACAGGAGACATGGGGAGTCTGTAGAACTTCCACTAGATTAAATCGGATCTTGGCTATTACATTAACAGGCTTTACATTATAGTATGACCCTTATATCCATAGGGAATATGTCCCTGGACTTTGCAGAGATATGTAGGACTGCAGGGAATTGCAAAATCTATTTAACAAATGACTTTTCATGGAAGCATTATGTAGAGTTACTCTGGAGGAAAGGTCGAGAGAGGAAACCTCTGTAGGCATTGCTAGGTTCTTAAGTGCAACTCTGTAGTCAACTTTCCATGGAACCATGCTCTAGAATCACTCAGGGGACCCATAAAATATCTATAGAGGTAAATAAATGAAACTGCAGGTCCCAGTCCTGTGAATTCAGCGGTCATACTATACTTGTAAAAGGGCTGTTGTAATACCCCTGTTATCCCTGCAAGGTCTTTAACTTCAATGCACTATTTTCAAGCTTTACATTCAATATTAAAACCATGCCATCCAGTTATTTCCAATTATTCAAATGCCTGGATTTATTATTATTATTATTATTATTATTATTATTATTATTATTATATTATAACTTTATTTGTACCCCGCTAGCATCTCCCGAGGGATTCGATGCGGCTTACAGCAGGCCGAAGCCCAAAAACAATACAACAATACAATACATAGCAAATAAAAAACAGTCAAGCAAAAACAATAACAATAGAACACGACAAGACATTATTAAAAAACTGAGTCGGCCAAAGTATGGTATAGGGTTAAAAGTGCTGATGTGTCGGAGGGGTGTAGGATTAAGATAAAAGTGCAGTGTGCGGTGTACGGTGACCTTGGTAACTAAAGTGCTTCTGGGATTTGGTCCTGGGAGATTCCTAATCTGAAAAGGCACATTGAAACAGCCAGGTTTTCAAATTCTTTCTGAAAGCTGCCAGTGTAGGGGCTTGTCTGAGATCTTTCGGGAGGGTGTTCCAGAGACGGGGGGCCACCACGGAGAAGGCCCTGTCTCGCGTCCCCACCAAGCGCGCTTGTGACGCAGGCGGGATCACGAACAGGGCCTCTCCAGATGACCGGAGTGAGCGTGTGGGTTCGTAGACAGCGATGCGGTCACGCAGGTAGGGTGGTCCCAAACCGTTTAGGGCTTTGTAGGTAAGCACCTGCACCTTAAATTGGGCTCGGAAAATAAACGGCAGCCAGTGGAGCTCCTTAAACAGGAGGGTTGACCTCTCTCTGTAATGGGCCCCAGTTAACATCCTGGCTGCCGCCCGTTGGACCAATTGGAATTTCTGAGCCGTCTTCAAGGGCAGCCCCACGTAAAGCGCATTGCAGTAATCCAGTCTAGAGGTGACTAGGGCATGGATTTAGGATCTTGGGTTTGATATTCCTGGGATTTATCTTGTTCAGTTGAAACAAATGGTTAAGGTGGAAGAAGGTTTGCTGGAAGCAAGCACATATTTAAGTCATATTTTAATGACATCTCTTGATTCATAATAAAATAATGCAACATAAAGTCATATTACTGAAATCATAACCCCTAAACCAGGAAATATTAGATAACTAAGGCTGTTCAACATGTTCAGGAAAGCTATAGTCTGCACTATATCAGAAAGTATAAAACAAATACAGAGCCTAGAAGAGTTCTTTTAAATACTTTGCAATTTTTTTCACCTCTAGTAAAGAGCTCATAGACCACCAAGAATCTTTTAAATTAAGTTTAAGAAAATCTGATCTAGAAATTATGTAACTAGTGGGGAAAAATCAATGATTTCTAAGGCTGGAGCCATATCTAAAAAACAATCAATCCTTACCTCGATACCAATGCTGTTGGGACATGCAACTTTCCTCTGGTTCCAAAATAAAAGTGCTTATATTTGACTTTCGTACCATTTTTAAAAACTCCCTTTTTATTCTACAATTTCTAAGAAAAAAATATGTGTCCTGCACCTCTAATCAGGATTATATTGTAGGCATGGCTCTAGCCTAAGACTGGTCAAATTTTGACATATAAAACTGACATATGGCCTTGCGGTTTTCAGTGGGCAGAATTTCTTACTGAATACTGCCTTTACCTATATGACATTTTTGCTCAGAATTTTTGATTTCTGCACTTTTTTTGGCATAACAGAGATAAAATTCATGGTTATTAGTTGAAATGAATTAAAGCTGGTATGTTTTATAATGACTATAGAAGCATAAATGTCATATGAATTCTGAATGATACATATTTAATGGTGATATATCTACATCTCATTTTTCTGCCGTCATTGTTTATCTGCTCCACTTCAGAGTATTACTTTTATGTCTAAAATTAAAACCAAATGGGCACTTATGGCTTTCGATCATCTGCCGTCATGAGATAATGGATTTTGCAGTCATTGTAAGATAATGGATTGGCAATCTTTCTCTGGCCTCCTGGTCAGTTTGATATAACATTACTGCTATTCAGACAAACACAATATTTGATGGTGGTGGTGATTTTGACCTTAAGTGAGAGGAAGGACAGCCACCCTTTTTTTTTCTTCAGTGGTTTCTTCAGTGGTTTAGCATAAAGTGGGGAACCACTTTATGCTATTTCTGTTAGGTTGAATTCTTTGAGCCTTCATCTCAAGAGTCAGGGAATAGGTTATTTGCTATAGTTTTTGCTTGCCAAATATAGGGAATCAGTTTTGGCTCAGGAGCCAAATGCCTAAAGGGTCTCAGGACTGCATCCAAATAGATGTGGGCCAAAGACAAAACAGCAAAGCCAAATCAAAGTGGGTGGAAAAATATACAATTATTGCCAAAAGGACATTTACTATCAAGTAGACAGAGCACAGCTAAGGACTTTTTAGTATCACCCAGGGATGTAAAGCACTGGTTAATTCCATGTAACTTATTTTTAATTAACTTCATCTAGTAAGCTTGGAGACACTTAGAGTATAGCATTAGTAGAACAGGATGTATTCCTAAATCATGTTGAACTTTTGGCATACTGCTCTTCGAGTTTATCAAACACACTTAGGAACCTCATCAGATAAAAGCCCTCTCCTCTTTCCACACACTTCTAAGACATTTCAGGGAGGGCCATGGAACATGATATAAAATTTCTTCTGGTTGTCATCCAGTGCCTTTTGTCCCTGAAATGTAGTAAAAGTGTAGAGAAGGGAGGGGGGGGGGGGGTGGTTAAAGGAAATGGGTTGAAATCATCTTCAGAGCTCCCAATGCAGGTGGAAACAAGAGAAAGATAGGGAAAACCCATGGGACTGGATCTGTCAGATTCCTTGGGTTGTTTCAGTTCAGTGATGTTGAGCAATGGGTGGACAGTATGCTAATGCTCCTTAAGACAGTGTGGGTCCCACTGAAAGAAGTGTTTTAAAAAATGGCTTAATTCTCCTTTAGTGGAAGGGTAAGACTCAATCATTAAATAAACAACACATCTCAAACATTAAAAGAAAATGAAATTTTAAAACACAATGGAAAGTTGTGTCTTAAGAATTGTGCCTTAAGCACGGTGCTTTAACTCTGCTTCAGTGGAAGGGCTTTGAGGGCAAACGACCCGAGGAAAAGTGGTGTCTTAAGAAAGGTGCCTTAACTCAGCTTCAGTGGAGGGTCTTGACCCCATGAAACTTGGTGTTGTTTAAACAAGTATGTTGGTATCCTTGAAATGGGAGGAGACATTGCCTGCCCATGTGATGGAATTAAGCAGATAGTTGAATTAGAAGCTGGAGGAGATGGTCTTGTGTGACCAGGGTGAGTAAATTCTTTATCTTCCTGAAAGACAGAACCCCATGAAATACCATGCCAAGAAGATGATTTCCTACACTTACCCCTGTTTTCCCCAGCTATATCTGATGAAGTGTTGGTATGTAATTTTATTTTATTTATATATTTTCCCTGCTTTTACTGTGAGGAACTCAGGATAGTGTTCCTTCACACTAAATACATAAATAGTCAAATAATAATAATAATAATAATAATAATAAATAGTATTTGTTATGCCCCTTCCTCAGTGACTCAAGGTGGGATACAACATAGTTAAAACATCCAGAGAAAAATGGATGCCGTTAAAACATGTATATTAAATTACATTGGGCAAAGATAAAAATGCCAATACTAATAAAAGGTGAAATTGAAGTCCATTGCTGAAAATTCCACATCCTCACATGCAAAATGAAGACATTCAAATACTTTCTCCTTGCTGGGAGACATTACAGAAGTTTTTGAATATTTTCTTATGAATTTTCTTATTTGGAGAATTTATTGTGAAAATTTCATTTGTTCAAAATACACTGTTGCACAAACCAATGTGTTTGGCATAGAAAATGGTACTTTGCACAAGATAACATTTTCACTGGGTATGAATAGAAGGGTGAAAGGGCTGTCAAAGATTTTTCTCATTGCCTCCTATTTACTAGTATACTTTGCATCCTTCTTTCACCCTGAATTACATTATCTTACATTTCTCAGTAGATACTTCCATACTTAAGAATTCCCTTCTAGAAGGACTCCTTCTGTGATCTCTTTTCTCTAACAAATAAAAACTATCTTATTCCATAGCAATTTTAGGAATTGGTTATGATTGACTTTTAATGATGTGCTATTTTATTGATATTTTTAAAAAATCTTAAAAGAATTTTGATTGAGTTGAATGTTGTACGCTTACAGCGCAAGGAAAGTTATTTTAAAAAACAGTAGTATTCATGTATTTACATGGTTTTAAGTCTGTGCTGCTTTTAATTTGAACTGCTTTGAGACTCATTATTGCAGCATGACTAAAAATAACAGTAATGACAGTAATCATTGTAATACTAAAACCCTTCCACATAGGTAGGAGGAAAACGATGACCGCTACTGAGCTTCAGGCAGGATGTGAATCCAGATCTTCTTGTTCCTAAATCATGTGTGCCTTCGAGTTGCTTGTCAACATATAGTGGTCCCTTGGACCTCATAGGGTTACTGTTTTGTAATGTTTCACAGATTATAATGACTCCAGTCTATATCTTTGGATGGTTTTTATGAACAAGACATTGCCAATTTTTAAAACTTAACAATTGAAGGGGGTGCCCTGCATAGGAGAATGAATGTATCTAAATTAGAAGTCAAGGCTTCTTGTGGATGGATTTTTCTCAGATTGAAAGAGAGCACACAGCTCTTAATTGGTGGGAAACACACTTAGGAAGAATGCATCAATATTTAATAGGTGAAGAGAAAGAACAGACTGACTTCTTTTTAATAATTTGCAATTTAAGATGCAATCCTACACTCAATATCTACTAGCACAACAGATACACCAGCGTAAGTCCCTAAATATACCACTGAAACACTGTGCTATGTATGTTTTTGTAATGGAGCAGAAGATGTGCTGGAAAGCATTGCTGTTACAATGAGTTCATTTCCCTCCTCCAGTTTTTGCTTCTGTTGCTTTTATTCTGTTTTTGTATACAGTATGATTCCCAGATCTGTGCAACCCATGGTTTTGCTTATCAATGTCTGAAAAAAAATTATCTCAAGTAATGTTTAAGTCCTCCAATGCAATTCTATGATCTGTTTCTCACTGAAGTTGACCACAGAATCATGCTTGAGGACCTAGAAATGCTAGAAAGGTTATCTTGCTAGGGATTTCATAGGTTCTCCAGCACAATTCTGTGGCACACATCTGCCAATAGACTTCACTTTTGCATTTCCATGATATGACTAAGAACATAACTCCCACGAATATGGGGGTTGTACTGTATACTAGTACATTTTGACCAGTCTCTCATAAATAAGAATGACATTGCACCAATCTCTCATGAATAAGATTCAAGCTGGCTTACAGTAAGACCAAATCATTAAATAAACAACACATCTCAAACATTAAAAGTAAATGAAATTTAAAAATGCAATTCAAATTAAAAACACATTAATAAATATGCTGAAAGTCTGTCGCTATATACTTAATCTTTGTTTTCTGAACAAAGGAAAAACCATAGGGAGACAACTTAGTTTCCCTTGGAAGTGCAATCCCTAGCCCCTGAGCAGCCACTGAGAAAACTTGGTGTCTGTATTAGACTGTTTCAAAGCTGGTAGGACCAATGTGATGGACTTCCAGTAAGATCCCAAAGTATAGGCAGGGTTATATGGCAAATAAAGCAGGTACTTGGTATCTGCTGGGGTTTGGTTCCAGGACCAACCCGAGCAACCAAAATCAGGTCTCACCATATGCAATGGCATAATAAAGTAACATCCTTTATTTAAAATGGTAAAATCAAGGTTTGCTTTTGGGACTTTTTTGTTTGGAATATTTTAAAGCAGTGAATGATTGAATCCATATATCTAGAATCTGTGGATACGGCAGATCAACTATACAGTCATTAAGTAGTGTGAAGGCCAAGCTGATAAGACTTATCTCTACATCATAACCTCTAAATTGTACACCAGGACAATATAATAATCATTGAACAAAGGAGGTGTTGTAGCAAAGGAGCTGCTATAGGTCTCTTTTAACTGGCTAAAGATGGGAAAGTTAGTAGGAAAGAGTTAATGTATTTAGTTAAACATTAATCAGCTAAATAAGCTAATTCAATTACATTTATATTAAAAAGGAAAAAAGTAAGCACATGAATGTTAAATTGCCAATTAAATTGCAATTTAGAAAGGAAAGGGAAAAATTAAATATTGGGTTTATTTTACATAGCTACTTCATTTTAAATTATCTCATTGCACTAAAAGCCTTACCTAAATGGTAAGGCTTTTAGTGCAATGAGATAACTTAAAATGAATCCATGATTTTACTGTCCGCCCCATCCCAAGTTTTGAGTTTGAGAAAGAAAATAAAAGCTACATAGCATTTTGAAAACTTCGTTTCTGGAGTACCTCACCACAAACCTTTATCTTGTTTCCCTTTTGTCCTTTCTTACAATTTTATTTTCTACCTTTAGCTTACAGGTTTTCATGTGGGTCTTAACAAATGTTAAACCAGAGTTAAACACCACAAAACTCAGTTTTCTTGGATAGTTGAGGAGCCTTAAGGTATCCAGTGAGTCTCAAGTATCTAACTAGCTCGTTATCCATGCATGCAGGAGTAGACATCTCTGTTCAGGTATAGTTCTATAGTTGTCCACAGGCATTTTGCACTAGATTCCACCTATGTATCCATGGACAGAGAATTTAAAAGTACTCTTAAGCTGTGGTTCTGCTCATGCAATGGGAGCCCATCTTCCTTCAGGACAGTTTGCTTACCCTGTTTCTGGACCTGTAAACCATCAATCCTCAGAGCCTCTATTTTATTTGGGTTCAGCTTCAGGACCTCATCCCATGGGGAAAATTCCCAGCTGTAGAACACTTTGCCCACACATATAGCATCGAGCTCACCACATCTCACCACATGACACACATCTACTTCCAGTAGGGCTCCACGCATCAGTAAAGTGTTCTACGCAGCGAAATCTGGACATGGGAGACTACTCATGTTCAGATAGAAAATCATGGGGCAGAGTGGTCTCACACCAAAAAGGTACACTTTCCAATGTGTGATGGGCAAGCAGGTGATGGGGGTGATGCAGGGTACTGGGTGACGAATTTGCTCTGCTGCCCTATGTACCCCCCACTGTCCCCCACATCAACAACATCCATGTGATGAGGTTCTTGGTCTATTCTCAATCACCCTGGTATAGGGCAGTACCAGCATGCTCGTTGTCAATTCTCACAACAGAGGAGAGCTCAGTGTCATCACTCTGGGTTTGGTACAAAATTTGAGAGTGCAGTCAGTCTTCCATATCAATGGATTATGCATCCATGGATTCCATTATCCATGACTTAAACTCATTAATGAAAAATCCAAAAAGCAAACCTTGGTTTTGTCATTTCCTGTAAGGGACACCATTTTACTTTGCAATTGTATATAATGGGACTTGAACATCCATGGATGTTGGTATCCATGGTGTCTGTGTGTCCTGGAACCAAATACCAGTGTATATCAATGGTCCACAGTACAGCCACACTTTGCATCCAGTAGGAGCCCATACAAGCCAGACTGAACATGTCTTTTGACTGATTATCTGTAGCTTAGTTTTGCCTGGATTTAATGTTAGTCTTCATTCAGTCAGTTACTGATATCAGCACACCTTCCACTGGCACAGTGGTAGTGGATTTTCTATCCCCCCCACCTCATTTTGACAAGATGGGATTGTTCTGGCTGACACATTGCATATACTGGTACATTTCTTTTGCTTTTACATCTTTTAAAACCTTTTCCTTTGCCTAGTGCCATTAAACTAGCCACTTCAACACCCTACCCCCCCTCTTCCCCTCCCTCCGCCATCAAAACACTCAATGTTTCAAATTATTTCTGTGCATTTTTATAATAAAATGTAGGAAGGAACACTAAATAATTTACATTGACAAACAAAAACTAATTTTCCAATTTTTAATTTTTATCCAGTTACATGAACCATGATGGTGAATAATTAACAACTCAGAAATGAATTTCATATCAAATTCTCTCTCTGGAAGGACTGGTTGTAAATATTAGCATCTGCATCTCCTTCCTGAACACTCATTTATTATAAAAACATATTTTTTTTAAAAATGAAAAAATAAAAAAAGCCCAGCGGGAAGAGTTTTCAGCAGGAATTGGGCTGTAATAAGAAGAGTGGCAGACCCCGGAGGGTTTGCTTTGTTACCGCATAGACCCGGGATAATTTGTTGGATGTTGTTTTTGAATTATTCATATATCCTGAGCTCTTGGCTTTGAGAGGCTGAATACTGCTAACTTCTATCATATGCCTTCTTATGCTCCTTTTTATCTGCATTTAAAGATTTCTAATAGGATGTCTCTCTGATTCATCCACATGGCAGGATACTACAGGATTCTATCTGCCAAGCATACAGTATTAAGAAGAGGGATTAAGGTTAGCAAGAAGGACCTTCGATGAAATTTTGTGGCATGAAGTCCTCCTGTTCATTGTGCAAGTCAGATAGCTATAACCTCCTCCACCAAACCTCTTTCCTTAGCCTGTCCCAGGTGGCTTTCCACTCATCATTGAAGGGATCAGACAATATCTTGTCACAGCAGAGCAGGATTATAACAGATCATGATCTCTGGATTATTACAGATGTGACAGAATATACTACAGTTGGCCTCCATCCATATCCATGGATTCTGCACCCACAGATTCAACTATCTATGGTTGAAAACATTCCACCTCCAATCCAAAACACAAACCTTGATTTTGTCATTTTACACAAGGGACACCATTTTACTATGCCATTGTAAATAACTGGACTTGATTATCCATGGATTTTGGTATCCACAGTAGTGGAGGTGGGTCTGGAACCAAACAACAATGGATAGTGAGGGCTCACTATATTAAGAAATACAGAACTCTCTGCTTCTTGCTTCTTCTTCTTTTTTTTGAAAGGGGCCTTAGCATGTTTCCCAACAAATCTAGCTAGAATCAATCCAATGGCAGCAAAATTAGAGAAAGTTAAACAATAATAACTTGCCCTATGAAGATCTTCATATGGACAGATAGAATGGGTTGGGCAACTGGTATTGACTGAAAATCTAACCACAAATTAAAGACATTAAAGGGTGGAGAGAAACACAGTATACATTACATTTCATGGTATTCATTTATAGCTGAAATTGTGGGAAAAAATGCATGTTGAAAATTCTATATGTTGCCATATCTGTCAGCATGAGCTGATCTCCAGCCCTGATGTATTGTTGTTTTTATTTCACTTATTTTAATTCCAGTGATTGAAAATGAAAATAAAATTTAAAAACACTGAATGTTCTTGGCAATGTGTGTACTTCAGTTGGAGCTAAAATGTGATAGAGAAGTATAAAATATGTTTGGAAAACTATAGGGATTGGAAAAGAATGGGCCATCCCTATTATGTATTATTTATTGTGTAAAGTACAGGGTGAGGCAGCATAACTTCCCTTTTTTCAAAATTTAATAAAACCCATTGTATGAATCAGAATTTTTTATTTTTTTATAATGTAAGCGCATACCTAAAGTTTTGTTTTACGTAGTTTTGAAGATCAAATTAGAAATCGGTTTACTCAGTGAATGGAGAATGGGGGACATTTCCCATACACTGAGTAAACCGATTTCTGGCGTTTGTCATGACTCTTGCCAGCATAGCAGGCGTTATGTTGGCAATTTCTTCCTGGATGTTGGTCTTCAAATCTTGTAGGGTCCTTGGACGGTTCACATAAACACGGGATTTCAAAAAACCCCAAAGAAAAAAAATACAAGGGGCCAAATCTGGAGAGCGGGCCAGCCACTCCAAATCCGCTCGAAAAGTAGGCCTCAACGGCAAAAGCACGCTCCTCACTCTTCCAACACATGATGGCGACTGAACTGTGTCAGGACAAAACTTTATACTCCCACCTCTCGAACGAGACCACTAGTGCTCCGCTACGTCTTCAACCGACTGAATGGCGCGCATTTTAAGAAAGGAAGTTATGCTGCCTCACCCTGTATATGCTTTCTATACTTATGAACTCACCATGTATATGAATCCATATATGGATCCAAGGAGAGGGCATGCATGCTTGCAGCATGAAGAGTAATTCTAGAAGCCCATACCCAGGTATATGTCCCCCAATATCAGTCCCTTCCTTTGCACATTAGTAGGAAACTAACTGGCATCTTTCAGTTCTGAACTATTTTGAAAAGATGTAAAGAAAACGATCTAGATTAAGGTTGGCTAGCAGAAGGAAAAAGAGAAAGATGTGAAAGGGAACTTATTCTAGCAGAAGGAGGAGAAAAAGTGTGGCATGATGCAAAAGAAGGAAATTCTGTCATATTTTCCCTTTACTCAAAGCCTATGGAGTACCTTATAAACTTGACTATAAGTTTTTCAGAACATTTTTAATGCTGAAAAAGGCCACCTCAGATTATACTCTAGTGAGGGTCCTGGCTGGAAGACGTGGGGCTGAAAGAAGCCCTTTGTAGGGCTTCTACCAGCTGTGTGCCTCCTCCCCTTTTGGCATAGCAACCTAGCTGGGTCTCTGTGCTGAGAGGGGAGGAGAGGAAGGTGCATGGCTCATCAGCCACGCACCTTCCTGCTCGGGTGAGCCAGGCCTCTTCTTTCAGCACAGGAACCCAACTGGGTTGCTGTGCTGAGAAGAGAGGAGAAGCTGCATGCCTTTCTCTTCTTCTCTCTCAGCACAGTGACCTAGCTGGGTCTCTGTGCCAAGAAATATTTATCCAGAACATTTTAAAGTAGTGAAAGATGTGTTTCATTGTCAGACCTAATGTATACACTTATGCCAATACTGTGGTTTTACCATAATAACTGATACTTGGTGATTTAATTAGTATTTATCTTTAATAGGTGAAATATCCTAACTGCCTGTAGCAGGTATTGTGGATCAAAGTTGCTATGTAACTCTCTCTCTCTCTCTCTCTCTCTCTCTCTCTATATATATATATATATATATAGAGAGAGAGAGAGAGAGAGAGAGAGAGAGAGAGATACACACACTATCCTCCCTTTTAAATATTGGCAGTGGGAGAGAGCTTAGATTAACTCCCAGGAACGTGCGCCAGGAACAGCTGTCAAAGTGTATTTCCCTTTTCTTGTTGGTTGTTACTTTAAACCAAAAGTTATACAAAACAGCAAACTTAAAAGTGAACAGCTTTACTCCTGGCTGAGATAAGAGTGACTCTCCTGCCATTTCCTGACATCACCTCTATTAAGGGTCTTTCTTGTTTTTTTGCTATTTAATTCTAATCAAATATCAAAGATACCTTCTCAGGAGAAAGCATCTCACCCTGCAGGGCTTCTGCACTAATTGGCTCCTTGCTGAACAGGAACATTTGCTGAACAGAATGCTGGAAGTGTAGAATTTCATTCTTTTGGCTGGATAACTGCATGAAAGTAGTTGGTATATTGGGAAATTTGGAGGTGAAAGTGTGCAGGCAGTGTCCAATATAAGTGATTGTATGCAGTCTGCAGAGGTGATTTGCCATTCAGTTTCCAGATATGTCAAGGTGAGATATGGTTGGTTAGTAAAATTAGGGCTGCAACTGTTGTATGTACACATGTTACCTGCAGGGGTAGTAGAGACAAATAGGGTTCCCCATGGTGTTTCTTAACCATTTGAATGGTTAAGGACAAGTGAGAATGAGCAGCAAAAGGTGACAGACACAGCCCTCAGTATCCACAAATTCTTTTTCATAAATTCAGCCATCACAGATAGAAAATGTTTTTGAAAAATCTGAAAAGCAAACTTTAATTTTGTCATTTTAGATAAGGGACACAATTTTATTATGTCATTTTATGTCTACAGACTTAAGCATGAATGGGCATGGATATTCATGGAAGGTAAGCTTCAGTGGATGCCAAGTGTCCACTGTATAATGTATTGCCGAAGGCTTTCATGGCCGGAATCACTGGGTTGTTGTGGGTTTTTTCGGGCTCTATGGCCATGGTCTAGAATGCCTCTAGACCATGGCCATACAGCCTGAAAAAAACCCTCAACAACCCACTGTCCACTGTATCATAATAATCAATGTAAAGAAATTGGTTTTAAAAAGAAGACATTTTTTCTAAATTTTTCAAGAAATTAAAAAGAAAATCAAATTAAGATTAAAAAGTCTATATAACTATAGGTAAATATATTATATGATCTGGCCAAACAAGGAGTACAATGAGGAACTGTATAGAAGATATGAAATTATTACTGGGTCATTCCATGCCAAGTGCTCCAAACCTTCTCACCACCATGTCTCCAGTTTTGTTCAAATTTTAGCTGTAGTGCCAGTCAGGTGTTAGACTAAGCTTCCTCTACAAAACAGATATGTTTTTGTTTTGCAATACAACCATTAAGTATCCATTTATCATCGAACCTTTGGAGACTTGTTCTGCATAAGCAGGAATTCTTTCCTTTTCCACAACATCTCAATTGGATATGGAATTGGTTGCCAAAACTTTGAATGTACCCTACAAGCTATTAAGCTCATTGCTGTTGAAGGGGAATGTCAACATATGCTAACCATATGTTGTGGTCTAAGTCTCCCATTCTTTTCAGATTATGATTTGTCAGAATGGGAGACAGAAATGCACAGCTCTAAATAAAGATGTGTCTTTAATCCATCAGCATTGCCTGCTATTCTATCCTAGTGTGGCTGCAAAGTGTACAGTAATTTCACTCCACTAGCATAGATGAGATTTGGACACAAGACATACATCTCCTTTCAGGCTAGAGTCTGTACAACATTTGATCATTTGGGAAGTATAAAAGGAAGGCATGAAAGCAGCTGTTGGTCATTCCAAACACAATTGTCTGCTAGCAACTGAACATTTTCGAGTTCATGGCAAAAAAAGAAAAAGCCAAAAAGGCAACAGGTTGAGAACCATTGCAGCAGCTGGTACTGATGAAGACCCCCTGAATATGCACACCTGGACTGCAGATGAAAACCGAGGAAACTGGGGTGTCTACCACTGGTTCATCTAATCCAAGCCCTGTCAAAGAAATCATGGAACAGGAGCAAAGATAAGAACCTGTATTGCTGTTAGACCTTGCACTTTATATGAACCAATTGAAAGCCCTATTAGTGCAAAATCCATGGACTCCATTGTCAGGATATGTATTTCCTGTGGATAAGAAGAGAGACCTAAGCTTTCAACCCAAATGGTTCAGCAGATTTTCCTGGTTAGCCTATTCATTTCATCTTCAAGGTGCCCTCTGTAAGTATTGTGTGCTGTTTGGAGGAGAAGTTGTGGGGTAAAGGCAGTTTTCAGGAGCTTTGTGCATTGTTGCTAAATCATTTTTGCAGTGGAAAAACACAATAGAAATCTTCAGTGGACACAAAAAAACAGAGTATCATCAGAACAACTTGTGCTTAGCTGAAAACTTTCTTTTCAGTGGAAAGCATCTTGATGTAACCCATCATGATTAAGGAAATATACAGTAGAATGAGTAATAGAATTTAAATTATTTTGAGTTATGGATCTACTCTTCGTGATTTGCTAAAACATACAAATGGCTCCCCACTGCATCTTTTTTCTTTTTCTCGCTATAGGCCTGCCCCCTTCTTATCCCGAGGAAACTGGGGTGTCTACCCTACTTGTTCTTCCCTGTGAGAGCTGTTCTTTATATAACTATCATTTTTTTCCAAAAAGGACTTGCTCAGATACTTCATAAAAGTGAAGCATCCCATTGAGACAAACAAAGGCAAGAATCAGAGCTTTACTGCCAAAGGAAGTTTTGAGTTCTTTTGTCCTGATAGCAAAAGTAATCTGTGAGACTATTAAAATGTTCCCCCTTGTCCTGTAAGTATCAAAATGCTTGTCTGTCCAATATTTGTTCTTTCTTGCTTGCTTTCCAGGGATTGTCCTACTCCCACTTAGTTCTTGCAACTTCTTTGTTAGCTTGGTTTCACTTGAATTGCACTCCAGGCTACTGCCTTTGAACCAGACTCAGGTCTGTTAAACCTGAAAGTGATTAGGAGAAACTGGAATATTTCTTATTTGACTCCAGGGCTTCAGGTAAACCACACTGTCAACTTAAAATCAGGGGAAGTGATGGAGGAGTAATACAGCATTGCAATTCTTTCCATTTCTTTGCTTCTTCAATGGGAACATTCTTCATAGAATGTGAAAATAATACTATTTGGATAATAGCGCCCAGCTGGAGGGATTTTGGAAGATGTCATTAAAGAAGTAACTTCACCAAACTCTGATTGACACTGTATAAATAAGTTTGTGTTGATGAGTTTGTGGATAGTCAGGGGAGTGGTAGGATCCATGGAATAGTGGACAGTTGTTTTTTTTATGGAGTTGTTAAATAGTTTGATTGTAAGCACCTTCAGATAAGAAAAAAGTATCTGGAAGCTCTGCAGAACTGTATGGCCCTGTAGAGACTTCTTGCTTGGGGGAGTTTTCCCTAAATCAGTAAACCCAGCTTATTCCTCTTATCAACTTCCATTGAATGTTGGAAGTAAATTTTATAGATATATTATGTGCTCTGAGAAAAAGCAAATCCTTTTATCAATCTTATTGTTGGGTTTGTATAAGGATTATCAAGTAGAGAGGAGATGATTGGTACTTAAGAGAAATATTTTATTACATGGGCTTCCTGAGAGTTGTCAATTGTTTTGCCCTTTTGAATAGAGGCAAGAAAATCTTCTTGGTGAAAAGGCTGAGATGTGGAGGAAAAATCTATCACCCTAAAAACATTCTTGCCCCAAGTGTCCTTTGTTGGGGATGGATTTCATTCTCTTCCCAGTGGTTAGCAAGGTACTAGTTTCTAGATGCTAAACAACATTAATGTCACAGATTTTTTTTCCTGTTAATGAAGATGCCCTCTGTTTAAAGGAGCATAGAAAAGGAAAACAGAACCCTAGAAGCTGTCATCATCAACTTAAGAATAGGCTAATTAGTCACATGACTACTTTTAGAATTTGATAAAATATATAATATCTTTTTAAAAAAGCAATCTATATCTTATTATGTATCCATTCACAAGGTATGCCAACACAGTCAAATTGTAGCCAAATGTATGTTTTTGTTCACCCTCCTTTTTGATGGTGCATTTTTTGGGAATAGATAAGTGACCCTCCTGAGAGTAAGTAGCACTGAGCACTTGCTTCTTCAGTGAATGTTCTACAGAGACCTTAGAACTAATCTCATTACACCACAGCTTCTAAAATACCCAGGGCGCAGCAAAAAATATTATTGCACTCTAGCACTACAATAACTTACAGTGTTGCTAAGTTTTTTGCTGCAGCATTTAAAATTAGACGGATGATGACTTGCCCCACCAAGGGAACACCCTGTTGGGAATGCAGTTAGAGCAACCTGTTAGAGCTGAAATTCTATTAGACTTGCAATGTGCCCCTCCCATTCCCTGTAGTGCTCCCCCCAGTGCTTTCACCCCTCCTATCAGTCTCCCCTCACCTCAGTTCCATACCTCTTACATTAACCTGTGTTTTTAAACGGTGATTTTAAACTGTTTTCTAATCTGTTTTTTTGGCAAAAATATGATAGCTGGGACCATACGCTATGCTAGTTGTGCAACACGGCTCAGAATTAATGAAGGGAAGACGTGCACGAGACCGTGGAGTGAGTGAGAGACACAGCTGCGACAGGATGGCAGTGAAGTAATTTAATTCAGGTGGGGGAGGATAAGGGTGAAGTAAAGTAAATCTTATTTAATGTTAAACAACAGCTTATGAAAATAGTAAACGGGATAGAAATGTTCCCTCTCCCCCTTTCTGGCGAACAATGTTGTCACGACTCTGACACAGCTGCGTCTCTCACTCGCTGTGCTGTCTTGCACACGTGTTCCCCTCATTAATTCAGACCTGCATTGCGCAACCAGCAGAGGGTCCCAGCTATCATACTTTTGCCCTGTTTTTAAATAACGGCTTCATTGGGGAGCTGTGTTTTCCCTTCCCTGGGTGCTTGTGCTCTGCTTTGTGCTGGTCAGTGGCCATAAAAGCTTTGTATTTGTATTTAAGTGACCTTCCTGAAAGTAAGTAGCACCGAAAGAAAGGTACAAGGAAGTGAGTTTGTGGATAGTATCTCTTCATAGTATCTCTACATGGTTCACCATTGTGATCCATTTTTGCTTTTTGTGGAAAGATAGGATACCTAAACTATCTGTAGTACATCTTGTACCATAGAAACTATTGGTCTCTTTAATGGAAATGGAAATTTAGTCCAAGCAGCTGCAGTTCTACATCTCATCCTGTTTTTAATCAAAGAATGTGTATACCTTTTGTACTATTTTATCTTGTGTAATTTGTTGCTATTCACAGAAAAGGGGGGGGGGGGTATATGGAGCTTCTCTTTCATAGGCTTCTACCAAATTGCTACCTCTTTTTCTCTGTGTGTGTCAAGAGAGAGATATTATACTGTAAATTATACTAGCTCTTTTAAATAGACATGCTTTTCTTGTCAACCTGTTACTTCACAAGATGTTTCTTAACTCCATTTCACTGCAGCTGAGATGTTCAAAGGCATAGCTGAATAGCGTGGTAATTTCCCTCTGAGTGTAATCTCTGCCCATCTTTTTAAATGGTACAGTAAAATTATACACAGGTTGTAAAGAGACCACAGTGGATCGAACAATCATGTTAATGATTGTTATCAAGTGATTAACTACAGAGTTTGAGTGTAGTGAAGATGAGATTATTTCACCTGTGAGATTGCCATGCTCTGCCTCTTTATGACATTCCTAATTAGCATGGTTCTATATTATAGTAGTTCCCAGTAGAATTACTATAGTTAAGGGAACTTGTCGGGACAGACGCCTCTCTTTTATACATCACATTGACTGTTTTCAATGGTCTTGGAGTGTAATGTGTGGGAAAGTTCTGTGATGCAAACTCTGCTGAAATAAATAGGATTTGGACAAGTTGCACAAAAGTGCTGAAGTTTCAAGCACTGTTGACTAGTTTTGGGATCCCCGGGCAAAACATGTCAGGGATATTCCCATCAGAAGGAAATGTATAGCTGGTTAGGTGATTTTACACATAGTGTTGTAAGTGATGTGTGTGGCTTTAACAAGATCATTGTAGACCAGATAATGCAGCACAAAATCTTTTTTTTTGTCAATGTATACAAACCTCCAGATCAAATTTGGTGGGAAATTAAGATATACATTTTAACAACAACACTGATCTAATATTTTTAATATGCCAAGTAACAATGGTTTTCTGGGTTTTGTAAGACCTCCATAGGATTTGTTGTTGTAATGTGTCCCAAAGTCGTTTCCAAATTATGACAAACCTAAGGCAAATCTATGATGGGGTTTTCTGAAACTCAAATTGTGTAACTTGCCCAAGGTTACCCAGTGGGTTTTCATGGCTGTTCTCCAGAATTGTAGTCCAACGCTCACACCACTATGCCATGCTGGCTCATTAATTAATCATGCATAGGATTACACAGTTAATTTCAGCTGAGCATACATTGGCTAATATTTTTGTTTTGATGGATGTTCAAATTAGTGAAATGCTTGCCTGATAACAACTACTTAGAAGAAAGTCCCACTGAGTTCAGTAGGATTTGCCTTTAGGTAAATCTGTGTGGGATTAGAGCTTTATTCTTACAAAACACTGAGTTCATGGCTCATGCTACAGTTGATATATATTTGGTTTAAGTATCTTCTGCAGCTGATGAAATGTTTGCTTTGCAAAATGTTCCCACTTCAAATTCTTAAGTGCCATAGGAAAAAAAATCATTAAATATCAGTCTCAAACACATATGTAGTCATAATGAAATGGCTTTTACTTTCAAAGTGTCACTTAATCTTCTGTTTTCCCCTCTCCTTTCAGTTTTAGTGGAAATTTTTAAGGTTTCAATTTCCCAGGCTTGATTTTAACAAGTTTGAAATTGCTTTGAGTCGATAAAGAGACATGTGAAAATATGAATTTAAAGAAGCAGTGTTTTTTGAATTATCGAACTGTAATTTCCAGCTTGCCTCATCATTAGTAATGCCAACTAGGGCTACTATAAATTTATGTTCAACAACATCTAAAAGATGGTAAAATAAAATTTGAGATTTTTTTTACTTAAACTACTTACAAATAGAAGTGGTTTCAAGGTGTCAATCAGGTTTGTCTCAGTCCAGCTGGTGTCTTCAAATTACACATGGGCCGTGTCAACGTCTTACTGTCTACTGCTTGAACCTTGAATACTGTTTCAGATTCCTAAAGAGTTGGTACCTAACTGGCTGATTAAACAGAGTTCTGTATCAAGGCTCTGGTAGCAGATTCAGTGGAAAAAAAATGTAAAGCACGGTACCATTTCTGACTATGTAGACACAATCTAAATATAATTGTGCTATAATACGATTGGCCCTCCACATTAGTGGGTTTGACTTTTGAGATTTGATTAAAATTGTTTCTCTGTGATTTATGGTGTGCCTCTCTGGCAACTTCTCCCAGACATTTACCGATGGGTCAAATGGGAAGAAATTGAGTTTCCTACAGAGGACATAGAGTTCTCTACTTCTAGCATGATTCTAGGGTCACTAATGCAAGTTGATAATAGAGTCATGCTGGAGAACCTAGAAATCCCTAACAGAGGGTTTTTTGGGGGGGGGAGGGGGGGGTTAAAGTATATTTTAAAATGTGCATCCTCCTTTTCCCTTTCACAGGGCCCCTGTGCCCCTAACCTCGGCGAATTTGACAGACTGTAATCTTTTCTGAAAAGGGATAACCTGGTCATGTGCTGGTTAGTAACTTTTCTGTTCTAGGCAAATGGAAGAGATGGGGTGGGTCTGGAGTTTTGGTTATGCTTTAGAGCTTAGTGTACACTTAATTCAGTTCATGCCATTCACTCAGTTAACCATAACCAGTCTTAACTCCATTGCTTTTCATATAGCACTGACATAGCTGTTGCTTTTTGTATAGCACTGACTTATGGCACTTTTGAAACTTTCTCTCTTAGAGTTACTTGATTCGTTCAATTACTTGCCTGGTGTATGTGCGCACACACATAAACGTACTTTTTGTTTCTGTATTTCTCCAATATTGCCAGATGTTGTTTTGAGGTGGATATTGAACAGCCTTGCGCAGCAAAGACACCACACAGGAATACTGCTCCAAGCTTTTTTTCTTTCAATATGATCCTTATTTTAGCTCCTGACTCCTAGACTGGGTTCTCTTTGCATTGGTGGCTAAAAAACTGTTTGATATTAAATTTAGAATATTTTTCACAGGTTCATGGTGAGGAAATAATTTATTTGAGTAAGAGAAGGCAGGGAAATGAAACAATGAAGAGAGAGTAAAAATAGAAAATCTCGATCCACCCCAGCAGTGCTTTGACTGGCAATAATTAAATGATGGTTAGTTCTTATGTTTCTCTTCACTAAAATAATCAAAATGACTGAAGGGTTTCATTATAGGCAAGATGGGGAGAGAGGGTTTCCATGGCTTTGCAACAGCATAAGACTATTTGGTAAAAGTTGCCGTGTATGTAAAAATTAAGACCATTAAGAGGTTCTAGTTTAACTAATAGCATTGGAATTACAAATCCATACAATCCATTCTCACTTTCTGACTTAGGGTGCATCTACATGGTAGAGTTAATGTAGCTTGCCACTATTTCAATTGCCATGGCTCAATGCTATGGAATAATGGGAGTTGAGGTTTTAAAAGGTCATCTTCACTTTTTAAAAAGTGGTGGTGCTTCACCAAACTACACATCTCAAAATTGGTAATTAAAATGGTGTCAGACCGCACTAATTAGTGTAGATACACCACAGACTCTGGTAATGTGTTTCTAAGTGCTATTGATTTCAATGAAACTGTAGCAGACTGCTACAGTTTGATGATAAGCAGTATCATCAAATCAAAGCCTAAAAATATTTTTAGATATGCTTGGCTTTCCATAGCAACATTTTCAATGAGTTATCAGTTTATTGTACTGTGTTAGCAGATCGTATAATGGAGGACTCTTTAATAGCAGGCTCCAAAAGGGCTCTTAATAATTAGACATTATGTCTTGCACTTACAGTAAAATCGTTGACAGGATCAAGCTGCCACATCCCTTATCAAGAACACTTGTTTACTCTTTTGAATCTGTTATAGTGTATATTTCAATCCAATAACAGGGTCCTTTAAAATAAAAGAATAAACTATGCAAGTCATTAATCAATGACACCTTACTATCCCCCACACTAGGGTCTTGATCCAGATGAATATGGTGTAGATGAATATTATGTGTTTGTGTGTGTCTCCAAGAAGATAAGCCCTAGAAATCTTAATATGCAATATGACATTTATATTAAAGGGGCCTGAGGTCTTGCATCTCAGGACAATTTTGTTTTTAAACATTTCAATTCATTAATGATTTCTGTAGCCTACAGAACCACGCTGAGTCACTGGGTCACTAAGGGACCAATCAGAAGTAGAGTGCATGGCAAGCAGTATATTTCCTCAAGCATAAGAGTAGTGTGTAGTGGTGAGCCTTGTGGTTTGGTGTGGACAAATCACACAAATGTGATTTGTCTTACTGCTTCAGCATTGAAACAGGTCCTGCTGGAATCCAATCTATAGAGCAACTTTGAAAGCAGGGAATCTAATTGGGAAATTAGCAGCATAATTGTAGATGCATGTGTGCATGCTGCCAATCCTTTTATGACCTATTGCAAGGTATGCATAACGAGCAAATAATTTACATGAAATGCAAAAATAGTTGGCAGAGTGTGGGGAATTAAAATGTGGCATAGGAATTCATTGTGTCTGGTAAGGATGGAGAGCAGAGTTAGAAAGGTGGAAAGTATGAGAAAACACTAGGGTGGAGAGAAAGATCACGAGAAATTAAATGGGAGAAGAGAAACAGAACTGAGAAGAGGAGAACAAAAGGGCATGTAACCAGGTGAAGCTAGTATAGGCAAAATAAGTCCAGGGTGGAGAGAGAAGAGTTAGCTGAAATGAAGTATGGCAGAAGGAACAGGGAATTAAAAGAGTGGGATTGAGAGTGGATCTAAACTTTTAACTATAGTACCAAAGTTGGATATGTTTGCTGAGGTACATGTGGAGTTGGGTAGGAATAGGGTTGCCAGGCCAATAGTGTGTTAAGTTCTGAGATTAAATGGTTAAAACTTGAAATCTTGAGATGGCCTGTTGTGATGACACAGGTAAAGGTAAAGAATGATGTTAAAAGGGGAAGCTCCAATGAAAAAATATACACACATCTTTCAATATCATCATCATAGGCTATCACTCGTGGCCGAGTTTGATTGCCTTCCAAGGGTAGGGTCTTGGCGGTGTGTCTGTATGTGACTGTGGATACCTATTATTGATCCATATGTTCTTTTTCAGTGAGATCTTCAGTTTCCAGATGAAAGGCAGTTCTGACAAGGGTTGTCTTGACACGTCTTCTTCTTGACACACTTCTCCTTTTAACCCTCCATTCATCTCCATTCATGTGTCTTTCAATTCCACAGCATTGTTTGTAACAGTTGACCTCCAGTTAGAACGCTCGAGGGCCAGGGCTTCCCAGTTCTTGGAGTTTACGCCACCATTTTAAAGCCCATCTTTAAATCTCTGATTCTGTCTGCCAACATTCTGTTTGAATCCCCACCATGAAATAAAGACATAAGATATAAGATGTGAAGAAATAAATGGTCCATTTATTGACCTAATTAGAAAACTGGTAATTGAGCTAAGTAACTAGTTGTGGGGGGGGGGGGGGGAGCACTGTGGCATGGGTAATGGTGTGAGACCAGGTATTGTTCTGGGACTACCTTACAAGCCAACCACTGGATGAAACGCCTGATCCTTGGAGCACTCCACATTGATGGTTTGCTATCCTGGTGGGTTATTACTGGAATGCTGTCCCTGGGAACCTCCCCCTGCCCCCAAGCCATAGATACGATGTCAGCTTGGCGGTCTGCTCTCTGGGTAGGGTGAACTACAATTCCCATAATCAAGGTTAATTTCCATAAACCACAGCAGTATGTTCAGTTGGTCATGGGGGTACTCTGTTCCAAGTTGAATTCATTGTCAGTGAGGGGGGGGGGCAAGTTTCTCTGGGTGCAGGTGAACTACAACTCCCATAAATGAAGGTCAATATCCCTCCCCCAACTTCTCCAGTATGTTCTGTTGGTTATGGAGAGTCTCTGTGCCAAGTTTCGTCCAGGTCTGTTATTTGTGTGGGTCTCATTGGTCTGTTCAAGTTGGAGCTGAATGGGGTGAAGGTACTGCAAATACCATCATCTGTAGTCCATCCTCCCTCTATCAGCATCAGGACATGAAGGGGGTCATAGGGGGTCTGTGTGCCAAGTTTGGTCCTGATTGGCCAACTACATTTCAAGTTTTGCAAGCGCAAACATACACAGGCTGGATTTTTATATATAAAGGTAAGTACTACTTTAAAAATCCTTTAGGTTTTGGGAAAAAACTTAAGAATCAGCGGAGAGTGCATACTTTCAGTTGGTGCTTTGTGTTAGTTTTATATGGTTTTATATTTCTTTACAATACCCTGTCTAGCTTTAGAAACAGTATATAAAATACTGAAAGCAAACAAATGTGTTTCCAGATCAGAACAAAGGAGTGTCCAAATTACAATCTATGCTAATTAAAGAGAATATGTTTGTCTACCTGTTTGTGTCTGCCATCATTGGAAAATTCTATTTTGTTTGCATACCAAGGGGACCCTGACAGTGTTCATCATGAGGTTATTTTGTTTTCAAATCAAGGTAATTACTTTAAATTAATTAAATTTTATCTGTAGCCTGCAGTATCATAGTGTGTCTCTAGGTGACACTGAGACACCAGGAAACCAGGCTTCTCAGGAGTAAAATCAGGTAGCTTTGAGGTTTGATCAGTAGGTTTTGGCTAATTAAAAGGACCAAGTTAATTACTTTTCTCCTTGCTATCCATTTCCTTGCTGGAACAACACACAGCTCCCACTTCTTTGTAATCTAGATTCCAGATGAGTGTTGCCTATACTTAATTCCAAGTGTCAGTTTCTATTCAAGGAAAATTTCTACTGCCTGATAGGTCAAGGAGGGAAAATGCTGAATGAACAGAGGTCATTGGGAATTTTACCCAGCTGTCTGGTTTTTAGGACACACATACACTGAGCACTTAATGCAATGGGGCCCCAATTCAGCTTTGTGGCAGCCAAACTATGCATTGAACTGATCTGGTCTAATGCAGGACAAGGCCACCATAACCTTGACTTCATTAACCAAAGTTGTGGGTTGCTCTGAGTTCTGGACTTGGGCCAATTCTGAGATGGAACCAGCTGCAACCATTAACACAGCCATCCCATATTTTCCATCTGTTCTCCGCATTATGACAGTCTCTGAATGCAACATAGGTCCTCTTGTTGGCTGGTACCCTGGCCAACATAATTACAGGTGATGAGCAACTGGCAGGACAGTGTTGTGCCTGGTGACACTGTGACATGGAGAACAAAGGGGACAAAAAGTATGGTTGTCTGGTGGTGCTGAACTAGCTTCAATGCTGGTGGGCAGTCAGGAATCACTCCCATCCCTCGGGGTGTGGCTACGTAAATAATCCCAGGGCTGATCCAGTGTACGTCATGCCCTTACTTGAGTTCTAACTATGTCACCTAGTGTTTGACTGCATACTCAGATTATGATTTTTAAAAGAATATAAAGACATATCTGAACTATATCTTTAAATTAGCCTCATACTGCTTTTTGTGTTCCATCCTAACAAATCTATGATTTGTAGCCTGGTAAAATACTTAGCAGCAAAGCCTGGAGAAGACAATTATGCTGGGGAAAGTGGAAGGTAAAAGGAAGAGGGGCCGACCAAGGGCAAGATGGATGGATGGCATCCTTGAAGTGACTGGACTGACCTTGAAGGAGCTGGGGGTGGTGATGGCCAACAGGGAGCTCTGGCGTGGGCTGGTCCATGAGGTCACGAAGAGTCGGAGACGACTGAACGAATGAACAACAAAAATACTTAGAATGTACCAATGTACCTGACAAGAGTGGGATTAATGATGAATTCAAATTAATTCCATAGCAAAGACAGGACTAAAATATTTTGCTCAATTGTTTTACAAAAAACAAACCTTCCACTCTGAAGCACATAATTGATGATGATTCTTTGACCACAGTTTCCCACAATTTATGGATCTATCCAATGGTATGCCTGTCTTTTCCACCTTTCTTCAATTTGCTTATTAAAATATTATGGGGGACCTTTTCAAATGCTTTGCTGAAATCTGGACAAAATTGCTTTAGAGTTTTTAAAAATAATAAGTGGTATAACTTTTTCTAAAATGTCAGCAAATCAATATGTGTACATTAGCAAACCTACAAGATTTTAATCTTTTCAACATCTAATCTTTTTTAAAGTGCTGCTTTTTATTGATGACCTATTGAATGGACAATATCTGACAATTTAATAAATGCATTAATTCAATAATACTACTGCTCATTCCTGCATTGCAAAATGTTGTGATTGCTCTTTTCCTTCTATTGCTTTATTATTTCCTTAAAATCAATTTCACTACATTATCCGCTAAAACTAATCAAGCATCAATTTAAAGAGAAAGAATTTTACAGCCTAATTTTATGTCAAAGAGACTTCAAAATGAATGTTATCAGAACTGTGATGAAGATCACTCATGTGCAAGATGTCATTTGTGCTGTACAAGCCCATCATTCACACCACTGTACAATCCTCTCTGTTATTAGTATTCACTTTTTTGTAATCTAGTGAATCCATTATGTGGTGTGTCCAAGGGATTGCATCCTCTTCGACTGAGAATAGCTTAGTGTCAAAAAATTGGAAGCATAGCACATCCAATGCAACTCTAGCATGGAGAATATTTTATCTGAGAGCTTGCTGACCATTATAGATACTACTTACTCATTTATTAAAATAGTCATATGTATGTGCACCCTGTCCAATATCTAGAGATCCCAGGAAAGCCTTCAAATACCACTATGGCATTGAATTGGGAGGAATAGCTAATACTCTGGAAGACAGGATCAAAATTCATAATTACCTCAACAGATTAGAAAGCAGGGCAAAAACTAACAAACTGAATTTCAGTTTAGGGTACTTCATTTAAGCAGAAAAAACCAGGTGCATAGAAACAGATGGGTGATGCCTGGCTTGACAACATACATGTGAAAAAGATCTTGTAGTCTCAAACAAGTTGAACATGAGTCAACAATGTGATGCAGCAGCTTAAAAAGCCATTGGCATCAAAAGGAGTATAGTGTCAATCGAGGGAAGTAATGGCGCATCTCTATTCTGCTTTGATCAGACTTTGGAATACTGTGTCCAGTTCAGGGCACCAAAATTTAAGAGAGAGATTGACAAGTTGGAATGTGTCCTGGGGAATGTGTCACGTTGACCGGGGACCACTCTCCAACATCAGTACCCAAAGGGTTATGAATAGGTTTTTGGTCAACTTTGGATTCGGTTTGGTTATTTGGGGTGCTGACTCAGAAAATTGCATTGGATGCACCACATCAGCTCTAGTTTCTGATACAAAACTCGCCCACAGAAAACCATCTTTAATAATATAGAAAGGATGCGGTAGTAGTAATCTTCCGTGGATAGTTAGCCTCTCCCCTCCCAACATCCCAGTTGCCTTGGCACTATAAGAGGATTTCATAAAACCAATTGCTCTTGTTGCCACGTGATTTCAAGGCAATGGTGTAGTAATGGTTAGGCCATGGACCATAATTTCATTCTTGTGACCACAGGTTGGGAACCACTGCTCTATAAGAGGCAGCTTAAAGACCTGGATATGTTTAGCCTGAAGAAGAGAAGGTTGAGAGGAGACATGATCATCATGTTTAAATATTTGAAAGGATGCCATAAGGAAGAGGGAGCAGGCTTGCTTTCTGCTGCCCTGGAGATTTGGACTCACAGCAGTGGGTTCAAATTACAGGAAAGGAGATTCCCCTTGAACATTTGCAAGAGGATTAAAAAAGTCTTTTATACAGCATGTAGCAGTTAAAATCAGAGCTATTGGGGAGAAAAGACACATGATTTTTAACTCCAGAATATCAGACATCATAGTGTAAAACTCCACATGCTCAGATCAGAATGTAAGAGACGCAGGCCCCATCTACATAGCCCTAAAATGTTGTGTCGGAGGCACATTGTCATGAGTCGTCCAAACTACAATAATGCAGATTAACCTAGAATAAATCTGGAAATACAAGTTTCTTTCAGGTTAAAGTAGTACTTTCAAAGATCCAAACCTTTCACTAAGGTCCCAATTTTTGAAGGTGTGGGTCTTGTGGAAAATGCTGCTGAGATCACCATCTGTGATCTCAGCAGCAGTCTCCACAGCAATCCCTCCTCCACAGACTCAAGCAGCAGCAATGGAGGAGGGTTTGAAGTGCCTCACTCCATTTAAAAGAAAGCTTCTTACTGAGCATGGGGGCTTTTAAGGGCTTTGTTTTCACTCTAAAAAACTTGTGGAGAGAGAATTCCCCCCTCCCTTTTTCAAAAACTCAATCACATCCAGTTGGGGTTTGAAATCATTTCCTTTTAGTTTATTTATCACAGTAATTATCCGTCATATGTCTATTCTAATATTCTGTTCAAATACATAAAAATGCATATTACCCAAAGGAGGAAACGCTTTAGATATGTTATGCAGTTTGCATATTTTGATTCACATAATTTGGGATATAATGATATTGTGTCCAAGAAAGAGTGGCTCTTATCACAAGTTTTAAATTTAATGTTAATAACTATAATTGTGTACAGTATGATCTATAAACCTCAGTACTTCTGTTTTTAACCCCACTTTATTTTTGCTCTATTTTTAAAAAAATAAACTATAAGATTATGTAAGAGATATAAGATAAAGGTAAATGTTTCCTTTTGATAAGTCTAGTCATGTCTGACTCTGAGGGGGTGGCGCTCATCTACATTTCTAAGCTAAAGACCCTGTGTTGTCTGTAGACATCTCCAAGGTATGTGACCAGCATGACTGCATGGAGTGCCATTACCTTCCCACCAAGGTGGTGTCTGCTGATCTACTCACATTTGCATGTTTTCGAACTGCTAAGTTGGCAGAAGCTGTGGCTAACAATGGGAGCTCACCCCACTCCCTGGATTCGAACTGCTGACTTTTCAATCGGAATGTTCAGTAGCTCAGCGGTTTAACCTACTGCGCCACCGGGGACTCCTTATGTAAGAGATATATTAAATGATAAATATGTTTCAGATTATCCCAATGTACTTGCCATTGCAACATCAATAGATACTACAGGCTGGGACAGTATTCTAGCTCTGGAAACTAGCCAGACATCTGCTTGAGAATCCTATGTAATGGTCCTCTTGGAAAGAAAATGCCACTTGTTGAACAAATTAAATAAAACAGGTGTTCATATTATCATAGAGTTGGAAGCAGTCTCAAAGACTGATTCAATGTGGAGGGATGGCTATATTTACATTTTTCCAGAATCCGACTTGCAGCTTTCCTTACTGTATTCATTCCGCCATCGCACTAACTCCTAATCAATCATTTGGCCACAGTATCTTCTGGGGAAAATTCACCTTTTTACAAAACTAAATCCAGAAAAGGAGAGGTTTATATATCACAATATGCTGGCCAATTCCTGAAGCATTCTTTCCACATAGAAGATGCAAGGGAGCCCTCCTTTTTTCGAGTGGCTCATTGTACTCTTTTCAGTATGTTTTTCAGAACTCTAAAAGCTATAACTCATTACAAATGGAGAACAACAGGGCTGTTTCATTTCTTTTCATGCAACTGAAACTAACAGTATGGAAGAAAACAACTTATTAACAGCCAAAGAAATGGGACAGAGCACAGCATGTTGTAATACAGAGTCACATGTGGGAGGGAAATCTAAATAGGGAAATGATCTTTGGATTTCCATTCTATCAGTTCATGCTATCCTGTGAAATAAATGTCAGCTTTGAACTCTTCATTGCCAGTTTTATGTTACGGGGTAGATTTCTCCAAGGAAACAATTTGCTTCTCTTTCTACCACTGCTTTATTTATTCATTCATTATCATTGCTATTATTAATGTGTACTGTACAAAAAGATGCAGTGAGGATCTCAGAGTAGTGCATTGTAGAAAAATGGGTGAAAAAACTATTTCTGTTGCATTAAGAGAGGCAGATAACCAGAAGAACAATGAAGCCAGGTCATTATGATGAATGTGTGACTGTATTTAGCTTGCATTTATTGCTTTATTTTTATTTTAGTTAAAATGCACTTTCATGTTCAGGGAATTTAACTGGCATCCTATTAGTGAATTATGACGATATAGGACAGAGCCATGTCATTGTAACCCTTTTTTGTGGTTTAGTTTGGAACTATTCTTGACTTTGCAACAACAAAATTCTCTTCTCTAAAATTCCAGTTGTAAGCAACTCAGCCCCCTTCCACAGTGAGTTTTTCATATTGACTCAGAGTGGGAGGTTCAATGGGGACATGTCTAGCTATTTTCCTGTAGGAGATTTGTAGGGAGGACCTAAAACTGCTTGGAGGAACCTTTTTGTTTTTTGTTTTATCATGTCCTTCTACAGCAGTGATGGGCAACCTTTTGGGCTTGGTGTGTCAAAATTGGCCAAAAAATCGAGCATAACTCGGATGGGGTGTCACTTTGAGAACCCCCCCCCCCATCATTTTATGATATTTATAGTTTAAATAACAAAAATGTGTAATTGTAATATATAACTGTATTTAATAAACCAAAAACTAATTATTTAACTTACCTGTTTAGTGATTTCTTTGTTTATCCATCAATCAGTTTCTTTTGTTGATCTTGATATTATTTAACTTGTGTGGGATGCCGTGAACTAAGAACAGCGAGGGGGGGGGGATTATTTAACTAACTTGCCTATTAGTGACCCAGCCTCCCCCTTACTTATCTCAGTAATGATGGTCAATTAGAAATCCATTTTTTGTCGTGTCAGGAGCAAGTCACTTCTGGTGTGAAAGAATTGGCCATCTGCAAGGACGTTGCCCAGGGGATGCCTGGATGATTTGATGTTTTAATCATCCTTGTGGGAGGCTTCCACATGAGGAGCTGGAGCTGATAGAGGGAGCTCATCCGCCTCTCCCCGGATTCGAACCTGCGACCTGTTGGTCTTCAGTCCTGCTGGTACAGGGGTTTAACCCACTGCGTCACTGGGGGCTCCTTAAGTAGAAATACATGACACCCCTGAACAGTAGATTGGATGACGTGATTATGTGGTTGCTGGTAATGGTGATCACAGGGCCCGCAGAGATGTGTTTCCTGCAGAATTCCGCTGCTCCCTGCTCCACCGGCTGGAAGTGAGGTCAAAGATCCCCATACGGCCTAACTGGAAGCCCCAGAACTAGATGCTCTGTGCTGGAGTTCTGTTGTTTTGGCCTACCAACCTCTGGCACAGAATGTCTGCACTACACTACAGCAAATGTTTCATCTTGCTAAAGCAAATGTTTCATCTTCAGCTACTGCGCCTGGCAGTGCAAGAGCCAAGGATGAAACGTCCTTCTCGGCATGCAGCCCCATACTTCTCAGTATGCAGCCGCATGTGACTGCGTGTCATTGAAAATGGCTATGCATGTCAATGCTGACATGCATGTCATAGGTTTGCCATTACGGTTCTACAGCCAGAAGCCTCCTGTTGTTAACCTTACTCCAATGACAGGTTTTTTTTTGTCTAGTTCTCAACTTGAAGGAACAAATGTCAGATTTGTTGTAAGCCAGGCTCGTATCCTGAGGCAGCAATGCAGTTTATCTGGTGGTCTTGGGCCAATCATTACATCTTATCCTGACCTATTGTACAGGGGTTTTTGTGACAATACCTGGGTGACTGGTTTGTGTTCATTGAAAATAAATAAATCAACAAATAAATGTCCTGGTTTGTTCTGAGTATCTAGAAAGTTTGGCAGCTATCATGCTAAACCACACAAAGCTTTTATTTGATCTAATTAAGCACTTCTTGCATTTTTACAGGCATTATTTTGTACAAGTTCACTGTCCAAACTCAAGTCTGAGCTTTCCAAAAGACGGGCAAAATGGATGGATGGATGGATGGAGAGAAAGAGAGAGATGGGGGGGGGGGTGGAATCCTTTTTCTACTATAACATGTGTACATGTGTGTGATTTATATCAGGTAAATTGTCTGTGTGCACACTTTGTGGAGAAATTATTATCACTTCTCCTATTTAGCTCCCCTTTGCTGTGGCCATGCTGCTTTTGAAGATTTAAAAAATGCTGAGATTTCTGTTTACCGATCTCCTGCATTGTGTAGTTCTGATCCTCACACTTGCTTTGATATAAATCCTATTTCGATCAATACAGTTTACATGTAAGCTTACTCTGCAAAGACTGCCATAGATTTTGTTTATATTTTATGCACTTCACTGTGTTTAGCAGGTAGAGTTATTTCTGATAACATGTATTAGAGGAATGCTTTGCCACCTGAAAGACAATTTTGTGCCTGCATTTGGGTATGAGCCCTATAACTTCCTATACTGGGAAAAAGGCAGGATAACAGTAAATTTCAAAGTCTAAATAAATAAATAAATAAACAAACAAATAAATAATGTGGTTTATAATATGCATGGTAAAAGACAGCAAGAGGCAGGAACTAACCATTTTATATGCACATATAATTGACATTTCAGCAAGTATTAAAAAGTGTATTGATTTTGGCGTATAATGCAGACTAACTCTGATGAAATCCTCACTGTAATCAGTGTAGCTTACTTCATGGTAAATGTGGCTAGGATCTTGACCTTAGTCTATTTTCTTCGCACCATTTCAGCTTGTGTGGTGCACAGGTGTTTGGTAGGATTTGTGTAAAATAGTTTTCTGAACTATCTCTGACCTTGCTGTTTTTGAGAGCTTCAGTTATTTTCTGTCCACATCTCAGACTTGTTTTATTGAAGTAGCCAACTTCATTGTAGAAAGTAAGTACAGTATGACCTCTACCCTTTATCCACAGATATGATATCCGGTTTCATTTACCCACCTTTCAAAAAATATTTTCCCCAGATATCTTTGTGCACCTCTTTAGGTCCTCCAGTGCAATTCTGTAGTATACTTCCAGCACAAGAATAGTGAATGCATAGGGTTTGCTATTGCTATTGTCTATGTACTTCTTGGGAGGAGAGCAATGACCAATCTTGATAAAATAGTCAAGAGTAGAGATATCACACTGGCAACAAAGATCCACATAGTTAAAGCAATGGTAGTCACCTACGGATGTGAGAGCTGGACTATAGAGAAGGCTGAGTGGAGGAAGATAGATGCTTTTGAACTGTGGTGTTGGAGGAAAGTGCTGAGAGGGCCTTGGACAGCAAGAAGATCCAACCAGTCCATACTTCAAGAAATAAAGCCTGACTGCTCATTGGAGGGAAGAATAGTAGAGGCCAAGATGAAATACTTTGGCCACATCTTGAGAAGAAAGGAAAGCTTAGAGAAGACAATGATGCTCGGGAAAATGGAAGAAAAAAGGAAGAGGGGCCGACCAAGGGCAAGATGGATGGATGGTATCCTTGAAGTGACTGGATTGACCTTGAAGGAGCTGGGGTGGGCTGGTCCATGAAGTCATGAAGAGTCGGAAACAACTGAATGAATGAACAATTGTCTATGTTTTCAGGCATTTATGGTGCGTGTGTACATCTTGAAGGATATCTTCCACAGATACAAGAATTGCACTGTATAAGTCAACTTTGCTTTAATGATAGATATTGAAAAATAAAATAAAAAGGAAGGTACAAGATACTACTAGTGTGCCATAAAGAAATCTAGCTTTAGCACCTTGTGTGAAGTTAGGGCTCCCTTCACCCGAAACCAGGGAACATTTTGAAATGTGATCCTCCACCTGTGCTGAAGTCTTAATACCAGAGAGAGACTGCATTATTGTGGGTTTTACCTTATGTACTGCTCATCTTGTGCATCACTATTATCACTGCTCAATATGTATTTTGAAATAGTAGCCATACTCTTGATTACTGCCCTGTGAAGAGGATGTAGTAAAAAAACCTGTAGGACATACATTGAATTGCAGCATCTGCTAGAACTGAAAAAAAAATGAAATGAAGACCAATAAACAGTGTGAGATAATTGCTTGGCAGTCATTGCTCCCGTAAGTGTCTTCCATTTATTGGGTAGGTATTTAGAAATCTTGCTTGCGGTGCCATCACTTAACCATTTCCACAAAGCCTAATGTTTATCCCAGTGGTGCTCTAATTAGCAGTTATATCTTTCCAGTTTGAAAGGCTCCAATTATTTCTGCCCTCAAGGTGCTGCTCTGGGCTTAGTGTCTGCACCACATGACAACTTATTTTATTCTGAATTTCATTGGTGTTTGATTGGTGTATATTTTCTAGAAATACAAATATATGCATTAAAGCATTCATACTCATCTGGTTGTACAGTTGGTCTTCCACGTTTGTGGGTTTAATTTTTTCAGATTTAGTTATTTGTGGATTTGATTAATATGTTATTTTTAGGAATCTCCAGATCCTCTAGGTCCATGGTTCTCAACTTGTGGGTCCCCAGATTTTTTGGCCTTCAACTCCCAGAAATCCTAACAGCTGGTAAACTGGCTGGCATTTCTGGGAGTTGTAGGTCAAAACACCTGGGGATCCACAGGTTGAGAACCACTGCCTAAGGTGATGCTATGGATCTTCTTACAGAACTACATGTCTCAGATCTTGAGAATTCAACAGTTATAAATCACTTGGTTTTCATGTGAAAGGCCTGAAGTTCAGTCCTGGCATCTTCAGGTAGAAGTAGGAAGAATCCAGCTTGGATATTGGAGATTTGCTTCCAATTAATGAGCTAGGTAGTCAGGTAGATTATTGATTTGACTTACTATCAGGCAGATTCCTTATCTTTTTGTAAAGCTATTTACTTCATTTGTCTTCTCCATGTTGAGATTTCAGAATAAAATTAGTTACAGTTTCAAGGATCAAAAAATAAATTAGAAATTTTAGGGGGGGGGGGAAGCATCTCTTCCTTGATATTTGAAGGTTACTATAACAGATACTTTAAGCTGTTTTGTAAAAATTAAATGCTGCAAGTTATTTACTCACATTAGGAAGCATCTTTAAGTACCACACTTCCCTTGTAACCCTAAAAGTACCGATGGAAAGAAATCTTGTCAGACTTAATGTAAAAGCAGGGTATTCGCACTTTCCAAAGCAGGTGAGAAAATGTGCACCTTGCGTGAAGCATTAGTAAATCTTGAGAGACTTATCAGTCATTTTGAGAAAATGAAGTACTCACAATACCATAAGGGAATTTTTAAAATCAAAAAAATAGAAAATCTTTTAGACAGTGTGGGAAACTAGCATAAAGGAGGGGTAAATTATGCAAATAATTGCCTATGCTAGCAAAACTGTATTTTAAAAGTATGAACAATTTAGTGTGGGAAGAAACCACAAATTTTTATCGATGATAATAGAAAAAAATGTAGGTGAGATTTAAAGAAGCTTGTTGACATCAAGGCTATGATATTTTGACACCTTTAAATAGCTGAAAGAGTCACCCAGAGAAGGAACAGTGTTTTCTTTTATCACATTACAGTTATGTAAAAATACATAATGTATAATATTACCATAGATATTCACACTGGTCAGCAGTTCAAATTTGGGGAGTGGGGTGAACTCCTGCTGTTAGCCCCAGCTTCTGCCAACCTAGTAGTTCAAAAACATGCAAATGTGAGTACATCAACAGGTACTGCTTCGGCATGAAGGTAACAGCATTCCATGCAGTCATGTCAGCCACATGATTTTGGAGGTGTCTACGGACAACACCAGCTCTTCAGCTTAAACAAATTACATGCATATGGGACTGTTTTCTAACACTGCCTGTTAAGTGTGCCTGTGTGTATGCATGTAGGCATACAAAGTAAGATGTTAGGGAGGCAGTGGATGTAGTCCAGCTTCTATTTCCATGTCTGTGGAATGTATGTGGAAGATATGAATGTGTACTGGAAATTGTACCCATAGGAGCAGGAAGAGGCAGGATGTGAGGAGCAGAATCCATAAAAAGAGCACACTTCTTCCAGTTGTTTAACTATGGGCTGTGGTTTCCCTTTTGCTGGCCCTGTCTTCTCTGGGAAAGGGCAGCACACTTCTCATGGGCTTTCTGAAGTCCTTCCATCTCAAGGCTGAGCCATCACTATGGCAACTCATCCTCAAACGTGAGGAAGTGTCAGTGCCACAAATCAGAAGAAGGCGAGCAACACAAAGGAAGTTTCACCTTTAAGTTGCTAAATTTCCACTTCTGTTGCCTTCAGAACTGTATATTTGTGTATGCCAGAAGATGAAATGAAACTTCTTTATTCCATTTCTGGATGTGGAAAGACTATACGTTACATATATAGAGTGAGTTATGTCAGCATCAAAGAGACAGTGTGCTTAACAATTACAGTGGGCTCTTGGTATCCATTGAGTTTTTGTTCCAGGATCCCTCAATCTATGGATGCTCAAGTTCCATTATATATAATGGTACATCAAAATGATGTCTCCTATGTAACATGGCAAAAATCAAAGGATGTTTTTTTATTTTTTTAAATATTTTCTATCAGTAGATTGTTGAACCAGAGGATACAGAATTATTTCCCTAAGAAGCAAGCCTTTCCCATTATCTAAAAGCTTTCATTGCCAACTGGAGGCAAAGGCATCTCAAAATGTTTTACATCATAATGGGGCTAACTCACAGAATTATATTGTTGCTGAGGAAATACATCCTACCCGACCCCCCTTCAGCTATTGTTAGTTACAACATTTTCATCATTTTAATTTTCCTGCTTTTTATTCATTTCATACTGGCCATTGTCTGTTGTTTTGTTGGCTGCCCAGGAGTCATATTTGGGTAAAGATTGTTGCAAAAATATTTGAAATGAATAAAAAACAATAATTTGTAGGTGTAGCACCTAGTAGGGTTGTGCTTTTGGAGTAAACCTTGACCCGTTTTGTGTCCTGGCTTTTGGTGGGGCCCCAATCTATTTTTTGGGGGGGGGGTGGTGGGAGCCTTTTGAAATCAGGATGGCAGATTTTGCTCTGGATTGCTGAAAGAGCCATTTTCTATTGGCCCATTATGGGGGAGAGGATTTCCCAGGATCCCCTTCTTGCCATTTTAGGTATTGAAGCTGTTTTACTCTAGAGGAGAGGCACTGAGTTGCAGGCAGGCACATTCTTTAAGGAGGCTTTCTTACCTGTTTTTACTCTAATGGAGAGGTGCTTGGCTGGAGTCAGGCATGCTTTCTGGGCATACACACCACATATGCATGCACTTTCTTTCCAAGGCAAGGATGCAAGTTCTCATTCTTACTTTAGAGGACGTGCTTGGCTGCATACAGGTGTGCACACTGTCTGGGCCTGCACACCACATATACTCTCTTTCCAAGGCAAGGAGGCAACAGGTAAATTCTCATTCCTACTCTAGAGGAGGCACTTGACTGCAGGCAGATGCACACGCTTTCTGGGTCTGCACTACCTACACACACACACACACACACACTTTCCAAGGCAAGGAGGCATGGATCGTCACATGCTCATGAAAAGCAGATGAGGAGCTGGGATTGGCTCCCACTTGTTTTCATGTCGAGCTGATTTTTGTACCAGGAGGGGCCTTCCCATTATGTGCCCCAAAAGGAAAACAGTTCCATGCACAACTCTAGTAACGGCATAATTGGTCTGCCCTGTTTTATTTTGGCCTTGAAATGGTATCAAAGCAATCTGGCTTCAGTCTATATGGATGTAACTCTCACACTCATTGGAAAATACATTGATATAGCTAATTGTGCTAAAGTAATGTCATTTGAGCTTATTAAAGTGCAGTAAGTAGCTTTGAGAAGAATATAATGGGCCTTTCTACCATTTATGCTGATAGATTTCTTTTTGTGCAAGCCATACCAGAGTGCAACACCACAATATTATTCTTTATCTGAATAGATCTACAAACTCTATAAATAGTGTGTACACAGAGACAAGAAATGAGTAACATGCTGGTGCTTCAAAAAGCAAGCTTGCATTTTTGGCCCTCGCTTTCTTCTTAACTATTAATGTCCATTCGCAACAGCAGGGATGGGGGAAAGGAGCAATGCCCTGAATTTTACAGTACATTTACATTATAACAAGTTTATGGAGGCCTCGTAATTCACTGAGTATTTCAACAGGAGTTTGGATTGCTTCCAATTTAATTTTCTGAAGTTCGAGCTTACAGCTGGGTCATTCCTGGCATAATCTGTGAGATGTATCTCCTAACGCTGTGAATTGGAACGACGGCATCTCAGATGTAGGCTGTTACAAGGAGTCATCATTTATGATAGTCGGGGTCTGAGGGTACAACATCAAAATCACTTTATGTGGACACAGCAACACAGCTTCATAAATTTTGTTGCAAGGTGCAATAATCAATACTTCATGTTTAATGACGCAAACCTGAAATTAGTATAGATTTTATGTCTTCAGCTCTTCCAAATTATGCAAACTTTACTAGCCCCTTTTGTAGATGTCCTGTTACAGCTTCTCATAAAGAACAAGCCAATAATATTTAATTGAATGATTGAATGACCCAAAGAATGTCAGAGACATTTTTTCTTACTTTTGTTAAGCCTTTACCCTTAGGTTAATATAAAATGATGTCAAACACATGCACCAAATGATTTATGTAAGCCATGCAGGTTTTGTCACCCTTGGCTATAGAAAAAATCAGTTGTAAATTGTTTCCACATTCTAAATTACCTCACATTGCTTTGGGATATACTGAAAACAAAATTGACCACTGGAGTGCTTGGAAAAATGAAATAGGTTATCTTTTAGATTTGAGCACACTATAGACAAATCATTTTTCAAGAAATTTTGCCGTTTTCTAAGTTTCATGCAGTGGAAAGAGAAAGAAAGAAAAACTTTTATTGTTCAAAGATGGCAATGAGATTCATGACTGGGCTCCTCCAAATGGCTTTTGAGTGGTTCAGCAGTGCTAAGTCATTTAAAATCATCTTCCAGTATTTCAGCTATTTTAGTGAAAATGGAGACAGAATGTTCAGAGAATAAGAAAAACTTTGAAAAAAGTTTTCAAACATTCAATACAAAAATACAAAACTTTATTACTGTCACTGAGCAGCACAAAGCAGGATACAAACGCCCTGGGAAGAAGAAACACAGCTCCACAGTGAAGCAGTTATTATGTTATGTTCTAAGTTGTTGGGATATATTTCAACATTTCCAAAGCACATAGGAGATGGAAAAGGCATTAAAATTGTATATGTCAGTGATGGCATTACTGTTTTTTGTCTTGAGAAAAGATACATCTAAGAAAGTGGTTCTCAACCTGTGGGTCCTCGGGTGTTTTGGCCTACAATTCCCAGAAATCCCAGCCAGTTTACCAGGTGTTAGGATTTCTGGGAGTTGAAGACCAAAACATCTGGGGACCCACAGGTTGAGAACCACTGATCTAAGAACTCTGCATTTCTACTGCAGGAGCCACAAACAAATTTTGTCAATCATTTTTGCAGGGAAAGTTACCACACATAAAATCTATAGTAATTCCATGTCGGGAGCATACCTTTACATAACCATACCTTCCTCTGAAAATTGGGATAACTTTTCTTTCTTTAAAAGAAAATGTGTGATGGGAACTGCTTGAGAATGGCTGCTATTGCAAAATATGCAGTGCTCAATAATGGCATGCATGTAACTTTGGCCTGTCCCAGTGTTGGAGAGCAGCATTGGGTAGAAGCAAACCAATTTTAATCCCAACTACTTCTGACATAATGAAATGAATGGGCCATGTTAATCAATGTGTGTCCCATTCCTTTCAGAGTATTTACTCCAGTTGGAGAAAAATGGATCTAGTCAACAGGTTCAAATCCCTGCTTCATCACAAAGTTCAGGTGGGAAAATGACATGGTTTTGTCTTGCATGGAAAAGATCCCAGTGTCATGCCTCAGCATGTACTAAGTATTGTTTGAATATAATGCTACTCAACAACTGCCATTCAATGTCCATTTTATGGAGTCAGTTTCCAGTAAGTCAGACTATGTACTGGTTTGGCATAAGACAGCTTTCTACCGTAGCTTTGTAAGGATAAAAGGAAAAGCTGCATGCACTCATAAGATAGGTCACAAATGTAGCACACAAATGTAAGTACAGCATGATAGGAATTAGATTGGGGCCCTTCCACACAGTCATATAACCCAAAATATCAAGGCAGGAAATCCCACAGTATTTGCTTTGAACTGGGTTATCTGAGTCCACACTGTCATATATTCCAGTTCAAAACAGATACTGTGGGATTTCCTGGCTTGATATTCTGGATTACATGGCTGTGTGGAAGGGCTTTTGGATGCCTCTTGTAGTCTATGGTAGTCTATGTAGTTAATTCTATGGTTCTATGATTTCATCCATTGTTCCTTTTCCTATTTCAAATATTAATGGAGCAGAGAAGAACAGATGTAATAGATAGGATAAAGCCTTGTCAGATAAGCATTCTGTTTACACACTGGCCAAGATAATGACGACATTTATTTATATCCCATTTATTCCAGTCTGAGGCTTACAAAAGATTTATAGATATACATATATCAATCACAAATACAGACGTTTAAAATATAATTATATCATCAATTAAATTAAAATCAGTTTAAAATCGTAACTATGATTACATAAAGACATCAGATGATCTTTAATCTTGGGACCTAAGCAGGCCCAGCTCTGGTTATTACTTGGATGAATACCAGATGCTATAGTCTATATTACAGGGAAAGAACTGGAAAAATCACTTCTTGAGTATTCCATGCCAAAGATAACCATATGAGATCACCATAAATCATCAGGCAACTTGATTTAGAGACCACAGATTCAAATGTATGTACATTAAAAGCAATAACTAAATAAACACTAGTAGACACTCTAGCATAGTTTTGCAAGACCCACCCAGTTATCTTAATAGGCCAGTCTTCAAATGCCTTCTGTAATGTTTAAAAGGTCTTAACCCACCTGGAGAGAGAAAGCGAAGTGCCAGTCTAAACTGTCTGGGAAGGGAGAGTTCCAGAGGCTTGGAGCAGATGGCTCTGACAGTTTGCAAGTAATGTAAAAGCTTCCTCTTGCTGACTTCCACAGCCACTGACTTTCATAACATAATATAAATATGCATTTTGGTGCACTGTCTTCTGAAATGAAAAAGGATACTTGTTGTCCAGAAGTGGATATCTTTTGTCTAGAATTTGTATTTGCATCTATTTATATTTAATTATAATGGAAATACAATTGCAAATGCAACTTGTAGGGCAAATAATATCCACATCCGTAACTGTAATATCAAGCAGACTATGGATCAATCCTTAATTGGCCCTTAATTTCAGAAGACAGATGCACAAATGCTTGAACTATGGCCTCCTTGCAGACAGACTTCATCCTCTGAACTCAGGTCAGTGCTGGCAGAATGTACGATGCAAATGTTCTCGTTCCATCTTATAATTATCTGAACTTCAACAACCTTGAGAGCTTTTTTTACCTTCCAAAAAGACAAACTGTTCCATTTTGACCTTGCTTCATTCTGATTGGTTTTTGTTTTTGCATTATACTCTGAAGTTAATGAGCTAAAGGAAGACATAAAGCACTGCTTAAGCTTCTTAAATTGCCTTCGCGTCCACCTCATGTTAAATTAGCATATATAACTGATGCACACAGAAGAACAGTTAGATATATTAAGCTATAGGTGATGTGTTTGTTTTCTAGTCCATTCAGGTTCCTTAATATTTTTTTGCTTGAACGACTTTCTATTATGTTAAATCTGAAGCTATAGCATTTGTAATGAAAAGCATGCCAGCAAAAGGTCCCTTGAGGCTGAAGGATATGTTCTCCACGGATAGGCAATGGTTTGTCACATCAAGGGCAGATACTGTTTCTCTAATCTACTGCTCTGCCTCGTATGATAGACAAAGGGACGTTGTCCTATTATACTTACCTCTCATAAGCAGGGCCAACCCTAGCATTAGACAAAATGAAAGAACTGCCTTAGGCAGCCAATGATGGGGAAGGAGAGGAGCAAAGGTGTCTCAGATGGTGCAAATAGAATAGCTCTATGTCATCTTGATACCCTTCCCCCTCCCTAGATTCTCCTCTTTGTTTTGTAGTAGCCTTTTATCCTACCCTACTTCTCTTTTCTCCTTTGTAGACCTAAAGAAAACCATGATGTCACCATGATGGAAATAATTCACTTGTATACTCAGTTGGATTGTCAATGATAGTTCAGCACACCATCCCTACATACAAGTCCAGAGCACTATAAAAAGGTCCATCCCACCCAGAATCCCCATTCCCATTATTGCTAGAAAGTCCTTAAATAAGGCATGGACTACTAGCGGCCATTATCTATTGCTCTCCAACAATGGATATCCAGAGACTGAAATGGAGGTTCTAGATAAGAGCCCTTCCAAACACACCAAAATCCTGAGAGGAACCAAAATCCCAGTTCCTGTCAGGATGGAGGCCACACAGCTGGCCCAAATACCAGGATTTTGCAGGGATGAGGGGTTGCTAGATGCTCTTCTGTGCTGATCCAAGATCAGCAGGGGTGGGCAAGGGCACTGCCAGCCTCCCCCTCCCTATACTTCTCCCTCAATTTACCAGAGGAAGACCCTGATAGAGACTTTCTTCCTCCCTCTCCTCCCATGGAAGAGCTGACACTGGGATGAGTAGGGGAGATTCCTTCTCCAAGGCTTTCTGTTGGCTGTTGTCGGGAGAAGAGAGAGCTTTCCTCCGGTAGATTGAGGGGGAAATGGTGGACAGGGAGGGGAGGCTGTCAGTACCATCTCTGTTTTTCAGGCTGCCTGAGCCTGGAAAGAAGGAATTGCTATGGAAACAGACACTGGGTTCATGGAAGGCACAAGCTCCATACCTCCAAAGGCTGCATATCTTCAGGAAATGCCTGGATCTTTAGAGGTATTTTTTAAACCTGAATTAAACCAAGTAAATTTGGTTTATTCCTGTTTTAAGAAGATTAGCCTGAAATGCCATCTGGATAGGCTAAATCATTTCCCAGCTTGTGTGTAGATGGGACCTAAGTGTCCTTATTCATCCTCTGGTAGAAATAACTTTGAACTAAAATGGTGTAATGTATGACTACCAGAGTCTGAATCTCCAGCCATGGAAGCCTGATAGGTGACTTTGGGCTCCTAGCTTGTGTGTAGATGGAGACCCAGTTTGTGCGTAGATGGGACCTAAGTGTCATTATTCATCCTATGATAGAAATAACTTTGAGTTAACATGGTGTAATGTTTGACTACCAGAGTCTGAATCTCTGCTTGGCCATGGAAGCCTGATAGGTGACTTGCCAAACACATATTCACCTCTCCCTGCCACTGCAGCCGCCTGCAATGCTCTCTTTTTTTACATTTACAACTCAGTGTTAAACTGTTGCTAGCAATTCAGCAAATGTAACCAAGCTTAAGGGCTTATTTCTTGACTGCTATCTTTCAGAGCCAATTTTGTCCCTTGTTACCAAGAACATCTTAATCTTTTTAAAGGCAAGTTAAAGCTAAAGCACAACCCAGAATCCTGTCATTTAGCATTCAGGCTTTCTTTCACCCCTTTCCAAACGAAATTGGACAGTCAAATCTGCTGGTTTGCTGTTGGACAGTTTTGTCCATTTCGAAATTAATGCCACATTAAAACTAATAATATTAAATATTGATATACCATGATATCCTATCACAATGTCTTTAATGTAGGCTTTGGGTTGAAAAGAAATGTTCTCACTTAAAGTTCTAAGCCCCTCAAAAGGTTATTTGCTGCTACAATTGCATTTATAACAGTATATCCTTACTTTTGTTTGATTTGGTTTAGTAACTTTAAGAATTAAGATGCTACAAGCTGCTGGACTGTGATACAGACATTTAAGCAGTGAGGCCATGCATCACTGCAAATGAGAAAGTTACTTAAAGTAGTGAGAGTTACATGACAAAAGAAATCTGCAGCCTAATGGCATAACATTTTAGAGACCATGCATCAGTGATCATGAACCAACAGCATTGCCTTCTAATTTGCTCCTGAGATCAGTTCAAGGTATTTGATTTCACTGAGTCTCTCTTTCAATGCCATCAACAATGCAACCTTTCTGGAACAGTTCTCTGGCATTGCATTTGGGGGCACTGTTCTACACTGGTTCTGTTCCTTTTGGCAGGGATGAACCCAGCTTTGCCGGAGGATGCTGATTCACTCTCCTGCCCATTAACCTGTAGGGCAGTGGTTCTCAACCTGTGAGTACCCAGGCAGGCCCGTAGCCAGAATTTCAATTTTTTTTGGGGGGGGGGGCTGAGTTTGTTTTGGGGGGGGGCTAGCAAACCTTTTTGATCATTACCCCAATACCCCCATGCATATGAGATATATTGAGCATGGTGATCAAATCATGATATGAATAAACATAACAGTTTAAATAATGCACCAGTAAGGCCTTTTCGCGAACCAACATGAGAATTTGGGGGGGGGGGGGCTGAAGCTCCTCAAGCCCCCCCCCCCCCCCCCGGCTACATGCCTGTACCCAGCTGTTTTGGCCTACAACTCCCAGTAATCCCAGCCAGTTTACCAGCTGTTAGGATTTCTGGGAGCTGAAGGCCAAAACAACTGGGGAAACCAAAGGTTGAGAACCACTGCTCTAGGGTCTTTTGGGTTGTGGTTCTGTCTCCCATTCTGTTTAATATCTACATGAAACTTCTGGCAGAATTCATCAGGAGTTTTTGGGTTTTGGTATTACCAGTAAGCTGAAAACTTCGAATGCATAAAAAACCACCCACCCACCCACCTAACTCCAAGGACGGTGTTTCTGTATTAAAGCAGTATGTGCCATCAGTAATAAACCAGATGAACTGAAACTTAAACCAGAAAAGACAGTGATGCTCCCTTTCAATTAGAAGATGTGCATAACTAAAATTAGTGTGCTAGTTCCATTGATTGCTCCCGTAGTTGTCAAATCTCGCTTTGGTAACACATTCCTTGATTACATCCTGCTTGGATTACTGTAACACACTGTATGCATTACTATCTTTGAATTTCTTTGAATACAGAATCACAGTTTCTATACATGGCAACAAACAGTTTCCTGTTCTCAAATTCACATAGGTGGGAGTTAAATCCAGTTCTTTCTCTTCCTCTGAGTTCACAGCAATGGGAGTTGGGATGGAGGGAAGGTAGGTTATCTGCTTGTGGCCTAGGCATGAAGGATGTCTGCTTACAACCACCACTCCACCTAGTGTGCTACATCATGCATATGAGTGAAATCTGAAGCAAAATATTTAATTTAAGAACTCTAATAGCTTAGTGTCTGCTGTTTTTTTTGTCTCCCTGCAGGAAGAACTCAAAAGACTACAGCATACCTTGGAGCAAATTAGTGATGGAAAATATTTACTTGAAAAGTAAGTCATTACAGTTTTTTATTTCTATTTTTAAAAAATGCTTGCATGGATTTTAATGAACGTATCAAGCTGTATTTGATTTAGCCAATGTATTACTCAACTAAATCTTGGACTGAACAACCAGCAAAAGAGGGCTGAATTTTTGAAGTGGTAAGTGAGATAGGAGTTAAATGGATTCCTTTAGTGCATTGCTAACGCAATTTCAAATAAACGTATCTCCATGCAATCTATACATTTTAACTTATTTGATAGACTTGTTTTCTTTTGAAAAACACGACATACAAAAATTGTGCTAAGTAAAGTATGAGAGGGTAGATATCTGTCTCAGGAATCTTATAATCTATGAACCAATATGGGGAAAAGGGGGAGAAAGAAGTGAAATGAAGGGAAGAATTTATGAGGAAGAATATACTAACCCGAATGAATATTGTAGTTAGATCTATATAGGCTTAATTCTACTAGGATATGGGAATAGAAAGCTGGGCATGCAAAAATCATTTTGGAAGAGGGTTTCAAAGGAGATCAGAAAAGTGGCACAATGGAGATAAAAATAAAACTAGAGTTGCAAGAATTAAAGCATAGTGTCTTTTGAGGAAGTTGACTTTCAGATGAGCTTTGAGTGGTGGAATTCAACCAAAGAAGGACTAACTCATTTGTAGGAAGATATTGGGATATAAGAGCAGAGAGATGAAGGAGACTCACACCTCAGAGGAGTTGTGTGGGATCTGAGATTGAAAAGAGAGACAGGATAAGGATTTTGTATGCACAGGGCAAAGATAATGTTGTAACATATGAAGTATCATTTGATGTATCATGTAAAGAAAATTTATGTGGTGTTTAAGCTTCAGGATCATACTTCTGCATGGATAGTTTTGAGGGCTAAACAGAAGATTATTCTAGTACACAAGTATTTTAGGAGTGACAGCTCTAACTGGCTTCACCTTGAAGAACACACTGTGTTGTTATTCTAGCAAAGCAACAGCAACATTGCAAAGGTCAAGAAAAGAGGGTAAAGGAGAAGAAAAAGTAATTGCAAAAGTGGCAAATTAGGTTTCTTTTGTCAATTATTTAGGACAGCTGGCTTTTAAGAATTCCTGTGAGACTTTTCTTCACTCCTTGTCCAAGAGAGGTCCATTTTAGAGCATGCAGTTGGAGTACATTGTTTTTAAGTGGATTGATGCTTATGGTGACTGTAAAATATGCTCAAATAGTTTTTAATTGATATCCTTTCTGTTTTCTCTTTCTCCCTCCTTTTTACAGTCACCAGCTTGCTATGGATGTGGAAAATAATATTGAGAAATATCATATTAATTTACAGCCCTTGGAATCAAAAGTGAAAGTGTAAGTGATATAAAGTCTGCTATGTTATGTCTCTTGTATAAATATGGCAGAATCATTGTCCTCAGAGAGATGTTTTATTTGGCTTCTTGTCTTCAATTTATAAATGTCTTCATTCTTGTTTCATGGGCTTAAGATTAACAATATTCTCACAGAAGGATGGTAAAGAGAGCATCCTGAACCTCACTTAAATTCTATGATCAAAAAATTACGAAGATCGTTGAATGAAGTTTAGGGATATTTCATATGATATTTGTGGTTCTGCTGTCAGAATTCTGGAAGATGTTAGCAAATAATCAACACAACCCTAAGTGTGACACAGGTATCGATGAGAGCCCCAGGTTGCATTATGTTTACTGAGGCAGTGACTTTACTACATGCAAGACCTCCCTTGGGCCAGAGAAAACAAAATGTTTGGAGGATTGCATGGAGTGTGCTGCCAATAAAAGTGATAGCCTATATTAGAGTGGACCTCTTTCTCAAAGGAAGGCAAAGACAAACCTCCTCTGAACAACTTGAAAGCACAAGATAACATATAGTTTGGGTCCAGGCTATTTGAAAAACTATTTCCCTTTATGAGCCCTTTAGAGCCCTAAAATTGTATGGACACTACAGGGTTACCTTCTCAGTCATTTTGTGGGAACAAGGGAGAGGGTCTTCTTGGTGACAGCTTCCAGACATTGGAACTTCCTCCCAGAAAAAAAAACCCTATAAAGGCACACGCACTCACATGTCGTAGCTACCTTGAATCCCATGGTAAAATGTGGTATATAAATGGAAATTATCATCATCTTACAGCAGCCATGGAGGGAAGATTATAGAACAGAGTCATGGGAGTCAAGCTAGATTCTAAGGAAATGTGTCCTCCATACAAGTAACACTTTTTTCTTTTATTAATTAGATTAATTCAGAAACACATGCCAGGCTTGTGAATTTTTAGGATTATTTATTTGTTGTATTTTTATCCCACCTATTTAACAGTATGGGACCCAAAGCAGTTCACAATAAATTAAAACACAACTAACACATATTTAGTACTAAATTTTAGAAACCACTCAACAAGCCATTCTGTTAAAAACCCCAAATTAAAATAATTTAAAAGCACATTAAAAGATAGTAAAAAGGATGAAATGCATAACACACCCATTAAAAGAGACTTCTGGCATAGTAAATTAATAGCGGAGGCCTGCTTATATAAAAAGTTCTTTACCTGCTTGTGGAAAGAGAGTAGACAGGAGGGCATGTATGTCTCCTGAGATTTTAATGGTTCAACAGGCTTATAGAGGGAGATAGAGTCTTTCAAACAGTACAAGGGTTTACAAGGCTTTAAAAGTCATAACCAGCACTGTGAATTGTGCCCGTAAATGGTCTGTAAGTTGAAGGTGTTGCAACATGGGAGTTATGTGTTCCCAGTCAAATTAAGGCTGAGTTTACTGTCCTGTGATCAGTCACAAAAAAGAGACACGATGCAAGTTATATAGATGTGGAAATAAGAAAGATGCCATGGCCCATGAGGTCTCTTCCAACTCTTTGATTCTATGATTCTATGATCACTTGAGAGAGTGCATTTTCTAATGTCTGTTAAATGTATTCTGTAATGTGATCTACTATAATACCAATACTTAGTAGTAGTAGTAGTAATAGTAGTATTGATATTATTACTATTATTAGCATTATTCAGGTTTATTCTGCATTAGCCAATTATATTGTCATTGTTATTATTCTCCATGAAGGAAGATCATGTAGACTGAATATAAGAAATGCTATGATAAAGTGATACAATGGTAAAGCAAAGGTAAAGGTCTCCCCTTGGCATTAAGTCTAGTCATGTCTGACTCTGGAGGGTGGTGTTCATCTCAATTTCCAAGCCAAAGAGCCGGTATTGTCCATATAGGCCTCCAAGATCATGTGTCCAGCATGACTGCCGTTACCTTCCCATCGAAGTGGTATCTATTTATCTACTCACATTTGCATGTTTTGGAACTGCTAGGTTGGCAGAAACTGGGGCTAACAGCAGGAGTTCACCCCGCTCCCCAGATTCGAACCACCAACCTTTTGGTCAGCAAGTTCAGCAGCTCAGAAGTTTAATCCACTGCACCACTGAAGGTTCCATGATACAATGCTATATGTGTCATAAATAATTTCTCCTCTGCAAAGAGCCAGGAGGAAAATAAGCGTAGTTGAAAATGATAATCTAAATATCCTATGGGAATTTAAGGTTCAAACTGACTAGCAATTAGAATATAACATGCCAGACCCAACTGTGGTTGAGAAAATGAAAGCTTGTATTAGTGGTGTGGCAATCCCTTGGGTCAGCAGAGCTGAAGACAAAGAGAGGGGAAAGGTTATAAAATATTGAGACCTACAAATTAAGATTTAGCACCTCTGGGAAATGAAGACAACCATAATTGCAGCAGTGATAGGTGCTCTGGGAGCAATTCCAAATCAGATATCTCAATGAAATCTCCACAGACAGGATAGCAATACCACAGTTACAAAAAAACAATACTGCTTAGAATATACCATATTATTCAATGATATATTCCAAATTTCTAGCTTCTTGGTTAGAGTCCAAATCATTGATGACATCTGGTAGACTGGGAATCCAACGATTTTTTTACATTCCATTGTTTTCCCATCCCCAAAGCAGTTCGAACAGATACAGATGAAAGTCCACATAAATAACATGTACTAAAGTTATAATATAATTAAAAACTATACATACAAGTAAAATAAATTTAAATATATATCAATTTATGTATATCCAATTGAAGAAGACTCCTGCTGATAATTATCTCAAGTTTTATCAGATAATAAGAGCAAGGAGCAGCATGGAGGGCAGTGAACAGCTGCAGGGAAGCAAATTTTCTTGGATAAATTGCATTGGAAGAAGGATTCAGTTTCAATGTCATAGTCTTAATCTGAATTATTTCAGCACAGTTGCTGTTTGAATTGTGGAGTACAAAAACCATCTTAGAGTTGCACCATTAGGGTATACAAGATTAATGTAGAATTTAGGATAATTGGATATTCCTGATTGTTTCTTGTCTGGAGTTCCTCTGTGTTTGAGTTTTGTTCTTTATTTGCTGTTATAATACTTTCTTGTTTCAGACAAGAAACAATCAGAAACACCTAATCACCTTTCAACAAAGGATTCTCCCAGGCAGTAATAAGTCACACCTAAAAACTGTCAGGTCATTAAATGCTAATCAAGGTGGCCAATTGAAACATTCACACCTAACTCCAACAGACAAGAGTTCTTTTCCCCACCCTGGACTTTCCACAGATATATAAACCCAATTTCCTAGTTTCCAACAGACCTCACAACCTCTGAGGATGCCTGCCATAGATGCAGGTGAAATGTAAGGAGAGAATGCTTCTAGAACATGGCCATGCAACCTGAAAAACCTAGAACAATTGATTCCAGTCATGAAAGCCTTTGACAATAAAAAATGTTGTTTATAAGAATTTTAAAAATTCCCCAAAAATCCATGGATAAGTGAAACATTCTGAAATTTGGTGGGCTAAGAGTTATAAATGGGTTCAACCATTGTAGTCAGTTTCACACCAATAGCTGTAAAAATGAGGGAGAAAAGAGCCCCTGAAGTTTCCCCAATTATAGTAATTATGCTCAATTACTGTAATGAAATAGTAATAAAATTTCATTACTCTCATTATAGTAACAATGTTTTCATTAATTATACTTTAGAAACATTTTAGAAATGAAGTGCCAGTGCACCCAGTTTTGTAATGACTTTTGAACCATTTTAATGGATCGTACATCTCTAGTAGCCCCTACGACGCATGCAGTGCACAGATATTAGAACGTTAGGAGCTGAGCAGTAAAAATATTTTCCTATAGCTAGATTTGCTGCAAGAATGTCATCTATAGGGACATCTTGAGGACCACCAGAGATCTCTATGTATGTCTTTCACTGCTTGTCAAAATAGAAGAAAATTTATTTCTCTCGTTTTCTCCACTATCCTACAAAATGGAGATGCCTGTGGTGGGGAGGGTGGAGGAGTGCATTGTTACAGCAATGATTCCCAACCTTTGATGGGTGTTATGAACTTTGGTTCCCAGAATTCCTTACAGTTGGCTAAGCCGGCTGGGCATTCTGGGAGTTGAGATCACAAACACTTGGAGGACCACTGATTGGACTGGAAATCACTGGCTTAAAATATGAGTTTTGAAAGCAAGCATAGGGAGATATAGCTATGGAAACATAACTTCCAGATGTGTGTACATGTCCTAATGCAGGCTCTCAGCCATGGATTGTAAATTAATATGCTTCCATTTGTAGTCTTACTGCAGAAATAAAAATTACAGGCATATAGGTTATTCATAATAATATATTACAAGATAAATTATTAAATCTGATTATTGCTTGAAAGCTACGTGTGAAAGCAGAAAATATGTTTGTTTAAATTAGCCAAAGCCACAACTGTTTGAAAAATTCATTGTCTTGTAAAGCATATCTCAAAGGAGCAGTGAGTTTTAAAAGCATCCAAATTCTACCTGCTCTAATCAAAATCCAAACTGGTAAATGTTGCTCAGTCATCCAGAATATGATTTCCATGGAAAGCCTTTCTTTTAGTCTTCCTAAAACATGTTCATGTCTTAGTTACTTCCTAATTAGACTTTTAGAATGTGCTATATATGAGGCTGCCCTTGAAGAGTGCTGCAAAGCTGTAACTAGGGCAAAATGCAGTAGCCGGATTGGTGTTAGGTATGCATTTTTGAGACAGTATAACACTGGTCTTACAAAGACTTCATTGGCTTCCTATTTGCTTCTGAGTTCAATTCAAGATTCTGGATATGACCTTGTTGTAGCTATGTGTCTTCAAGTCACCTTCAATTTTTAGTGACCCTATAGGGGCTGTGGTGGCGCAGTGGGTTAAACTGCTAAGCTGCAGGATTTGCTGACTGGAAGTTTTGTGGTTTGAATCTATGGGATGGAATGAGCTCCCGTTGCTAGCCCCAGCTTCTGCCAACCTAGCAGTTCAAAAAGATGAACATCTGAGTAGATAAATAGGAACCACTTTGATGGGAAAGTAACTGCGCTCCATATGCCGGCCACATGACTTAGGAGGCATCTAAGCTCTTGGGCTTAGAAATGGAGATGAGCACCACCACCCAGAGTTGGACACGACTAGACTTAATGTCAAGGGGAAGCCTTTACCTTTTTAAGATGAATCTATATTGGGGTTTCCTTGGCAAGATTTGTTCAGGATGACTTTGCACTGAGTCTTCATCTGAGGGAGTATGGCTTACCCAGGATAACCCAGTTGGTTTCAAAGGCAGAGTGGGGGTTTTATCACTGGTTAATAGACTCATACTCCAGTGTTCAAACCACCACACCAATGACTTTCTCATTACAAAGCCCTAAATGACACAGAACCAGGATATCTTAAAAAAAATCTCTCCTCTTCTCCTCTGTCACATCTCATGAAATTAGATTGGAATATGCACATAACAGGGCTTTTTCTGTAGTTAAACCCTGACTGACTATGGAACTCTCTACCTAAAGTAAGCTGTCTTCATCCATTCCAGTAGGCAGCGAATTTATACCGTTCCAGTTGGCTTCAATGTTAGAAATTTCTGTTTCAGTTGCTTTAAAACTGCTTTTTAGATTACTTTTAGAGTTTTTTTTTGAGAGCCTTTAATATCGTTTTAAATATTTTTTTATTATTTTAATTGATATTACTTATAACTGCCTTTGAAACCCTTGTAAGTTGGATAGCAATATAGAAATACCTTAAAGAAAGAATTTGTCTTGCCTGCCCTTCATTCCTGACTTCCTGACTTCTCAGATACTCTTGAGTACTGATTAGCAGGTTAAAAAACCAAACAAACAAATAAAAAACAATAGTAGCAATAGCAACTGGAAGGAGGTAAATTTCAGGAGACTATTTAGGACAATTCCTGCTCCTTTGGGCTACAGATTTGACCCTCACAGGGTCAGATGTCTGCTTAAACAAATAGTTATAATGCACTCAGGAAAGGTCTGAATCTCAGTGTAGCTTTCCAAAGATTTGGTACAAGATTCTCTGTTAGGCAGAACACTTCTGAGTATTTCTTACCTAAGAAACTCATGGAGTTTTCAAGGTGACTTGAAAACACATCCAAAAAATAGGAATTAGTGGTATATGATGGAGATATTAGATCCCTTTTTATGCCTGAAAATAATTGAATGTCATTGCAGAAGATGCTATACCTTTTTGGATTCCTTCAACTAGTCTATCTATTGACCACATTGAGTAGAGATTCTGGAAGCTGGAGTCTAAAAAGTATTTTTCCACTCAGTGCTTATTTTATTTTAATATAGAATCATTAGAATCATTTGTAGCATTATATCTTCCTAGGAAATTCATGACAAGTATTATTAATCACATTACCATCCATAAGGCTTGCAATAATTTAGAATAAAAGAAACTTTAAACAAGACTTCTTATCTATATACATTATTTATATTGATCAATCTTTCATCAGGTACAACCCAGGCTTTGTTAGCTGATCTTAGCCTTGACATTCACCCCACCCTTAAGGCTGGTTGCTTGGCTTTGGGTTGAAGAAGGTTGGCTTATCCATTCATTTAAAAAGTAAATTTTCTGTATTAATTTCACTGCCTCCTACACATCTGTTCAAAATCCAGATCTTATTTGATACTACACTGCCATCTGGCGTTAAGTATGGAACAGTAGCCAAGCAACTGAAAACATCTGTTGACATTCAAAAGTCTATGAAAGGATAACAAGCCAATTAAATGTTTGCTAGAGTCCATTGGCATGATGTGCATCTACACATAAGTGATGAATCGGATATTAGACATTTTTTTCTTGCTTAAATCAAAACAGGTTGTTCTGCCCTAAGTGTAGAAAGGCAAGATCTTTCTCGTGGGAACCAAGGCTTTAGAGCTAAAGAGTTCTTCTCTTTGCTCTTTGACATGCACGTTTTTATTATTCCAATTTCCTTTGCTGTCTCAGCATTCCCAAATGCCTCATGGTAAATAAGACTACTAGCCTTGATTGCTATGTAGTAGATACAGCAACAAAGCAATTCCCCCTTTTGTTATTGTCTAGTGTTGGGAAACAAGAGTAGTGGGTCCTGTCATGCATGTGGGCGTTTATAGACATCTCATTGGTCACCTTCAGTCTGATCTATCTTTATGTTCTTAGATGTGTTATGTTTGGCAAAATAATTACTGTTTTAAACATTTTTTAAAAATATAACAATGTTATATATATTCCTTCAGAAATAAGTTCCAACAAGTCCAACAAGATTTATTTAGCATAGAATAGCAGGTTTAAACATGATAGTTTGAGTTTTGCTGGTAGTTCCAACTAACAGGGGCTGCAGTAATACAGTGGTTAAAGCCACTAGCTGCAGGAAACAGCTGTGGACCAGAGGGTTAGTAGTTTGAAGCTGCGAGTCTGGGTAAGCTCTCGACCATCAGTCCTTGTTTCTGCCAACCTAGCAGTTTGAAAGTATGCAATGCGAGTGGATCAATAAATATTGCCTCGGCGGGAAAGTAAAAGGGTGCAGATATATAGACATGCTGGCAAAAAGATTGGAGATGTCTATGGACAGCAGGCTCCTTTGGCATGGAAAATGGAACAAGCGTACTCCCCATGGCCACAGGTGAGTATCGCCTTCAGACACCAGAGATGGAAAAAAAGGGGAAGACGTTTACCTTATCTGTGTATTCTATGTGCCTGCTCAAAGCCACAAAAAATGAAGAAAACTACCTCAATCAGCTCCGAAGTCTTATCTTTTATTGCAATCTACACTAAAAACTATATACAGGTGTAGAGAAAAATATGTCAGTTCACTTTGCCATATATCGATGGAAAAGCACATGCTTATCAGATCTCCTGGCATCCATCTCCATCACAGGAACTTTCCAAAGTTATGCTCTAGCAATACATCACAGCTCTATACATTTAACTTTTGCATTATTTTGCTACACCACACATTTAAACTACAAACAATATTTCACTACATTTAAACACCCATGTTCTGACAGAGTATTGGCCATATATATGTACTGTAATCAGCTCTGAGTCAGATAAAGTGAAATACAAATAAGGTGTATGATTATTATTATTATTCCGTCCTGGGCCCGGTCCTGTTCAACATCTTTATTAATGACTTAGATGAAGGGCTAGAAGGCATGATCATCAAGTTTGCAGACGACACCAAATTGGGAGGGATAGCCAATAGTCCAGAGGACAGGAGCAGAATTCAAAACGATCTTGACAGATTAGAGAGATGGGCCAAAACTAACAAAATGAAGTTCAACAGTGACAAATGCAAGATACTCCACCTTGGCAGAAAAAATGAAATGCAAAGATACAGAATGGGGGACGCCTGGCTCGGGAGCAGTACGTGTGAAAAAGATCTTGGAGTCCTCGTGGACAACAAGTTAAACATGAGCCAACAATGTGATGTGGCGGCAAAAAAAGCCAATGGGATTTTGGCATGCATCAATAGGAGCATAGTGTCTAGATCTAAGGAAGTAATGCTACCCCTCTATTCTGCTTTGGTTAGACCACATCTGGAATATTGTGTCCAATTCTGGGCACCGCAATTCAAGAGAGATATTGACAAGCTGGAATGTGTCCAGAGGAGGGCGACTAAAATGATCAAGGGTCTGGAGAACAAGCCCTATGAGGAGCGGCTTAGGGAACTGGGCATGTTTAGCCTGAAGAAGAGAAGGCTGAGAGGAGATATGATAGCCATGTATAAATATGTGAGAGGAAACCACAGGGAGGAGGGAGCAAGCTTGTTTTCTGCTTCCTTGGAGACTAGGACGCGGAACAATGGCTTCAAACTACAAGAGAGGAGATTCCATCTGAACATTAGGAAGAACTTCCTGACTGTGAGAGCCGTTCAGCAGTGGAACTCTCTGCCTCGGAGTGTGGTGGAGGCTCCTTCTTTGGAAGCTTTTAAGCAGAGGCTGGATGGCCATCTGTCGGGGGTGATTTGAATGCAATATTCCTGCTTCTTGGCAGGGGGTTGGACTGGATGGCCCATATGAGGTCTCTTCCAACTCTTTGATTCTATGATTCTATGAATAATAATAATAATAACCACTGAATAGTGTTGAAATGTCGAGCAATTAATACACAGAGTTTGCTTTTGTTGGGTCTAACAACTAGGGATAGAAAGAATCCTAGAAAATGTTTAAAAAATAATTTACAAACATTTCTTGGGTATCATGAAGGCTGTCAAAGTAGGTTCCTGGACTGCCGAGAATCATTGCCGTTCAGAACTTATTCTATGCCGGTTGTTATGCAACCCCCCCCCCCCCCCCACCAAAAGGACTTAACAATAATTGCATGTGAATTTTGTGCAGAATAAGTTCTGAGTTGTAAAAACCTGTACAGTTTTTAAAGTCATTCCCACAGCTAGAATAAAATTGCTTAAATTACCTTTTGCTTCCTTTGAAAATGAAACTAGGAAAAAATAGGAGCCAAATCCAGGCTTGTATATTCAATTCTGTCCTGTTGGAAGGATTACCAATTATTTGGACCAAATGGTGCTCAGTGTTTCTGAGTAATTTCTCATAATGTTAGTGGCATTTCAAAAGAGAGATTTCAACATTTAGATTCAAATGTTGTGCACCATCTCATTCCAGCTCTACAAGACTGTTTTCCATCAGGGCTCCTTAGAGAGAAATATTTCAGTTTTGTGAGAATGTATAAGGTGTCCCTATAATCATCCATATTTCAACTTTAATGTAGCATTCAGAGAGCATGGCGTGAATATCTACAGCGGCAAGATATACAGAACCAAGACCAATTGGAGAAGCGCAGTCCATCACCACCTTCTTTGTCATCTGACAAAATGAGCAGTTCTATCAGCATGAACACCTTTTCAGATGGCAGCACTCCAGTAAGTAAAGGTTCCCTTTCCAAACTTACTTAGTTGTGGTTGCAAGTATTAGGGCTGGGCGGTTTCGTTTTGTTAATTCGTAATTCGTTAAAAATTCATTATTTTTTTTATAACGAAGCGATAACGAACCATTCTGGAGCAACTTAAAAATGAAACGAATTTTTAAATTCGTTTCATAAATGCTTCAGATTTGTTATGTATTCGTTTCGTTATCGGTTTGAGGTCATTTCGTTATTATTTCTACATGTCTGGGACAAGTTTTATAGTTGTTTTTTGTTTAATTAGTGAAAAAAAATTATAATATCACACCAACAGTCAACAATAGAGGGAGAGGGAAGCTTCAGAAGTTCCCCCTGTCCCATTTGGAGGTTTTTTAGTGTATTGCGCGGTCGCGTCCGCCATTAACGAATCAATTTGTTATTGTTTCGTATTTGTTTCGTTAATGTTTCGTAATTTTTTTAACATTTACGAAATTTCGTAAATATCGAAATTTTTAAAAGAAAAATTTCGGAATTCTTTTAAATATCGAAACGCAAAACCCCCCAAAAAACTAATCGATTTTAGAAACAAATTTTTCCGTTGTTACCCAGGCCTAGCAAGTATTTCTCCAGGGAAAATGCTTTGTTCTTTTGGATCATTCCTTACAGTGCAACAGTGACTTGTGGATGACTCTGTGACTCTTTGCTATATCTGGAGATTTTACAAACTGTGTTGTTATGTTTGAGCTTGAAATGGACTACACTCATTGGAGAATAGTGCATCTCCTTATACTGAAACTGTTCTTGCTTGCTTGGTGATTGTGCTTGCTGTTGTTTGATTCTGGAAGAGTTAGATATCAGATCTGCATTTGTTTATACTGTGATTATCACACCTTTGAAGAGGTAGAATCTGAATTTTAAAGGGGCCACGTTGCAGAAAGAGAGCTTTATGTTTTTATATGACTTACTAGGGCATCCATCTGAAAATCCACTTCCTCTGTAGATAAAAGAACTGACAAATGTTTTAGGGAACAGAAGACCAAGTGTCAGCCTTCAGTCAGAAGCAAGTACTTATAAATATAGGGAAATAGCAATGACATCAACAATATCTTATTGTGTGGAAATATTTACCAAGATAGCAATGTGGAAACCAGCCTTGAGCAATTCTGAGTTATCTGAAACTTCTTAGACTGTGCTTGCATTTACACAGGAACAATCATCTTGCTATGGCTGTGATATCTAGTAAGCTTTTATATGTGAAACTGTGATCATAGATCACTTGGTACAGGTACTTTAGAGGCCTGACCTAGCCTAACTTCTGGTTTTCTTTTGGATCAGTTCCTTCCAATAAGCCCTACAGGTATGCGTTCCTATGCAGACAGGCCTCATTCAGGCCAGCATGTTGTCTTACATTATGATCGTAATTGTCCCAGTATTTTTCATGCTTGATGTCCTTGCCAGTGCAGTAATTTTCAATGGAGTGGAGGCTGTTGTCACATTTAGATACCAACCATATGGCGATGATGAGACACTAGGTTGAGTGCATATCTAAATTAGCACTTGACTGAATGTTTGAAGGGAATGTAGAAACTACTGTTATGATGGATGTATGTCTTTATGTTGTGATCGTTTTCTTTTCCTTCAAAGAACACTGCTCTTGTGTAACATTCTTGTGCTGCTGAATGAAATAAATGTGCTAAATTTATAACTGTACATAAATCTTGGACCTAAACCAATGGTGTGATTCTATTTTGCAATTATCCTTGGAGGAAATTTATATGCACGATGGCGGTTTTGCAAGAAAACAGGTACAGAGATTTTGTGGACTTTTTAAACTATGGGGACAAAGACAAAGAAAATATAGCTATGCAAGATATGGTGTCATGGTCCACATGAATGATAAAGAAAATCCTAATGTTATGGCACCACAATGAATTCTTGTCCTTTTTTAAAAAAACAAAAACTGGTCCATATTGCACAGCATCTAAGGGAGAACTTTTTCCCTTGTCAACCTGCGCTCATAGCCAAAAGGCTTCCAATGTTTATGTACTCATAGGGTAAGGTTGAAAGAAAAGTTACCATAAACTTCCTAAGGAAAGTGTAGGGCTGCTCAGATACTGCAGGAGTAAGTAAGTATTCTATTGGAGGTTCACTGATGTGCTGGGTAGAATCAGATAGACTCATTTTATTAACTGCTTATTTTCCTAAGGTACCTTGCCAGTTTTTAAAGCACTGGTAATCTGAAGAGAATAATTCCATGATAAGTCATTGCACAAAAGAATCAAGTGAGAGAGGAGTGTGTGCCTATCACATGCTTACCTTTTTGTAATTTGTAAATGTTATTAACAACTTTCAGGCATGATATGAAAATCCATTTGTCCATTGTTTGTTTATATTTTAGATTTGAATCTAATTAAAACTTGTGCACCAGCTGTGTCTGTATCTTGGGAGGCTTGACTTGGCCACAGTGGTCCACACTCTTGTTACATCCCGAATAGATTACTGCAACGCACTCTACTTGGGGTTGTCTCTGAAGACTGCTTGGAAGCTCCAGCTAGTCCAATGTTCAGCAGCAAGGCTGCTCACTGGGGTGGGGTACAGGGAGTGCACAACTCCCCTGTTACGCCAGCTCCACTGGCTGCCTATTGGCTTTTGAGCACAATTCAAAGTGCTCGCTTTAGCCTATAAAGCCCTAAACAGTTCCAGCCCAGGAACTGTTTACCTGTCCCTCTACAAACCACCAAAGACATTAAGGCCCTGCTCTTGGTCCCACCTCCTTCGTAGTCATGACTGGTGGGGATAAGAGACAGGACCTTCTTCATGGTGGCCCCTCAGCTGTGTAACTCTCTCCCCAATGATATTAGATCCACCCTCTCCCTAAAAAAACCCTCAAATCCTGTCTTTGAAATCAAGCATTTGTGCAATAAATAGATCAACTGGGGGAAAATGTTTTAGTGGACCGCAATGGACTGATTTGGATTATGTTTTGAACCAGTGAATTGTTTTTAATTGAATGCTTATAATTGTTTAAATTGTGTTAATTGTAACTGTGTGTTTTAGTGGGGGGGGGGGGTTATATCCAATGACTGCCTGCTGTAAGCCGTCCTGAGTCCCTCTTCAGAGGTGTGAAGGATGGAATAGAAATGCTTGAAATAACTAAATGAATAAATTGTTAGCCCCAACTATAACAGATTAGACCTATGGATGAATTATGAGAAGTAGGCCTGTGATTCAATTCTACAAGTTGGGAAGGTTATGTAGTTATAATTCACTAATTTATTTGAATGCATGTAGAGCTGAATGTTTTATTTATGACTAGAAACCTCGTAAGGGTAGCTAATAAAATGGTAGATTTAATTTCTTATGCACCAATGTACTTATAGTTCATTTATTTAAAATGTGTGCGTATGTTGCTGTTCTAGAACTAGAGTGTTATACTTGCTTGGATGCTGGACTAGGACTAAGAAGACCAGAGTTCAGATCCCTGCTCTGTTGTGGCACCCTAATCGGTGGCCTTGGGCAAATCATGTTTTCTCACAGGAAGGCAATGGCCAAACCCCTTGAACAAATAAAACCTAATGATAGGGTTTAATTTAGATTGTCTAAAGTCTGAGATGACTTGAAGGCACAAGTCTGAGATGACTTGAAGCAGCAACAAGTTGACTTTCATAAAATGAATTTCGGTCAGGTTATGTCAAATTGAAACCCCATTATAAAAAGTGCCTACCTCACATTTATCTTTTCCACAGGATAGAAGTCATTTATTGGTAGTGGGTTAGCATGGTTTGAGTTGAAGTTGGGCATGTTAGCAATAAAAAAAGTCACTGTTAATTTTTTTTTTAATCCAAAAATTGACTTCTTGCTATTCAGAAAACCTGGGTGGAAAGAATAACACAAAGACAAGTATTATGCGTACATTTCACACATCTCAAGGTATTTCGGGAAATTATTTTTCATAAAAGCATCTGAATTTGCATTAAAATTATAGCATCTGTGCAAAAAACATTTTCAGTTCAAGAACTATTATAAATTTTTGGTGTTCTCCCCAAGTACATAGTTGGATATTTTCTGTGTCAAAATTGGTTTATTTAAAAAGGGAGTGTGTTTCTGTGCAAACATCCTCAAGAAAAACACATTGATGTTTCTGGACTACTAGAGGTTTAAGCATATAGTTTTTGTTCCCAAAATAAAATATATGTTTTTGAAAAACCTTTTTACACACAAAAACAAAAATTACAATTTTCCTGCATAACACTTATTGTGCACAAAAGCTACAATTCTCTGTAAAGAGAAAAAACTGCTCTCAGAAACATGCTTTTTGGGGGGATGTGTGAATACTGAGTAAATAGTGTGCCAAAATATATATTTTATCCCCACAGGGAGAATATTGCAACCTTGCCTGTGATGAAGAAATAGTGAAAGATTTATATCCCTGGCATGTGTAAGGAGTTATCTGGGCTGACAAGCAATGACAGCTTCACAGGACATGTCAACAAGATAGCTTATAATGATTGTTTCAACATTGGGGAAGCCAAGCATATACAGACACACATTCTAGGCTTAAAGAAAGTTGATTTCAGTAAACTTTGGGGAATATTGAGTTTGATCCTATGGTCAGGAATGCAGATCATGATGGATGGGAACTTCTCAAAAGTGAGATACTGAAGGCACAATTTCAAATAGTTAGAATGAGGAGGAAAATGGGAAGCATCTAAAGAAACCAGAAAAGATGACTAAAGAACTTTGAAGTGAGCTAAGGTTTAAAAAGGACATGTGGAAGAAATGGAAAAGAGAAGAATAACCAAAGATGTTGCAGCCAGGGAGTGATGGGACATCTAGGGTAGCTGCCCAGTGGTGCTAAACTACACTTGGCACAGCTGGGAAAGAGGGGCTCCCTTCCACCTCTGTGGTGGCTGGGGGAGTCCCAGTGATCTGGCAGCCAGCATGCTGGATTGGGTCCACATTAACAATCAGTGTTGAAGTGTCTTTGACATAGAGCAGCCAATTCTAACTATAGGCAGTCCCCAAGTTGCAAACAAGATAGGTTCTGTGGGTTTGTTTTTAAATGGAATTTGCATGTAAGTCACAACAGTTACATTTTTAAGTGTGACTCCCAGCCAGAAACATATCTTTTAAATCTTTGGATAGCATGGGGAAGGATTAACACCCCCGTGGTGTTTGTTTTGCTGTCTGTGCCCCCTTTCAGAGGATTTCACCTAACTTTCTGTCCCTGTGATAATTTGATTTTGAAAAAAAATGCTTGTCATGGGAACAAGGATTGGGGATAAAGCGGCAATGGAGACCCCTTTCCCCCATGATAATACCTCTTTCAGGAGTGGATTTCCCTCCCAAGGGGCAGATTTCTCTCACTTCCTTGTTCTCTCATTTCCCCATTCTTAACTATGAATCATTTGTTTGTCAAATGTTTGTAACTCAGAGACTGTCTGTACAGGAAAGAGATTCAACCAAACAATAGATGGTTGAGATATTAAGAACTGTTTGATAGTGGGTGCTTTGACTGTTTCTGCATGGCAGGGGGTTGGAATGAATGGCCTTTGCGGTCTCTTCTGATTCTGTGATTCTTTGATAAATCATAGAATCATAAGAATAGGAAGAGACTTTGTGGGCCATCCAGTCCAATCCCCTGCCAAGTAGCAGGAAAATTGCATTCAAAGCACTCCCCAGCAGATGGTCATCTAGCCTCTGTTTAAAACCCTCCAAAGAAGGAGCCTCCACTATACTCTGGAGCAGAGAGTTCCACTGCTGAACAGTTCTCACAGCGAGGAAGTTCTTCCTAATGTTCAGGTGTAACCTCCTTTTCCTGCAGTTTAAAGCCATTGTTCTGCATCCTAGTCTCTAGGGCACCAGAAAACAAGCTTGCTCCCTCCTCCCTGTGACTTTCCCTCACATATTTATACATGGCCATCATGTCTCCTCTTGGCCCTCTCTTCTCAATCATTTGCTAAGATGCTATGCTGTGTTTCTTGTGTTGCTTTTTTCCTCTTCTTTCTCCATGCTGTTCTCTCTTAAGTGACATTTCTTGTATGGTGAGCTGGGATGTCATCATATATGCTATGTAGGTGTGTTTGTGCAATAGAGACATTTCAAAAGAATTCCACAAGAGGGCTCTCTTCTACCACATTGGAAGAGTTTGGCTCAGAATATAACAAGAGAAAGTTTATATGTGCGACAACAGATGTTTCCACCCAGAGCCATTAATATCAAGTGAGATTTTACCAGTGCCTTCTGTCAGATGTGGGTTGTTTTCTGTTCTCAGAATTAAATTATAAGTCTTTTTCTTGTGTGCAGAATTCCTACATGTTGAAATCTGCAATTGTAATTTTATAATTGTAGTTTTACAAGCACTTTGCTTTTTCTGTCAAAGAGTCCTGGTATTCCACCAAACTACAAATCCCAGGATTCCATAGAATCAAGTCATGGCAGTTAAAGTGCTGTCAAACTGCATTCATTTGACAATGCAGGCGCACCCTTAGTTGCCCTGTAGTGAGCAGATTATCAAGAATGACCTGCTTCATTGCTTGCTGCTCTCCCAAGGAATGATCTATGACTAGGGTGATATTCACACTTTTACCCACTTCAGTTATTAACCTCTATTGTGATGTGCTTCTGCTGTATGGCAAAGTGTTGTTGATAACTTGATTTTCAGAAGCAGTTGCTATACGAGCAATGCACAACTCTGATACAAAGTCTGCCTAGAAGTACAGAAGTCTTACATATCAATTGCTTGATTTATTATATATATATATATATATATATATATATATATATATATATATATCTACATAAGAAAAAACAAGTGTCTGACTGCTTGATCTTAACCAAATTATCAAAAACAACAGGGTGGATTTTCAACAGATATGAGGAATATGTTTAGGATGTTTTGACTTATAAGGGAAACCATTTTACTGTGCCATTAGATATATAGTGGATTCACAGTTAACTGGAACTCAAGCAACTGGAATTCAAGCAACTGGCCAAACAAATCAACTAAAATTACATACTGCATCCATTAGACTCTGTTTATAATATAGTAAATTGTGTTATTTTAAGTTAAGTTTATCTTTGTCTTAATTTGCTTTTAATTGTTGTATTTCAATATTAATATCAAGTCAATACAGAGTTTATAGTCTGGTATAGTATGAGGTATACTCTGAAGCCTAGTTTTAATAGTAACTCTCAAGTAAACAGAAACTAGATTTATCCAATATTTACCAATTCCCATAAGGGACCACGGTGGTGCAGCAGGTTAAACTGCTAATCTGCAAAACTTCCTGACTAGAAGGTCAGCAGTTCAAATCTGTGGGACGGGATGAGATCCCACTTTTAGCCTCAGTTTCTGCTAATCTAGCAGATCAAAAACATGCAAATGTGAGTAGATCAATAGGTACCGCCTTGGTGGGAAGGTAACGGTGCTCCATGCAGTCATGTCGGCCACATGACCTAGGAGGTGTCTACAGACAATGACGATTCTTTAGCTTAGAAATGGAAATGAGCACTACCCTCAGAATAAGGCTTGACTAGGCTTAATGTCAAGGGGAAATTTTTACCTTTACCAATTCCCATGGATGCCGATTAACTGAGATTCTACTGTAATGGGACTTGAGCTTCCACATATTTTGATCCTGGAACCAAACCCCAGTTGATACCAAGGGCCTACTATATCATTATTTATGTAGTATTAATATTTACCCTTGAGTAACTCAAAAGTCATATATCGCAAGAAGAGTTGCTAGTTCTTCTAAACTCACTTAGCTCATCAGAAGGCTTATTTTCTTCTTTATGACTATGTCATGCTTGCTGGCACATGGAAAAAAAATCTCCAGTATACCAAGGAAAGATGTTGTCCACTCCCTTGAAAGCAATGCCTCTAGTTGTAATTCAGTGGACTGACTTTTGTATTAGTCAGCCATATCACAGCTTTCATTTGGGTAGTTTTATAAGGGTTTTAAAAGGCTATTAGGGTTTCATGAGCAGGGGAGTGCTACTAAAATTGAATTTCCCCCTAGCCAATATGATGTGGCCAACACACAATCAGTCATTTGATCACTGGTGCATTATCAGAGTGATAAGGATGTTCTTTCTATTGGTGTGATGCCTATAATTCTCCCCACCTCCAAAACAATAACAAAGAAATAAAGAGTGATCAGTTCTCTACTTGAAGTCAAGCAGTTTTATAGAAAACTTGATGTAGCCCCATCCCTGTTCAGGGACTTCAAAACAATCTTGTGCTCTTCCCTTTCCCCTGCCAAAGCTCTTCTGCCTGATAAATCATTGATAGCATCCCACTGAGCAGAATTTAAAACATGCTTTAGAGGCACCATCTGTATTCAGACAAAACTGATACAATCTGTGCTATGCAAGGTGATGACCATGATGCCTCAAACCTCGTGTCATTTTTTGAGCACATAGTAATATGCCTTTCTTTTTTTTACTTCTTTGGTCATCCACCTCTGTCAAGTCAAAAGGGAAAGACAAAGAAGGCCACCTTTTTAACTAAGACATAAATCTTGAAGTAAGCCAAGCATCAAATACAGAAATTCCTATCACTACTTCATGCGGGATTTAAACGGGTATGGATGCAGATACTGAATATGTTCAGAACATACGTGGACCATTTTCCTTGTATTTTTAATGGCATGCTCACCATCAGTGTGGAGGTTTCTTTAGATCAGTGGTTCTCAACCTGTAGGTCCCCAGGTGTTTTGGCCTACAACTCCCAGAAATCTCAGCTGTTAGCATTTCTGGGGAGTTGAAGGCCAAAACATCTGGAGACCCATCATCATTATCCTTTAGACTTTCAAGGAAAGCATCTATCTGTTTTACCACCATCTCACGTGAGGACACAGTAGACAGCATCCTTAGCAGCCTCTCTCATATTGTAGAAGTGCCTCTCTCCCATTGGAAAGTAGGTTTTCTCCCTACTATGATTTATTTTTGTCAGCAGGCAAATAACTTTTTGTCAGCAAGCAAATATTATTCTGCCACCAAAAGTATAGGCATGAGTATCTGCATTGTTATATTAGAGAAGGAGGGAACCATGAAGACATAGCATTCTTCCTTTTCTTTCTGTTTGTTGTATTTATGCCTGTGGCTTTTGGACCAAGATGCTAACATTTCTTATGTCAGTAGCATTTCATCTCCTTCTGCCTGCAGGTGTGCATTGTCCCACCATTGGCTGGCTGATGGGTAGCAGATGGTAGAAAAAGTGTCCATTTATTTTCTGGAGTCCTGACATCTTTGTCCTCATTTTTTCTGGCAACAGGTTTTGTTAGAATGAAATGGATGACTTAGCTCTTTAGGAAACTGTGGAGACGAGTAATGCAGGATTGAGAGAGAGGTGCTGGAGAAAGGACAACACAGCAGCTCATTGCTTTCTCCTGGCTAAATTGTTATTAAATATTGTGCTGGTTAATTGAGTGCAATTTGTTGTCAAAGGCTTTTATGGCTGGAATCACTGGATTGCTGTGAATTTTCTGGGCTATAGGGCCATGTTTCAGAAGCATTCTCTCCTGACATTTTGCCACAACCTCTGAGGATGGCAAACATCCTCAGAGGTTGTGAGGTCTGAGGCAGAGACCTCAGCCTGGAAAACTCATAGCAACCCATAGAGTGCAATTGCCATGTGAATACAAGACTTCTCTCTTTATAATTCAAACAATATTAGAGATTGACAGTTCTGCCTTTTTATATTCCCCAAAACACTTTAGTGTGTTGTTATTAATAATTCAATTCTATGTTCTGTTTAAAAGAATATCATCTCAAAAATGTGTATGTTATTATGGATTTCATTGTATTTCAGAATCCATATTTACATCTTCATTTCTATATCTAAACCTCTTGTACCACAACAGGTTATTTTAATTCTCAGGAGTCACGCTTTGATACAGGATCCACTCAGAACTCTATCCACAATTTCTGCATTGTATACAACAATTCTGTATAAACATTCCTCTGAACATGAGGTTATATTGGTCCCCTTCTCCCACCTCCTGAGATCTCAGAGTGTATGGGGATTTTCATGGGGTATCTTACAACATGTGCAAAAAGTTCGCCTTAATGTATGGTGGCAAGAACTATGTCTCAACATTCCACGTACCATTCTAAAAAGCCAATCTTATCATTTCATGGAGGAATTACTAAAGATCATACTCTTGAAGCCACTCAAGAGTGCACCCTTCAAACAGTTCTTAAACTTTTATCAAATACATATTTACCTGGGAGTAACTAACTCCCCATTAAAATGAATAGCTTGGCAAAGATGTCTCTTAGCACAACCTGCAACATCGATTTAAACTGGTGTAAATAAGAAGAGTTTGGTTCTTTTTAAACTAATTTCTTCCTTTTTATTTAACTGGAATAAAGCACCTGGCAAAATATTTCTAAATGAGATTTTACTTTATTGGTTTATAGTTTCCATATAGGGAAAAGCGTAATTGAGAATTACATTAAATTGGAGATCCAATTAAATGCACATTCTGAATTTTATAAGCCAATCAGTTAGGACTGCCTTAAATGTTACTGCCCCTGTGTGAACATCAATATAAAGTGATTACCCATCACAAAGCTTTACATGGAAAGCATAACATTTCACTCTGCTCATTTATTGTATGCCTGGAACTAGGGCTGGAGTTTTGGTCTGTATTCGTTTCTCACATCCATTCATTCCAATTTATGTATGAGTTAATATTGCTCTAGATTTTAGAAAATGCAAAATCTCAATCTTTTTTCTCATATATACATCTTGCATAAGTTTATTTCAAACATATAGAATCCTAGATGAAGCGGACTTCCGGTGGGTGAAAATGGAGGTAGGCACGGCTTGACAGTGCTCCTGCCAGGCACCCGGTTTCTCCAACGATCGAGAGGAAAAGAACCTCTCCTCACACCCGCGGATTGAAGCGGGGAGAGTCGCAAAGCCAGCGACCCCCTCCAAGATCCCAAAAGTCACCCCCACCCTCAAGGCGGGGGGGACTAGTGGATCTGGAGCAGCGTGGTCGGGCAAGCGGATCGGGGATCCGGGAAGCGGGGAAAACTCCGCAATAACTACCTCCTTCGCCTGTTTTCAAAAGACCGAAGATGAAGAAAAACTGGAAAGTGTGCCAGGGAAGCTGGTAAGGGGGCATGGCTTTGTCCAGCCCAAAGAAATGAAGTTCTCTTACTGCCAATAGAAATCTATCTCTGAAACCTCTGAAATTCCGTCAGGGGTAAAGAAGGAGCAAAAAGACAAATAAGAAAACAGCTGAAAGAGAAAACAAGAGATCCTCTTTAAAGAGTAACTCTTTAACTCTTTAACTGGAAATTAATAATATATCAAAGGGAACGCGGGAGCGCGCTCTCGGAGCTTTCGAAGAATCGAAACTGCTGAAGCCAGGAGGAAGGGGGGAAAAAGGGAAGGGAGAAGGGTGAAGAAAACAGTGGGAAAAGACAATATTTTATTGTGAGATCCCATCGTCCAAAGTGTGTGTGAATTGGTACTTGCTAAAACTTGAAGAGCCCAATGGCGGCAAAAGAAGGTACAGCTAACAAAGAGTACTGACCTTGAAGCACACTTTGTTATGTCTAGCCCGATCCTTCTTGTAAACAACGTTGGAGGACAGGAAGCTGACGAGGGGAAGAGGAGGGCAAAGACGCGCGCAAGGAAGTGACGCCAAACAAGGAAGACAAAGTAGACCATAGAGAGAATAAAATCTAGAAGTGAACCCTCGGCGCGAACGGAAGCGGAAATAGGTTGAAAGCGACTATAGAGCTACAAAAGGAAAGAATAAGCAACACTTACATAAGCTTATAGCTATAAAAATAATCCAAAAAACTAATAAATAAAGAAGGAAATAAAGAAAGGAAGCCGTACAGAAAGGAGACGACGGACAAGGACGAGAAGAAGACGGCTGCGGACCAGGAGGAGAAGCAGACGTTCGTCGGACCCGGAAGAGAAGTAGACGCGCTCCGGACCCGGAAGAGAAGCAGACGAACACCAGAATTGATAGAAGAATAGAGAAGAATCCAAATTAAGGATTACAAATTGAAATTAAGCAAACAGAAGGAAGAAAAAAGCCCAAAGATAAAAGTTGCAAGTCAGAAATAAATAATAGTAAAAAGAAAAATCAAATTGAGAGAATTAAGATAAAGGAAAAGGGGGAAAAATTTACATAAAAATATAAACAAAATTAAAAATCAACTAACAAACAACTAATTACAAAACCCACCAATTATTAATTAATTAAAAATCATTTAATAAATAATTAATTATAAAATTCATTAATTTCCAATCATTTTCTAATTAAATAACAACAACAAATTAAAGTACTAAAAAAAAAAAACAAAAAAAAAGAAAATTATTTCTATACACATATATAAACACATATATACAGCAACAAACAGAAAAACAGATACACAACACATAAAAGAAAATAAATAATAAAATTAGAACCAACCAGCATCTGATATTTAATTAGCTATAAGACTGGAGTCATAACTCTGACACAAAGACATAAGGAAAACACAGAACTCTTCTCAACCGAGGCAAGCAAAACCATAGGGACTATTAAATAATTAAATACAATCATTTCTCTCAGACAAGGCCAAAACAAGAACGCTTCACAAGCTTAAAATGACAACCCCAAAACACAAGACAGAGAAGGAGCTTAAGGACTTAAAAGGAACAACTAGGAGAGGATCTGGACAGGAAGAGACAGCAACAGCGATGGGAGGAACATCAACAGCAACAGGGCCAATAGGGTGGAAAGACATTCTTAAAGAAATACAAAAACTGTCAGAAAAACAAGATGAACTTAAAAAAGATTTTGAGGCAAAAGCAGTCAGACACGAAGAACAACAAAAATTGCTGAGGGAAGAGATGGCAGAAATTAAAAAAGACCTGAGAGAAGAATTAGGGAAAATGAGTAAGGAAATAAATGAACTAAAAAAAGAGAAAAACAAAATAGAAAAAACTCAAACTAAAATACAAAAAAAAGTGGAACAACTGGATAACAAAAACACAAAACTGGAAAACCTACACGAGCGTCTAGAACAGAGTGAGATGGAGTATCAACTCAGGTTTAGAAATATAATAGAGACGGAAAATGAAAATATTAGAGACATTGTAGTAAAAATAACAGCTAAGATATTGGAGTGTCCGGAGCAGGACATGGATAATGGAATTGATAGGGTGTTCAGAATTCAGACTAACTATGCAAAGAGGAACAAAGTACCAAAAGATACGATAGTTAATTTTGTGAAGAAGAAAACACGAGATGACATCCTACATTATAGCAGCCGAAATCCAGCTTTTTTCAAAGACACAAAGATAATAATACTCAAAGAATATCCACTCATGACCTTGAACAAACGCCGTAAATATTTCTTCCTGACGGACGAACTGAAAAAATTAAACATCAGGTTTAGATGGGAGAAGAATGAAGGGATAATGACCACGTATAAAGGGGAGAAATACTGGCTCACGTCGGAGGAGAAAGCAAAGGACTTTTATAAAAGACTGGAAAGAGAAAAAGTAATAAAAACCACACCCAAATCAGCAGAAAGAGGGAAAAAACCCAAAAGGAAAAGATCGAAATCCCCAGAACTCAATGGAGCAACGACAACAATGCAATCAACCAACGAGGACGGAGATGATGAAGAAGACGACGAAGAGACAGAAGAACCACAAGTAGAAGAGTGAAATGGCAGAGTTCACATTACAGTTAAATTGTTATTCAAATAATGTAAATGGATTGAACACACCCAATAAACGCAAGAAATTATTTAACCAGTTAAAGCGTGGAAAATACAATATCATTGCTTTGCAAGAAACCCATATAGCGCAAAAACATACGTCATATTTAGAACAAAAGAAATTAGGTAAATTATATCATTCATCAGCAATAGAAAAGAAAAAGGGGGTTGCATTATACATTGATGAAGGAATCTCATCGGAACTGATCTTTAAAGATGAGGAAGGCAGAATAGTGGTGGTTAAGATAAACATCGGCAGGGAATCCATTTTGATATGCAATATATACGCCCCAAATGGTGCAAAGACCAAATTTGTTAAGACTCTAAGAGAAAAATTACTAAATTACCAAACTAATCATCTAATTATAATGGGGGACTTCAATGGAGTAATGAACGCGAAATTGGACAAATCTAGACAGCAGAAAAGAACCAAAAAAAATAATCAGAGTAGTCTTCCAAACTGCTTCCTCTCATTGAAAGAGGAATTTGATCTGGATGACACTTGGAGACTACATAATTATGGGGAGACAGATTACACCTTTTACTCAAGTAGATATGCAAGCTGGTCAAGACTGGACATGATATGGACGACCAGAACACTTACAACTAAAGTCGATCATATAAAAATTTTACCAAGAGACCTATCGGACCATAGCCCAATAGTAATGTGTATGAACTATAGGAAATCAATGAGAAGATGGAGACTAAATGATAATTTGTTAAAAACACAAGAGGATATAGATAGATATAAGTCAAAAACCAGAGAATACTTCGAATTGAACAATAAAAGTGACATAAAAATACAGACGGTATGGGACGCATACAAAGCAGTAATGAGGGGCCATCTAATCCAATATAATGCAATAAGAAATAAAAGGAAAAATCAAAAAACAAAAGAACTACAGGAGAAAATTTGGCAAAAAGAAAAGGAATTTAAGAGAGACCCAGAAAACCAGAGCCTAAATAAAGAATTAGATATACTCAAAAAGGAAAAACATAATATGGAGCTAGAAGAAATCGCAAAACAACTAAAATACATTAAACAGACTACATTTGAGAATGCAAACAAAATTGGAAGGTGGTTGGCCAGGAAAATAAGAAAAAAGAAACAGGCGCAGATTATAAATAAGATTCGAATTGGGGAGAGAATAATAACTAAAGAAAGAGAAATTATAAAAGAATTCCACAACTACTATCAACAACTTTATAGAGGGGAAGACATAGATAAGGGAAAAACCATGGAATATCTGAATAAGCAAAATTTAGGGAAAATATCAGATGAACAAAGGGAAAAACTAAATAGACCAATAACAATGGATGAAATCAAAAGGGCGATACAAAAATTGAACAATAACAAAGCCCCGGGCCCGGACGGTTTTTCGGCTTGCTTTTATAAATCCATGCAGGAAGAAATTTTGTCAACCCTACAAAATATTATGAATGATGCTTTAATTAGGAAACAAATACCAGATTCGTGGAAAAATGCCGACATCATTTTGATACATAAAGAAGGAACTGATATTGAAGAAATGAGAAACTATCGACCAATATCGCTGTTAAATTCGGATTACAAAATTTTCACAAGTATATTAGCTAATAGATTTAAAGACTTCTTAAAAGACTGGGTGGGGGAAGAGCAAAATGGTTTTTTGCCAAACCGAAATATCAAAGACAATGTAAGAACAATTTTAGATGCCTTAGAATATTACGAGCTACACAATCAACAAGAAATGGCCCTACTTACTGTCGACGCAGAGAAAGCGTTCGACAACTTGAACTGGGACTTTTTAAAATTCCTATTTAGAGAAATAGACATTGGGCACCACTTTCGGAATGCTATAGATGCGATTTATGAAGACCAAAAAGCGAAATTGTTAATCAATGGTAACGCCTCAGAAGAACTAATAATAGAAAAAGGCACTAGACAGGGATGTCCCCTGTCACCCTTAATTTTCATTTTTGCGTTAGAAGTGTTATTAAAGGACATAAGGGAAGATAACGCGCTGAGGGGCATCAGAGTGGATAAACAAGAGTATAAAGCAAGGGCTTTCGCCGACGACTTAATATGTATCGTTGACAACCCACGAGAAAATATAAAGAGGTGGATCCAAAAGTTGGAAGAATATGGAGAAGTCGCGGGGCTGAAAATCAATAAAATGAAAACAAAAATGCTAGCCAAAAATATAACCGAAAAGAATCAAAAAAGATTAGAGGAGATAAGTGGCATTCAAGTAGTATCCAAGATTAAGTATTTAGGTATTTGGCTAATGGCAAGAAACTTGCATTTATTGGAAAACAATTACCTTAGCAAATGGAAAGAAATAAAAAGAGACTTAAATAATTGGGAAAAATTAAATTTATCTATGTTAGGTAGAATCGCAGCAGTCAAAATGAATATTTTGCCAAGGATGCTTTATTTATTCCAAAATCTCCCCATAATCAGGAACAACAAAACTTTCAAAGACTGGAATAAAGACATAATGAAGTTTGTTTGGAACAACAAAAAACCCAGAATTAAGTCAATAATCATAATGACTCCTAAAGAAAAAGGAGGGTATGGATTACCCGATTTAAAACTTTATTATGATGCAGCCGCCCTAGCATGGGTGAGAGATTGGAGTACACTATCAAAAATTAAAATTCTGACCTTAGAAGGTCATGACTTGAGAAGAGGTTGGCACTCATATATGTGGTATGACGGAGCCAAAAAGGAAAAAAACTTTGGAAACCACTTTATCAGGTCGTCGTTACTAAAAGTCTGGGAGCAATATAAAAAGTTCTTGTTCGGGAAAACTCCCTTATGGATTTCGCCTTTAGAGGCAAATCAAAGAAGACTATTGGGGTGGATGCAGTGGCCGACGTATAAAGATATGTTGATAAAAAAAGGTGACACCTATGAATTGAAAAACCAGGAGGCCATAACAGGACAATTTAAAAATGTATCGTGGCTTCACTACTTGCAAGTGAGAGAAGCCTTTAATATTGATAAGAAAAATGGTTTTGGAGATAAAGATGACTTTTGGAGTAAAATACAAAATACAGAAAAAAAGTTAATTACAAAAATTTATAATAACCTGTTGGGCTGGGCTACAGAAAAAGAGGTCATTAAGGACTCAATGATTAGATGGGCCAGAAATATAGGGAGGACAATTCAATTAAAAGAATGGGAAGAAATTTGGGAGAAAAGACTGAAATATACATACGCAGCAGAACTTCAAGAGAACTGGCTAAAAATGCTACATAGATGGTATTTGACACCACAAAAATTAGGAAAGATGCACAAACAGGTAAAAAATGAGTGTTGGAAATGTAAAAAACAAGAAGGGACGTTTTATCATATGTGGTGGTCGTGTGAGAGATCAAAGCAATATTGGAAAATGATACATTCAGAGTGTAAAAAAATATTAGACACAGAATTTCAAATGTTACCAGAGATGTACTTATTAGGGATCTTTGAAGCGGACATTTTTAATGACCAAAACAAAGAAAAATTATTCACTTTCTTTGCGACAGCGGCAAGAATTGTTTTCGCCAAACTTTGGAAATTGGAAGAGACACCATTAAAAATGGACTGGATAAAGAAAATTCTTGAGATTAAGGACATGGATGAATTAACATACTGGTTGAGGTACAACAATGGACAAGGTAGAAAACCAACAGACTGGAAAGCAGTAAAGGAATATATAGAGAAGATAGAATGGTCAAAGTAATACGTTAAGGGAGATAGAAACAAGTTAGCTAGTTCCTTTCCTAATAATAAGAATAAAACGATGGTAGAAGAAAGAATGAAAGAGGAAGGGAAAGAGAAGTATGTAGACATGGTTAAGTAAGAAGAACGGAAGTCACACTAGGGTGTTTGTATATTTTTTATCTTATTTTTTTTTCTTCTTTTCCTTTTCTCTCTACATTGTGGTGGTTTTGGTGATGTCAAAATATTTTGTGATATCACTGGTGGGTGGCGGGATTGGGAATCACTGATATATGTTCATCACAAAGCTTTACATGGAAAGCATAACATTTCACTCTGCTCATTTATTGTATGCCTGGAACTAGGGCTGGAGTTTTGGTCTGTATTCGTTTCTCACATCCATTCATTCCAATTTATGTATGAGTTAATATTGCTCTAGATTTTAGAAAATGCAAAATCTCAATCTTTTTTCTCATATATACATCTTGCATAAGTTTATTTCAAACATATAGAATCCTAGATGAAGCTTTGCAAAGTTTTGCAATGTGGTAGCTGAACTGTGGCTGTGTTTTAATATTTCATATCAGTCTGTGAAGTGTGATTAATGTTTTGTCATTTCTTCATTTGAACTGAATTAATTGTCCTTGATATTTACTACATAAGGTCTATGCAGAAGAACAATGCAGCAAGCTTATAGGATTGCATGGGCTTTGGTATACAGAAATTTGGAACCATACCAGCACTGCTGCCAAAAGGGGAAGAGAATGTGAGCATCAGAAGTTGATTAATAGCAGTGAGAGAAAATGGGGCCAGAAGAGGAAGGAATGGAGTGTAGGTGGTTTGTATCCTATACAGGAACATGCTGTATTGCAACATGTTGGTCCTGTGTATAAATCTGACATTCTTAAGAAAGATGGAGAAAACATCATTTCTCCCAACATTTTTAAAACACTTTGGGACTTGCAATTGAAATATGTGTATGTTTCAGACTCAAGAGTCTATTCCTACAAATCAATGACATGGAGTAGAAGAAGCCATATGTCATATTCTAAGTATGAAGTAGGAGAACTCAGATTTGATTTATCTTGAATGATGCTGTATGCACATGGATAGCTATATGGGATAATAATTCTATGTAATTGGAATGCCTTCTGATGATACATTCACATGTGCCATGCTGAGGAACAATAGCAAAGTAGAGCTTTTCTCTGTTGGAGTTCAAGCAAGCTGTAGATTATAGTACAGAAACACTTCAAACCAGACTGAAAATGGACAGGTTTATTGAATTTGTTCATGGAACTGCAGTTTCCACTGGTCTTGGACAAAATGCTATCTGTAGGGGAAAATATCTTTGATACATAGCTCTGATCGTATGGCATAAAAGAACAATATTGTAAATACCGGAGTCATAAATTAGTCACTGATGGTGTAACTTGTAAAACACAAAGTTCTGAATGTGAAGGGTAGAAAAAAATATTACTTCTTACATTCCTTTTTGCTTTCCTTTCTTAAGATTCAAAGCCAGGCTTTTAAACAGTCTAAGCCCTCTTCCTGAAGAAGGGAATCAATCAGTTTTACTCTCTTCCATATGTATTTTTTTAAAATCTTTCTTTCTCTGACATTTTTAATTAACTAGCTCTTTCTGTCATGCTTTTCCCCCTTATGAATGTGTGTGTGTGTATATATAATAAGTCTGTATCAAAAAGCAAACTAAATGAAATTTCCTACCAACCCTACATATGTACACCACTTGTCATTCAGTATAAGCCCTCACATATTCACTCAAACACCTGCATTGTGTAGTTTAAATGTCAAAAGAAGCTTTGTGTCTAATGTGGCTTATTGTTGAAATACAAAAGAGAGGGTTGAGAAGGATTTGTAGTGTCCAGCTGCAGCTCCCTTGAAAATAAGGCTGTGGCATTTCTCCATGTTAAAGGTGGATGCAGAAAAAAAGTAGCAATACTAATCATTGTGCAGATTTTCAATGCATGTTGAGTAACATTGTTGCACATGACTGTTTATACCCAAATCCAAAAAAATTACAATGTTATTGGCAGGTGAACTTTTGCTGGGCAACTGTTTCTAGTTCATCAGTGAAGTCATTTCATTCATATTTAAGAAAAAAACAGTTCATTGTCTGCTCACCAGGGTGCAAGTAGAACAGAGTTTGTATTTACACATGGCTACAGTTGCAATTTACTTAAAGAGGCCATCCGTTAACAGTCCTGTGGCTTTTTAAATCATTCAGGCATAATCTCCAAAAGCCACAGAGAACCCGCTCTCTACTGTGGTAATTCTCAGCAGATGAGCAAAAACTGGCAGGAGACATACCTGGCTATGGAGATTTTATAGCACTTAAAAATTAATTCAGATTCTGACCAGGGGGAAATTCAGTCACCTCTTCTTGAAGTAAAAAAAATTATTCCTGAAAAAAAAATCTTTCATTTACTATCTTCATATTAACCTTAGGTAGATGCATTGCTGTAATATTTGTCTGTGAAAATCTAGACATACATAAACCTCTAAAATTTTGATTCTCTAATATTCACTTCTGACTAATTCTGGTGACAATAACTTTGTCTTATTTTGTATTATCCTTCAAATAAGTTAACTTGCTTAAAGTTACTTGAAATCTAGGAGTTGTAAGTTTTCAGGACCATGGACAGCTCTGAGAGCACCTCATTCTGTGAGCATAAGACAACTGCAAACGTTTCACTGTCTTAAATGTACATACGTTAGAAAGAGGTCCTTGTCTAGAGTGCACATAGTCTACATTACATGATAAATTCAATGAACAGGAGCAGACAGGTTCAGGGACAGGTTGTCAAATCTGTAATGAGCATGAGACAGAGGGGAATTGGGTAGCCATGAAAGTATGAGCAAGATGAGACTTTCCAGGAAAAACACACATGTGAGGATTTTGAGGGAGTTACCTAAAAGTGATGGAAATGCCTTGGGGAACACAGAGGCAGAAGCCTTCGGTGATATGATAGCATGGCAAGAAGTAGAGAGGAGAATCTTACATTTATTTCACACATTCAGAGGAAAGGAAAGGAAAAGAAAGGAAAGGGCCACAGGTATAAAAAAATGAAATTGAAAATGTTGATAGAGTTAAAAAGCAACATAAAATTCAATAATAGGAACAATTACTTAAAACACAAAAAATAATTGTTAAGACCCCTTGGTACACAAAGTAGTTTTACCTCATGCCAAAAAATCCTATATTATCACCAGACACACTTTCCTTGGGAGGGTACTCCAAAGTTATAGACCTACGATGGGGAAGGGCTGCTATTGTGTATACAATCTTTCCTCCATATCCATGGATTCTGTATCCACGGTTTCAACCATTCATCCAAATCAAATTCCAAAATGAAACCTTGATTTGTCCTTTTACATAAGGCACACTATTGTATTATACTACTATATATAATGGGACTTGAGCACCCACAGATTTTGATATCCATGGAGTGTGTGTACATCCTGAAATCAAGCCACAGTAGATACTGTATGCATTTCTAATGTATGCTGAGAAACAGAATTTCAAGATTGGGCTCTGATACCAATAATGCATAACTAGGTTAGTTCAAGTCAAAATGCTCCTTTAACTATTTGGAATTGATGTTCCCCAGGATTATAGAAGTAAGCATCAATACCTTGAACTATATAGCAAGCAGGCAGCTGAAATAACTCCTTCATAGTTAATTCAATGTGACTCTGGCTCAGTAGGTCAACCATAGTTTTAGCAGTTTAATTATGGTCTAGTTGAAAGATCCTAACTGTTTTCAAGGATGCAAGAGATTATATTATTCCAATCTGGAGGTTATTTGACTATAGTTCACTTCAACCAAATTGTCACAATATAGTAAATTCCACAACTATGGAGAACACTTGGGTATCTCATGGCAAGGTTTGATTAGGAAACATTCCAAAGTTGAACATTAGATTGCCCAAGTAGAATGTCCTCCCCAACAGCAGTGACTCCCAAACTTTGGATCTCCAAGTGTTTGAGACTTCAACCCTCAGAAGCCCCATTCAGCTTGACCAACAGTCTGGAATTCCAGAAGTTAAAATGTAAAATATCTGAAAGACAAAAGTTTGGAAACTACTACCTTAGAGAACAGGTAGGACACTTACACCTATCTCTTAGGAATGATATAGTCTGTGTTTTTGCAAAAGTTACTTTTTAGGATGACAACTTCCAGAAGTGTGGCTAACTGGGTGTGACTTGGGGAACTCTTGGAGTTATTTTTGTCACCTAAAAATAACTTTTCTCCAAGTTTTGCATGATACTTCTACCTTGGTCAGGAATCAGGTTCATTTTATTGACTCTGGACAATTTATTAGCTTTGATCAGTGATGAGTCCAAGGCATAATTCAGCACATCATCCCTTACTGACAATCAACTGAAACAGAAATGGGTACCATGAAAAAAATGCCTCAATCTAAATCTATACATAATCTCATCCAAATACTATTTGAGTTTTTAAAAATGACAGATAAAAGCAGGACCAAAACTTAAATGCAATAAGTTCAAGCAGATATGATAAAATACTACTTTTTGAAACTGGGCTGGTCTGAACTATCATCACTCAAATCTCTTCTCAGCCATGGAAAACCACTGGATGGCCTTGAGCAAGCCATATTCTCTTACACTTAGAGGAAGGCTGTGTCAAAGCCCCTCTTAACAAATCTTTCCAGAAAACTCCATGATAGGGCATCATAAACTAGAGCTGAAGGCACATAACAACAGCAAGTACACTTCCCTCAGATATGGTGTTAGTCGCATTTGACCTGTTCTTTGAAGGTTTAAATTTAGTTATGAGTATCAACTAAAGTAAACCTGTTGAAAAGATGGGAACCTGGTAAGTCAATACTTAAGTAGACAAGCCAGAACTACCGTATTAACTGAATTTAGGCCTAATGCATGTTTGAAAATCATACATTCCCCCAGATTTTGTCAATTACAGGTACCATCAACCCGAATAATCATAACCTATGGTGTGTCATTTTGAAAACTGCAGTCCAGGGAGGAGACAAAGTTCCCATCACCGGCCTAAATATATGATGAAATCATTGTAAAAAAATTTTTTTGGTGTCAGGTGTGACTTGAGAAACTGCAAGTAGCTTCTGGTGTGAGAGAATTGGCTGTCTTCAAGGATGTTGCCCAGGGGGTGCCCAGATGTTTAATGTTTTAACATGCTTGTTGGAGGCTTCTCTCATGTCTCTGCATGGGATGCTGGAGCTGACACAGGGAGCTCAACCCACTCTCCCTGGATTAAAACCGCTGACCTGTCAGTTAGCAGTCCTGCCGGCACAAGGGTTTAACCCATTGTGCCCCCAGGGGCATCATTGTAAATAGAACAAGAAAAGAGTATGGAAAAACTATTCATTTGGACTACAACTCCAAGAATTTCCCAATCAACTTCAGAAAAGCAAGAACTCAGTCCTGGAATACAATCTGTGTTTATTCCTCGGCACTTCTAGTTTTTTTTTCTTCCTATACCTGGGAAAGATCTCTGCTTGGGAGTGCTGTTGTCTTCTACAGCAGACAAAATTAGGCAAATGAGAAAATAATCAGACCTGTCCTTTCACACTGCACAATTATACCAGTATATTTATATGCCTTGGCTACAACCCAGAGAATCTTGGAATCTGTAGTTCATTGAAGTACTAGAGCTCTCTGTCTGATAATTCTAAGTACTCCACCAAACATTAAATCCCAAGATTCAACAGGATGTTGTGACAGCAGGTAAAATGGAATCATGGTTCTATAATGGTGTAGTGTGGACAAGCCTTAATATAAAGCAATTTTTGTGTTTCTTCTCTGTTATTTATAAATACTGTGTAATATTGCTTGCTCTGGTCAATGTCAGTTGAAAAGTGAGTGGATTACTCTAAATACAATTTATATCAGTTTTTCATGTACCCAGTCCACCTATCTAACAGCTATTTCTTAACTGCACCAAATTACATTTATTTTTCTATTTATCTTTCCCCAATGTATGCATTTTTGCTACTAAAGTTTTAACCTAAGCATTTAGACCTGAGTGCATAATTGTGTTTCAATTCTTATAAATGGAGATGTGAACTTGGGTGCATTTTAAAATGCATATTCAAATGACATTCTCTCCTATCCATTTTTAGATGCTTGCCAAAAAATGGTTGGCACAGGATTGAGAAAAGATCTCACGCAGTATGAGAAAGACTGTAGGGAATTAATCTCTTGGGCAAAGTCTACCAACTGAAACCTTAATGATAGATTTTGACATGATGCGTTGGATTGCTTTTTTGTTTTTATAGCTGTGGAGGTTTACAGCTGGGTAGAACATTTGAGAACCTGCAATCACATTATCATATCTTATCAAGTGATGATGTGGTCATTGAAATTCTTGTCGTGTCTTGCTCACTCTGGGAGGCAGAAGGGGTTTGTGGTGTATCTGTGTGAGGATGCTCAGCAGGCAATTAAATGTGGAGTGGGGATCATCTAAATTCCCTCTAATTGTACAGGCACAGCCCACACTCTATTGACTTCATGGTGTGTGTCCAAATGAAGGTGGAGAAACTGAATTCAATTTCACACATAATAAAACTGACCAATATCGGCAGAACAATCTGACTCCTGAGGCAGGATTTTAAGATCTTGTTAAAGTTAAAAGTAGCAAGTACAGGAGGAGTGATCTGTTGGTGGTATGAGGCTTTAGCATAGCTCACAAAGCTTACATTTTAGACAATATTTTCAAGAAACATCGAAGTCGAGGAACTGTAATCCAAAAAGACCCAGCCTCTTACCAGAATGACCAGTTTACAGGGGTATGGGGTAGAGAAGGTTGGCACGTTGTGGTCTTCTCTCACCATACTGGTGTCCTTATCAGAGGGCTACATAACTTTCAAAAGCTTTGAGGAGGAGCACCAGTCATCAAGGAAGGGGATAGTCCTTTCCTTGTGTGGGAGGGATGCACAAAGTCTTTTTTCCATCCACTCAGGGAGGATAAAGAGGTTCCACTTTGTTCCATGGGACTGGATCCAGCTTTAGGGATATGGGGCTACCACCCCTCTTTATTAACCCTTTTATTGAGTTAATGGCAACTAGGCCCCAGCTCAGCTTCCTGTTACTTTATTGCAATATTTTGTCACTGTTCTAACCTCTGTTCTACCTTTGAACCCTCTGTTCATAACACAAATCTTGAACCCATAAACATGTTAAGTGGAAATAGTAACTAAATTCCAAACTCAATTTGATTGTTTGAAGGCATTCCTATGGTCCCAGTAGAATCATGCATTGCCCATAATCTAAAGCCAGTGAGGCCATAGGTCTTGAGTCACCACTTTACCTGTAATGAAACACTGAAACTTATTTTCACACATTACAATAGAGGAAGAAAGGGAAACATCACTTTCTTTTTTCCATAATATTTTTCCATACTTTGTAGCAGGGTGGGGAACCAACTTACCCATGACTTCCAGCCGTGATTTATATTCCCTTTTGATAAGCAGCATACCATTGGTGGACAGGGCTGATGCCAAGAATGGCTTCAACTAAACAAGTCCACGTGTCCATCAATTTACACATAACACAAACATGCTCCACACGCCCTCTCCTCTCTCCTCCTGTTCCTTCTTTGATATATGTTTATCTATGTAGAAATATTACAGTGTATCAGGTCCAGACCAATTTAAGCAGATGTAAGAAATTGCAGTTTCCTAGCAGTATCTGAGAAACTCGGGATAAGGAATAAGGATAAGAAATGTGAAAGACAAAGGCCATAGCTGGTTACAAGCGTATTTAAAGCAGTGGGGATAAGCTAGTGACCATTATTGGATTGCACACCACAATTTCTTCCTTCTCAGACAAAGGGAACAAAGAAATTGGCTAACATCTGGAAGAAGTGGGATGTGAAGCCAACAGATAAGAAAGAAGCATACATTTGTCTGCAAATATTTAAGGAACTCAACCACAGGGTCTGCCTAGCCCTGCGTTGCTCCCTCTTCCACTGATCCCCTTATACAAGTTTGATGGCTCATTGCTTCCAAGAATACACCTGCAGTTACCCCTAATGCACTGGCATTAACCTCCCAGAAACCTTTAAGATATCATCCTTGGAAGCATTGCCCTTGAGTTTCTAAGTGTGTTGTTTTCATTAACTTTGCTATATCAGACAACCAGCTGCTCAGAAACAGCTTCAGGCTCTTCCTACTGGCCCCACCATGAAATGAAAATACAGCCTTTTCATTTTATTTTCAGCCAAATTCAAAATCACATTTGTGCAAAGATCTTTTCTGCCCACTACAGTGAAAAATGATGGACATTGCCACTCTTCAAAACCAACAACACCAGTCTTCATCCCCTTCTTCCCTACTTGCCTTAAAAAAAATAACAAAGCTGGATACTGAGGCCTCCTGTTGTCAGCAGCCACCATGTAAAAATAGTGAGCTGCTAATGGAAGGACATAGCAATACTTTCCCATGTTAAGACTGGCAGAATGCTTGGCTCCATGCTGGGCAATGTGAAAGATGCCTCTTCTCATTGCTCTTCATGGAAATACAGAAGGAGCTGGGGAAGGAACAGAGTGCTATGTGCCTTCAGCTGAAGCCTGCTAGGTGGGTTTTGACTGAAGATAGGCTGGAGGGAATCAATGCTGAAATAGCCCACAGGCTGAAGATCCCATGCCTATCTCTGTGGGTTGTTGAAACATTAGGCTGGTTGGCTTGCATTTGTCTATGACAAATAGGTTTTCTTCCCATCACCTTTTCAGGAGAATACGTTCACATTTTCTGCTGCTCATTGTCTTTTATATAGAAATCGCCTGCATCAATATCAAGTATTATGCATGCATGTGCAAACATAAAGGCAGTGACAAATACAATATTGATGGTAGTAGGTTGGATGGGACCCCTGAGCATTGCAGCTGACCCATAGGTTGAATGTTCTCTATGGCTAATATATCAGATTAGAAAACAAAGGCTTTGGTAGAGAATTAGCATTACATTTTTCCAGGATCTGTTGACAATGGTGGTGTGATGAAGTTTAACATAATGCTTTTGCCTTGAAAATAGAAAAAAATGGCTGTCTTTCTCAGTAAAGGAGTATTTCTTTTCTGGAAAATTCTGAAATCTAAAATATTCTCAAACTCAAAATTGTCTATGTGGGTGGCTTTGCCCTCTGATGGTTCAATGTGCGTCATAGTTTGTTTCATGGACAAAATTAGTCAAAACCTTGGGTATAAAATTACATTCGAGTGATGTTTTTATAAGGTACATAGGAAACATAAATTAATTTTGTGTTTAGCCTTGTGACCTATGTCCAAGATAACTCATTATGAATATGCAAATATTCAATAATTTGAAATATGTAACTCTATTGGTTCCAAGCATTTTGAATTAAGGATATTCAACGTAGCATATTAAAACATCTACCTAAAAGTGTGGATCTGCTTGCTTATTAGCTTATCTCTGTGCCTGTGTACTAGGAGGTGGCATATAAATGTCATAAATAAATAAATAGGAGTGGTAAAAGGCGAACAGGGAGAAGCCTCTTCTTCCACAGATTTGGGATCTCTAATGCTCTTTCCAGTGGCAGGCAGAACCCCAAAGATGACATTTCAACTAAAGCTAATGAATAATGAAAAAGAAAGCTGCACACGATTTTCTCAGACGCACAAATGATGGCACTGTCTGTTTGCTGTGTCTTGCAATTATCATTTTGCCAGTGCAGAATTATAGAATCATGGAAGGATAGAGTTGAAAGAGACCTCATGGGCCATCCAGTTCAACTCCCTGCGAAGCAGGAAAATCGTATTCAAAGCACCCCCAACAATGGCCATCCAGCCTCTGCTTAAAAGCCTCTAAAGAAGGAAAGTTGAGCATGCCTTATCCAAAACACTTGGAACCAGAAGTGTTTTGAGATTTTGCATAGTTTTGGAAAACTTGCATTTGAATATATGTTCATAATTAATATTTTTTTAAGATGAGGCCCAAGTGTAATCACAATTTTTTTTCATATACATATTATCCATATAACCTGAATGCAACTATAAGCACAATATTTCTAATAATGTTGTGCATGAAGTAAAGTTTCTGTACATTGAACTATCAGAATACAAAGGTGTGACTATCTCAGCCACCAATTTTGGATTTTGGAATTCCAGATAAAGGGAATTCAATTTATAAAAGGAGAAATCAGGAGATTTGAGTCTGAGAATATGGATAATTAGATCCTTGGCAGTGGTGTTATGTTTCTTCCAACATTGTCATATTCCTAAGAAGTGTTTTTTTTTTCCAGTAATGTGAAGATTCATATTAAATGCATTTTTAAATGTACTGTTGATAAGAGACACCCTCATCAACTCCACCATAAATACTTCTAGGCTTTTTTCTTTATCCTGATGGTCTTTTTTCACTGTTTTTTACTCGCTGGAAATGAGGGAGACTAAAAAGCTGCTGAAATTTGGTGATAAGAAAATTCTTTGTAACTGTTTTCATAGCAATCTCTTGTTTGTTTCTTTAAACCACTAAGCCTAAAGCTAGTAACAGATAGTCCAACAAGAGGCAGCCAGGTTAAGGTGAGACCAGCAGGTTTTAACTGTTCCTGGTTGATTAATCTCACACAATGATATTTATTTATTTATTTGAAACATTTGTATTCTGCCCTTCTCACCCCAAAGGGGACTCAGGGTGGAACACAACATATATAAGGCAAGCATTCCATGCCGAGACATAAAAATCTATAAATGTACACAAACACTAAAAACAGCTATATCTACTTTAAAATAAGTTCTTAAAAACTAACTCAAAACACCATGCTGGCTCCGGTCAGCAGAGTGAGTATTCTATTATTGACTTATTGCACTGTACCAAAGGCTTGGTCCCACAGCCAGGTTTTTACCACCTTTACCATCTTTTACCAAAGACAGGAGGGATGGGGCTGATCAGATCTCACCAGGTAGGGAGTTCAATAGAAGGGGGGCAATCACTGAGAAGGCCCTCCCTCTCATCCCTGCCAAACACACCTGTGGCGGTGGCAGGACCGAGAGTAGGGCCTCCCCAGAAGATCTTAGTCTTCGTGGTGGTTCATAAAGGGAGATGCGTTCAGATAGGTAAACTGGTCCGGGACTGTTTAGGGCTTTATAGGCCAAAGCCAGCCCTTTGAATTGTACCTGCTAGCGAACAGGCAGCCAGTGCAGCTGACATAACATGGGAGTTGTGTGCTCCCTGTAGGCTTCCCCAGTTATTAACCTGGCTGCCTCTTGTTGGACTATTTGAAGCTTCTGAACAAAGGCCACCCCATGTAGAGCACATTGCCGTAATCTATCCTAGATGTCATGAGAGCATGAACCACCATGGCCAAGTCTGTCTTCCCAAGGTATGGGTGCAACTGATGCACAAGTTTTAATTGTGTGAAAGTCCCCCTAGCCACCACTGTAACCTGAGGTTCCAGGCTCAGCGATGAGTCTAGGAGGACTCCCAAGCTGTGAACCTGCACCTTCAAGGGAGGTGCAACCCCATCCAGAACAGGCTGTAACCCTATTACCTTGTTTAGCCTTGACTCTGACAAGGAGGACCTCTGACTTGTCTGGATTTAACGTCAATCTGTTAACCCTCATCCATGCCGTCATGAATGACCATTCAACATCGGTAGGAGAAGAAAATGAGGTTATTGAAACATAAATGAAAAGTTTAAATGATCACCAAATACTTTTAAAATGAGGAAGTAATATTAGTCACTAGAGTTTCAGCACTTGAGATCTTATTAATACAGTTCTGTCTTTTTTTAAAAAAAACCAAAAAAAAAAACCCCGTCTCTATTCTAATTATACCAGTTGCCATACCAACATTGAAAGGTGGGTGCATCATTATAGATCTGAGACTTATACAAAGCACAGTGCATTGCCTAAAAACATTCTGTTCACATTTGTTCCCAAAGGAGATGGCTGTTTATTTTGGTCCTTATAAGCATCTTAAGAAAGATTTACAACACTGAAGAATGAAAGCAGTTGAGTAATCCTTTCTGGGGTTTTTTTTAAAACTTGTCCTGCTGTTATGAATGTAAGATACCATTTTTATTTGCTCTTCTGATATCCAGACAGTGCTAACTGTATCCAAATAACTAGCTTTTTGATGTTGTTTAAATTCTTTCCCTGTATATAGACTATACAATTGTAATCACAAGTAGATTTTGTGATTAACATTAGATTTTTTGAATTCACTTAATGAACACCATTCAGCATTTCTGAACGATAATTGATTTTTCTGATGCAATGGAAAAAAGGTATATTCATAGGGTCCTCTAAATGTCTTTATGAAAAAAAGACAAGCAGCCTATTATTCTAAGATTTCACTAGGATCACTGCTATGGATGCTGTCTACCTATACATTTCTACTCAGAAGTAAGCCCTATAGGATTTAGTGAAATTAAGGCTGCACATACACCACAAGATTAATACAATTTGGCACCACTTTAGCTGACATGGCTCAATGCTATGGAATCATTGGAATTGTAAGCCCCCAGTGGCATAGTGGATTAAACCCTTGTGCCAGTAAGACTGCATATTAGAGGTTCGAATTCAGGGAGAGCAGGTTGAGCTCCCTCTATCAGTTCCAGCTTCCCATGCGGGGACATGAGAGAAGGATGGTAAAACATCAAACATCTGGGCAGACCCTGAGCAACGTTCTTGCAGACAGCCAATTTTCTCACTCCTGAAGCAACTTGCAATTTCCCAAGCTGCTCCTGATATGAAAAAAATGTAATTGTAGTTTTACGAGGTCCTTAGCCTTCTCTGTCAAACAGTGCACAAAGCTACAAATCCCAAGATCCCACAGCATTGAGGCAGGACCGTTAAAGTGATAACAGATTGCATTAATTCTAAAGTGTAGATGCACTTTATAGGATTGTAGCCCTTCTATTATGGGGGTCTCTATTCCTTTTGGGGGGTTTTAAACAGAGGATGGCTGGTGCTTTGATTGTATGTTCCTGCATGGCTCAGGGTCCGATTGGATGATCTTTCTGGCCTCTTCCAACTCTGTAATTCTATAAATACTATTTAGCTACACTTACAGTAATCCTATCAATGGCCCTGGAGTTATCCATCTACAACTTCTAATGGTTTCAGAGTTTCTGTTGTAATTATGACCAAAACCTTGATTCACCCCCTAATAGCCCTCAATAAGTTAAAGATATTATTCTTTGACAATCTGTTACTTCGGGAAAATCTTATGTCCATCAATTAGCTCTGAAAATGGTTCACAAGTCACATAAATCCATGATCCCTAGGCTATGACATTTGGAATAATACGGGATCTATCTCTTCCTAATGATGTCATTATCTGGCCCATCATTCTGCTCAATAGATGGTATAAAAGAACCTACAGAGCATTCATTATGTCACACTATTAGTGATCTTTCTCTGCAGCCTAGGTAACAACCTTGTTTACCAGTTGAGTTTTCATTGACCTTTATCCACATAAACTTGCCAATTTATCTTTGGATCACAGAACAGAAAATAGGTTCTAGTTATACACTGAGAAAGATGCAGCACACGTGCATTGTGCCTCTTCCGTCTATTGCTTTGCTTCAGCTTATACTCTTTTCCTAGACAAAACTACAGTTGTGCATTTTCACAACCTTTGAATAGTATTATCTTTATGCATTATTCCATTGGCATATAACGTTTATCATTCTGTAAGCCATTGTAGCCATTCTATTCCACACTTACAGCTTTAGTGTTTATCATATTAGGAGTATATGGAGAATTTGTGATTCCTAAATAGAAAAGAAGAGACAGAAAACTGCATGCTAATGTATGTTGAATTTGCTGCACACAATTTGCTTTGTAATAAATAGTGATTAGTGATATATTATTATTATTATTATTATTATTATTATTATTATTATTATTCACTGTCTTTCAGTACAAAGTTTTCTTGCCAATGTTAAATTTGTATCTTGGCTACTACACATATATAAATACACATATTTATAGAATACATATTAAAGTACACAGAACAGAGACTAAAACACAGGACACAAGCTTAAAATTCGTGATTGTAATGATCAGGACTATCAAGATTATGGCAACTGGACTGATCAATAACTGGCAAATAGAGAAAGAAAATGTGGAGGCAGTGACAGACTTTGCATTTCTAAGTGCAAAGATTACTGCAGACACAGACTGCAGCCAGGAAATCAGAAGTTTACTTCTTGGGAGGAGAGCAATGACCAATCTCGATAAAATAGTGAAGAGTAGAGTCATCACACTGGCAATGAAGAGCCGCATAGTTAAAGCAGAGGTATTCACCTTAGTAACCTATGGATGTGAGAGCTGGACCATAAGGAAGGCTGAGCGAAGGAAGATAGATGCTTTTGAAATGTGGTGTTGGAGGAAAATTCTGAGAGTGCTTTGGACCGTGAGACGATCCAACCACACCATACTTCAGGAAATAAAGCCTGACTGCTAATTGGAGGGAGGGATATTAGAGGCCAAGATGAAGTACTTTGGCCGCTTAATGAGAATACAGGAAAGCTTAGAGAAGACAATGATGCTGTGGAAAATGAAAGGGAAAAGGGGCAGTGGAAGAGATCCAATGGCTAAATGAGCTGTCAGGATTCAAGACACAATTAAAGATCTAACTCTTCCAGCAGGCCTATCCAGTCATCTTTTAACCATGAGTTTTGAATTTGAATTGCATTGCTGCTGTATTTTGATCTTTGTACCATGTGTTTTGGTATATGTTTTAGATAGTGTGGTTTTGATATATGTATTTTGTTGTAAGTATTTTATGTTGCTGTGTTTTGACTGTTGGACCCCAACTCAAGAATCACAAGGAGAGGTGGGAAACTATTCTTATTCTTATGGATGGTTGATCATAGATATACAGCCATACCTAACACATAGGTACTGTTAGCTTTAGGGTGCAGGTCTTTGGTCTGTATCTGAAAAGAAACCTCCAAGAACACACCAGTATGCCCTTAATCTCCACCACCTGCCAATTATTGCTGCTGTATTTTGGTCTTTGTACCATGTGTTTCGGTGTATGCACTTTAGAGTAGAGTGTTTCGATATATGTATTTTGTTGTAAGTATTTTATGTTGATGTGTTTTGACTGTTGTACCCCAACTCAAGAACCATGAGGAGAGGTGGGAAACTATTCCTATTCTTGTTCTTATTATTATTCTTATGGATAGTTGACCACAGAGATCCAACCATACCTAGTACATAGGTACCATTAGCTTTAGAGTGCAGGTCTTTGGCCTGTATCTGAAAAAGAACCTCCAAGAACACACCAGTATGTTCTTAATCTCCACCACCTATCAACTGATTTATAAGCAGAACAGCATCCAGTACAACTTAAGCCACCCACTGATTGACATGTGCAGAAGGGAAACTGCCCCCCTTCATATGCAGCAGAAATGAATTTATTTATTTATTTAAAAGTTTTGTATACCGACCTTCTCACCTCTCTTGAGGGACTCAATGAACCATAAATTCCCACTCAACCTCCTAGGATAACCAGCTAATCATACTCAGAACTTGGGTGGTGAGTGAGGGTGAGTCACTGTAGGGAAAGAGGCCTGAATAAGAAGACAACTAGGTCTTCATAACTTCCATATCTCCCTTCTTTCCTGCCATTTCTGCCAATGGCATTCCCAAACTGGTGCAAGACCAGAGAACACAGTTGTTAGATGTTGGAGTTGTGGATATGATTCTTGTTTCTTGAGTTTTCGAGGCCCACTCAAATTCTTTGCTGAATTGTGAGTTGTTGTTGTTGTTTTCCTAAGTGGAAATTTATGCACGTTGTGGTACGCACTTTCCCTAGTGCATGGATTGTTACATATTTTATCCATAAAATGTGTTTGTTCCAATGTTTTCATATACAATATATACATCATCTTTGATGTGTATAGTAGACATACATTAGCTCCCAGGGCATAATAGAAAGCCCAGAATAGAACACTTCACCTGCATTAGTCTTTAAATGCATGGCTTCAAATGTCAAAACATCTCTCATGCTTAATTTGACACACTGCAAGTAGATTCTACAGTTCCGTGTCTCAGTTCATAACCCAATTCCAAATACTTCCTTATCTTTTGTGTGAGCGTGTGAATCTCATTCCAGACGGCTTTTATGAATTAGAGAGGAAATTGCTCTTTTGCGGTGATGAGTGAATGCTTTTATGATCACAGAAAATATTGACAGATGAATGCCATAATAGAATACGTCAATAATTTTGATTGGTTTATCTTGATAGAGTCAACATTACTGTACGCTGCCTCCGTCAAAAAGAAAGGGCTGTTTGTGTGCACACAAAGCATAACAAGCAATCAAAGCTCTTTTATTCACAGTGCAATGGAACAAAATGCAGAATAATTGATATAAATGGCACTTGAAGGCAATACAGCTTTTTTGCCGAATTAAAAAATGACATTTTTTTTTGCTACCTGCTTGTCGATGAGAACTGATATATAAGACTTGCTTGAACTTGCCTCATTAGTTGTAGCAGTTAATTAAGCTTGATACAACCTTAATGTCTGACCAGGCTAGTTGGCAATGAAGGTAAAACTGATAGCTGATGAACAGTTAACAGGAGATACAAGGGAGAAAGGAAATAAAAGCACCACTGTCAAATTAAAAGGTATTGTTGTGAGATATATATATATATATATATATATATATATATATAATCCACATTGTGAGCTGCTTGATTACTGTTTTCTTTTGGGAGAAAGCTTTTGGGGCTTTCTTTTTTTCACTGAAAACCACAGCCTTCATTAACTTGATTGGTTTAATTGCATTACTTTTTTGTAGATATCACTCTGGTTACTCTGCTAGGGAGAAAAAACCTTCTGGATTAGTGTAAATAAAGGTGTCATGGATTTTTCAGGGTATTTAAAATTCTATCATGGTTTCTGCAAGCCACAGACAGTGGGTTATTTTTTTTTCCAGAGCTAGGCAGTGCATTCTTCTCTGGAGGTTTTATGGACAAGCTGCATCAAACGATAACACAATGAATAGGGCATCTGCCATATCCCATCAGCTACTTAAATTTGCTGTTTCGGAGAGAAATCTAATACCGTAATGGAGTATTTTCTCATCTTGCCAATAGCTGTGCAGGCTGAGGACAGTGGGATCTATAGGCAAAAATCTCTAGAGGGATACTAGATTATAGAAAACTGCTATAAATTACTCAAATAGACATAGAAGTGTGAGATCTAAAAATATTTTTTGGAAATTTAAATGTCAGTGTAGGAATATGAAAATCTGTTAGCCTCAATTTCATGCTATTTCCTAAGCTAGTGGTCACCTGCAAATTTACACAACCCGCCCTTCCTCCCCTCCTACTTGATTGTCATGCCCCAGCTCTTTTGTATGCGATTTTAGCGGCGGAAGAACTGACCGCAGCCCCTCAGGAGGGCTATTTATAGAGGGGAGAGGGGCGGGAGGGGCTGCTCCAACTGATCTCTAGTCTCGTGAACTTTCCGTGATAGTTTCTTTCTTCCCACATGGAAATTTGAGCATTTTTTTCATAATGCCCCTCCAATATTCCATTGTTTTATACTTCAATGTAATTTTTTTACACTTTTTAAAACATACCAACATATTCACAGTGGTTTGGTTCCAGAACCCTTTGAAGATATCATAATACCATAATGTCTGACTATACATTGGTGTAATAAAATTATATTCCTCATATACAATGGTACAAATTAAAGTTTTCTTTTTAGAACTTTTAATATATGTTTTCAAGCCATGAATGGTTGAATCGATGGATACAAAATCTGTGGATATAAGGAGGCAACTGTATACATTTTTTCTTATTAACTAGAGTGTGCATCTGTATATTTTTAAAGCACAGTCATGCATGTTTTCCCAACATGTGGTTTTGTGCTGCATGACAAGGAAGAAGATGGGGCTGTCAGCGTGGGTCTCCTGCGATGGCCAGGAGTTCTCATGGAGTTCTCCGGCTGTCTGGCAGCAGTGATGGAGACACAGATTGAAAGGTGATGCAGGTGATGTAGTCTGAGCTCAGCTGGATGAGCTGGACTCTAACCTGCTGCCACCACAGGATTCTGTTCTGGATTGACCCTGGATTAAGTAGAACATATAGCTGAGAACACTCTCCCTGTTTTCTCATTATCTTCTTATCCACTCCCTCCCTCTCTCTTTCCTCTGCAGCTTCTTTCCAATATACACATGCTGTACTATGAGATATTCCTCTGTTGGCTTCCTCTTTCTGACCCACTTTTCTTTGCTGCTTCATGCTTGTTCCTCAAAGCCCACCCCTCCCCCTTCACCATTGACTATAAAATTCTGCTATGGATACAGGAGAACTGGTGGAGAGAGATGTGAAAACAATGTAGCAAAGAATATGCCTTGGGAAATACATACAAAATTATATTAAATTTCACTTTCAAAAATGTACTTTTTGGTTCATAAAATATTAGCATATAATTAATGTAATTAATATGAAGAAACTGGAACTTAATATTTTTAACTTTTAAGCCTTGATCATCTCTTTATTTTCAATCTATTCCACAAACTATTTTTCAACTGTCACAACTGAGCAGCTGTCTTTGCATCTCTTAAATTCTTTAGCTGTAATTAAGAGATGATTGAAAATCTCTACATCACAATAATTTTATTTGAATTTCCGTCAATCTTCAACAGTTGAGGGTTTTCATTAACGGTGAAGACATTAATTAACCACTTTTGGTTTATCCAGTTAAGCAATGAACATGTGAAACTGTATTACAGAATCTCAATATGGGTAAAAAAAGAGAATGTATTTGACAGTCTGATGTTGTCATTAAAGTGTTGGCATGCACTTGGGTGATCTAGTTCTTCTACCAAGCCATGAAGGTTGGTCAGTCTATCTGCCTCACAGAACAATTGTGAGGATAAATCATGAAAGAAGTGCATTAACTTGAACACTACAGTCAAGAGATCAGAAGAAGTCTAGGACTTGGAAGGGTAGAAATAGACAAGATCCTGGAATGTTAAGATATACCATTGAATACTACTGATAGGATTGTCCATGCCATTATATTTCTAAATTCTATGTATGATTGTGAAAGCTGGACCTGAAGAAAGCTAATAGGAAACAAATCAAATATAGTGTTGAAGGACACTGTGTATTGCTAAAATGACAAAACAACAACTAAGCAATCCTGAACTCTTCCTAGAAGCCAAGATGACTAAACTGAGACTGTGCTACCTTGGCCTTGTCATGAGAAGACATGACTCGGTAGATGATAAAGCTTGGTGAAATAGAGGGCATTAGGAAAAGAGGAAGACTGCACTACAGATGGATGGACTCAACTAAGGAAGGCACAAACCTGAGTTTGTATGACCTAAGCAGATCTGTTGATAATAGGGTGACTTGGAGGTCTCCCATTCATAGGATCACAATATGTTAAAGTCAACTTGATGGCATTTGGAAGATAGAAATGTCTAAACAGACAGGCAAATGAGAAGTCTTTCTCTGGAGCTGGCCAATCCAAGATTTCTTCCACACTGCTGTTGGGGAATTTTGGGAAGAGAGACTGGTGTTCTTCAGAGCTTCCTGGAACTGTGACCCATGCTCTGAAAATGTAGTTGAAGGGTGTGGTCTGAATTGATCAAACAGGTAATTTTTTTTTTAAAAAAAGAAACATTTCCTGGGCAGTTCATCTGTGCATAAGTGTGGAAGTGTTGGGTTGAGAGTTTAAAATGACAGCTTTCCAGCTTTATAGAAGTAAGCCGATCAGGAGTAATCTTCCAAAGAGGATTGCAGTGATTGTGCTGGGCTTACCCACAACAGTGTAAGGCTTTGCATTTTTAATATTGCCCGCCTATTGCTGGTTTTGGCACTTGCAATCTGTGAGCTTTGCTGAAAAGGTTTATAGTGTAGGGCAAGTAGGAGGGCATATAGCAGAACTGTGAGTGTCCTCTTAGCAGAGTCTTTTCCATTAAAATGGAAATCCAGGGCATTTAGTTCTGTAAGGTGTTGTAAGACTTGAAGTCCTTTCCAACTTGTGGTGACCCTAAGACAAACCTATCACAGGGTTTTCTTGGGATTATTTATTCAGAGGGGATTTTCTATTTGACATTATCTAAGGATGAGAAAGTGTACACCTAGTGTGCCTGTCTCAAGGATTTTAGTCCTGATCTGCATAGTCATAGTCCAAGGTTCACTGTGACCATGATGACTCTCATTATATATCTCCAGGTATATCCTGGTCAAAGTCTAACCCCATTGAGTTAATATTTTTTTCATATTTTCCCATCTCCAAGTATTTATGCCCCTCAAAACTGTTTTCTTGTTCCTACCATGCACTGGGAACTACATAGTCATGTTAGGAACCAGGGGATAGAAGTCCAAAACAGCTGGAGGACTAAGGTTTGCCAACTACTAAAGCACTGCTTCTTAAACTATGGGATCTGACCTCAAATTGAGTCCCCTTAGTTCAATGTTGGGGTCCCAGTAAACATTTTCTGAGTGTTACCTAGTGGTTATTTTAGACATTGACATGAATCTGTTGTGTAGTGTTTACAGTGGACCTTGCAGACAATGCTTCAGTTGCACTTCATAAAAAAGATCAGCCTGTTTAGCAAGGCTTGCAAATACTTATTTGTTAAGTGTAAATGTTTGATTTTAAAGCTATTTTATGTATCTATATTCCTAGGGGGTTGTGAGTGGAAAAGTTTAAGAAGCCCTGAACTAGAGCAAATACAAATATCTGTATCAGCAATTTAAAGTGATTTAATAT